>NC_137961.1:25690239-26295239 GCF_963924665.1 Micromys minutus
CTAAACTTGTGTCAAATTGACATACAAACTACAGTTGTTTTAAAGAGGAAACCTCATTTGAGAAATTGCCTCCCTAAAATGTGGGTATAAGACATTTTCTCACATAGTGATTTATGGGGGAGAGCCCAGTTTATTTTGGTGGTTTCATCCCTTGGCTCATGTTTCTAGGTTCTATAAGAAAGCAGGCTGAGTCAGCCAGGGGAGCTAAGACAGTAAGTACAATTTCCTTTTTGCCTCTTCATCAGATCCTGCCTTCATGATCCTGTCCTTCATGATTTCCTATTCTGAATTTCTGCAATGATGAACGGTGATGTAGAAAGAAATATAAGAGAAGTGAACCCTTTTCTCCACAAATTGTTTTTGGTTCTTTTTCTTAGTATTAGAACCTTTAACTAAAGCAGTTATTGAATATCTATTATAGAAGTATCAGTTGTGACTGGGCACCTCACAGTGAGTTGTTCTCTGAATTTTGGAAAGCTGTGTTTGCGTGTTCTGGCTCCCATCAGCTGCTTAAAATGCTGCCTTGGTGATAGGTGATTGCCATACTATCTGAGAGTATATGTATTTAGAATTCAGTTAGTTACGCTGGTTTAGGGAAGTGTCAGCTGTAGCTGCTCAATTAAGTTATTTACCAGGTACCAGGAATAAATGTAGACTTTTGATGAAAGAAAGGGAGTATTTTTGAAGTTTAGATATTCCAGACAGTTTTCAAAGTATAATCATTTAATGAAAGGTGGGTTTGGGTGTATAAAAGAAAGGCTTAGATAGGCCTTGCTAATTGTCTTCAAGTGTCTAAAATTTCATGAAAGCTTGTGAGTTTATGTAAAGTGCTTGAATTATGACTACTTAACTTCAGTGGAAACTCTTAGAGATATGGCATTGCATAATGATGGTGTGTCCTTTTGTGCTACTAAAGAAAAACAAACTGGGTCATTTATAGGGGCCTAAATTTATTATTTACAGTATGTAGGTTTGAAAGTTCGAGATAAAGAGATTGGAAGACTGATGTGTGTTGACATCGTGCTTCCTAGTTCATGCATGACATATTGTTGCTGTGTGCTCATGTGTCAGAAGAGAAAAAGAAACTCTCCTGGGCTTATGAGGGCACTAATCCCACTCATGATGCCTCTACTCTCATGATCTAATGATCTTGCAATGTCCCTTCCTCCTTACGGTATCATTTCGGTATTAAAATTGCAATATGCGATTTTTGATGTGATACAAACATTCAAACTACAGATTATTATTTGTATAATTGTCAACTTCTGATCAAGGCCATTACAATCCATTCAGTTTTACATTTTTCTATAATTGCCTTGTATCTATATAACACATAAGAAGTAAATATACATATAGCATGTGATATAATTACACTATAATACACTTGAATATTTTTTGTATTTTGATTCTTAGAGAAAAATTCTATTCTTACTGTTCAAGTATCTGTGACTCTGTTCAACTATAAGGCTACTTCTCAGACAAAAATTTTGTTGTTTACTCAAACTAGATCGAATGATTTCATATTCATTGTAGTCACTAAAACAAGTGGAATTTATTTGGATAATTTTGCAGGATAACAAGCACCATAAGCCATTCATAAATAAAAAGCTGCCATGTCCAGCAAAATCTCATAGTGAAAGTGATTTTCTGTGGTTTTCTTAGAAATTTTACTTTAAGTTCTATGAATCATGCACATACAGCAAACATCATTTCATAGTACATAAAATTTCAGATAACCAATATTTACTAAAGACATCATTCTATACTATATCACCTTGATTTGTTCAGATGACAATTGCTTTAGTTATTTCAAGGAAGTCTCACTTAACTACCACACAGGAATATATAACCTAAAAATAAATATTCTAAATTAAGTGTCTTTTTCTGATTAATGTAATGCTTTAGAAAGGTAGATGTTGAATGCCCTATATGTATATGTAGAGTGAAGAGCACTAATAAAGCCTTAGAATCTTATAATACCTGTCAATTAAGGAAAATAACAAATTAGTAATAAAAACCAGAGCCACAGGTAATCTGTGAGGCATGCTTCTTAAGGATTAATTCCCAAGTGAATATAAAGATGCATTCAGGAACCCAAGAAGTCTGCATTTAGCTCTTGTGCAAGCACACTCCAGTCTCCAAAAAGCTGAATATGGGCTAAGGAGATGTCATGCACCAGTGTCTGAGAAGGATGGAAGGCAAGACGGTCTTTTCAAGTGTGTGCAGTAAGCCTGGAGGAAGAATTGCAATGTCCTTGGAACTGTCCAAGGAGAGGCAAGTGTGGCTGCATAATCAGTGTGCAGAACCCGAAAACCCTGCAACTTATCAGGCAAAGGGACATGAAGGCTACAGCTGCTGTGATGATGCAAATGAAGGGCAAAATGGTACAAATTTCTGTCTCCCAGAAGGTGTAATTAGGGAGCCAAGGTAGAAAAACAGCTACCTCTAGAAATGCAGAAAGGATGCTTATGCCGACTTCCTCAGGCTTGGGTTAACAGTTAAAAGATATTGTCGATTTTCCGCTCATGCCTCTATTTCATATAAAAGTTTGCCTGAATTACAATTGATAATACTAATAACAGATCACAAAATAGACACAGCACAATATTAATGCAGAAGTCATGAATAGACAGCACTTAAAACATCTGAGCTAAAGGAAGCCTAGGCCAGATATAAAAAAAATAACATATCTATGATAATCAATCTAAAATTATGCACATAAACTCTCATTCTAAATCACGTGAACTATTTGACATTCTAGCCAAAGGAAATACCCAGTTCCTCCTAAATGCTTTGGTTTGATAATACGAAAAATGGCCTGCTCCCATTCCATTTCTATTGAAATGATATTCATGTCCTATATCATTTACAAGCAGTTATAATGATGCAGACATGTGGGGCAGTTGCCATGGTGTTTTCTTTATTATCTGAAGTTATTCAAGTAGTGTCAGGCCAGGGTCACTGCGCAACTTTCTTTGCAAGGGTATTTGTATCTGAGACATATTAAGTACGTTCTTGATACATAAAGGCAGAGTATATTTCTAGTATTTTTGAGTGTACATTGGCAAATAAAGCCCTTAATTTCACCTGCATTTCTTAGTAAAAGACCTTTTCTGAGTAGTCTCTAAGTCACCTTCAATATTTTCATGTTATGTGCTTTTTTCTATAGACATAGATAATTAAAATAACAAATCTCCAACGCTACCTTTTCAGGATCCCCACTTACCACACTCTAAGCTAATTAAACTGGAGGGGTAAGACTTAATATAACCTAGTAGCAAATCTGTAAACATCAACTATATTTAGTATGTTTTTTAAATAAAAAATATTTGACCATGGGTCCAATATTCACTTCTTCATGACAAATAGAGTGTTCTTAAGTATATTCAAATATTTTTTTCTTGCTTTGTACATAAATACACATCTTTGCCTATGTTTCTGAGCAGACAGTCTTTGTAAAATACACTTCAGAAAATTCTTGCAGTATGGAATCAGCCCCATTTCAGTGCCTAATATATATACCCTGGTATATGCATACAGAGACCAGAGGATAACATTAAGTATCTTTCTTTTGCTCTCTGCCCAATTTCCTTGAGGAGCTCACTATATTAGCTAGTCTTCCTATTAAGAGAGCTCCTAGGATCCACCTGTTTCCATACTTAAATGATAGAGATTTGGTTAAAAGTAGCCAAGCCCAGTGTTTTATAATGGATGTTGGAAATGCAACTCAGGTTTTCCAGTTTGAACAATACATGGTTTTCTGCAAGAATACATCTATTCACACCCTATGTTCATTTGTTCAAAAGCATATTTATTGTTTATATAAACTCATACACAAAATTTCAGCAGATTTAAGAGTCAATGGAATGATGGAGTCATGTCTGGTAATAGGGTTACTCAGCACAAATATTGTGTATTAGGAGCAAGAACGGGAAGGTGAGAATGTCATCAAATGTTCTAGTAAAAACATTTGCCACTATAGAATTTGAGTGCTGGCTCCTATTGAAAAGAATAGGTTGAAGATGATTTATTTTTATAAATACAGCAGCACTGTTCATCTTGGAGGAAAGTGGAATACAGCTTGTAGCTGGAACACAGATATTTCTGCAATGACCACAGTTATAAAATAACTTCTTAAGAGTGGATATACTCAGAGTTTCATGAAATACATGAGTTGAGTTGCTCAGCTATTTTTATGTACAGCTTTATTTATAAACCACAGATGTTTTCTAGATTCTAGATACTATTTGTAAGATATAAAGAATAGATTAATAAGTCTCAGTCAACAGCCTGAATCCAGTTAAAACGTTAGCAGAATAGATAGTTTTGTCTCTCTCACCTCATTGAAAGTATTTCTGAGTCTCTTAAGTTCAAAAGTTCAAAGTATTTTGGAGGTTTGGAGGTGAGAGGACATATGAAAGTGATATGGAACTACCATCATGTATTCTTATTTTAGTAACTCAAAGCAGGCTACAGTTGTTTTATATCAAATAATAAAAGAAATTCCATAACGTTGCAAAGATGGTTTGCTCCCTTGAATATTGATATTTCTAAATTCTAAATTTCAGATTTGATGCATTGCTGTCTTCAAATTAATTAATTGACTTGTTTACTTCCAGTGCTAACTGTTCAATAAGCCCAACTATCAAAATGAACAAACAAAATTGTCTTTTTATGTTTTTTGTCTCTAAAACTTTAGATTAAGCTTATAGGATATAAACACAACAAAGTCAGACTTTGGTTATTTTTTTTAACATTGTAGTTTATATCTTTGTGTGGTACATGGCACTCATTTTTAAATTAGTGACATATTTGCTTAAATGTAAACATAGCAAATACATTTGCATTTACTAACACATTCTCACATTCTGCTTTGTTATTTATTACTTTGTCATAGGATGTTTTCAGAAACACTTAATACCTGTGAACTTAAATTTTTGCAAAGAATAGAGTTTCAGTATGTCAAGGATCCTTGGTGTTGTTAAGCTGCCTTGAACAGTAGTTCAATTTCACATTATTAACATATGCAATTTATTATATGAACACATTATAATAATTTCCTAGATGATGGCTACTTAAAAAAGATAAGAATAAGTGTTATAAGATGTCCAAAGCACTGAGAGTTGTATACTATATTTGGTCTTTCATATTAGAGTGAGTGAAATGGGAAAACCCAGGATTGCTCCCATGCACTTTGAAAGGAACTGCCTCATAGGAGAGAGAATTCAATGAATGTATAAACTTTGTAAGTAACAAAATCACATTGTACTCTATATGTTTTCATTATACAAATAAATTATGTTCTGTTAAAGCTATTGAATTACAAGGCATAAGAACAAATTCTGTTTACAAAATTTGTCAAGGGGCCTTAATGTACTTTGTTCAGTTATCACCTTAATCTATGTCATGGTGCTACAAAACAGAGCAGTGCACTGCTTAGTTTAATGTGTGACTTTAAGGAGGCCACTGGGTACCTGAACATTTGGTTAAACATTTTCATGAGTGAGACAGTGAGAAGTTTGGTGGGTGAGATTGACATTTCAGTCGATGAACTGAGTAAAATAAACTACTCTGAATAAAATAAGATTCTGACTCTGAGTGGTCCTCTATTCACTGTTTTCTGTTCTCTGCTAGCTGACATTAAATCTTGGATTGCTGAGATTTTTCTGATTATGGAATTAAATCTACATGGTAAATAAATGCTTGGCCTGTGTATGTTTATTTTTGTGCACATGCAGACAAACCCCATGGTATTTAACCACTTTTATTTTAGCTTTCACTTTTGTTATATTTATTTTCTGCTTCTGTTTTTTAGTTTTTTTACATGCTTTTGAGATTATAATTTAAACATTACATTTACTATTCCATTTTCTCTATGCAAACTCTGATATACCCCTTTCCTGTCTCTTTAAAATTCAAGGCCCATCCTAATTTTTAATAATTCTTATTGCAAGCATATTTCTATGTAGTTTCAGAGATCAGAACTGAATCCCTCATAACCCATTATTGTTCCAAGTAAACATATAAACAACCACCTGTCAGCCAATTGGTTACACTGGACGCTTCTATCATGGATGGGGCAGCATTGCTTTTACTAATGTAAACACTACTTTGAAGTTATTCATTTCAGAGAATAAAATACTTCTGCTAAATATATAATCTAAGTATAAACAGAATGCCTTATATATCTTCAGATTTCTGCATAAAATATTTTGTGGAATAAAATAACACAGCAAATAAGAGTGGCAAAGAAGACATGCTTATCTGATATATTGGTACTACTAGATCCCTAGTATGCTTGAGCAGTTAGTTTATTGGAGGTAAATGGCCTTTGGAAAACTGTTCTACAGCATGAAGAAAACCATGGGAGTTCCTTTGAAGTTTATGTATTCTCTCACTCAGCATCCAAGATTATATATATATATATATATATATATATATATATATATATATATATATATATATATATATATATATATATATAGAGAGAGAGAGAGAGAGAGAGAGAGAGAGAGAGAGAGCAATTTCCCCAGACTCTAGAATTCATGGACTAAGGGGTAGAAATGAAAATGTTCAGTTTCTTTATACCTCGAGTTAGCTGTTCTGTCTAATTATATGTCTTCTTAATAAGAAGTTATACTCACCACAGAGGAGGACTTCTAAGATTGTAGGGCAGTTTCTTAATACGTGATTGGCATGTGAAGGCCCATCCAATTATGTATAACACCAGTAGTGGTCTGGTAGTTTGTGTTTTGTAAAAAAAAAAAAAATCAATCTTATCTAGCCACGGGGAGCCAACCAGGGAGCATCTTCCCTCATGACTTCTGCATCTAGTTAGGCATGCAAGTTTCTACCCACCATGAATACCTGGCCTCACTATTTTTGTTTGTTTGTTTTTTATAATATACTGCTATATGGAACTGTTAATGAAATAACTGTTTCCATCCCAAGTTGCTTTTGGTCATGGTGTTTCATGACATCATTAGTAACCCTAAAACAAGTTGATACAAGAAGTGAGATAATTTCATGAAACTGTACATGTTGTTTATCAGTGGAATATGTAGAACAGCTGAGGTTTGGCACAATGAGAGGCTAAAATGGTGCAGCCTCAGTAGGATTTAAACTGTCAGGATTAAAGGAATTATGTAGAAAATATGAGATTTAACACAATGAAAGTCCAGGAGGGGTTGTTGTTGAAAGTACAATCCAGGTACAACAGAAAACCCCAGTGTTTGGAGATGACCAGCAAGAATAGCAGCAGTGCTAGAATAGAGTTTATCTAAGTTTAGAAATAAAACATTTTGCTGCAAATGGCAGAGCCAAATAATTAACCTAAGCCTTTGCAGGAGCCCAGAAGATCATGCATGGGTCCCATACATTGTACATTGTATTATCTAGTACTGGAGTTTGGTTTTATTTTGAGCTGATTGCGGCTATGCCCTGGTTCTTCCATCTTGAAGTGAAAAATATATTTAAAATTTTATTTTTAAAGAATCCCTCAGTAAAGCTTTTAGAAAAATATATTAGTTTTATAAAGACTTTGGAATTTAAAAGAGAGTGGATATTTTTAAAAAGGCAAGTTTTAAAATGTTCCAATTTTTAAGATTGTGTGACTTTAATGTTTTTAAAATTTCTTATATTGTGGTATGTATAAAAAAATGTGATCTTGGTGATGAACAAGAAAGGAAAAGTTTTGTCTTATATATGATATATTTTTGTATTAAGTTCACAAGGGAAGAGATCAGGAGTGCTGTCTAGCTTTATGTCGTTGACATAGAATAGAACCGCTAAAGAGAAGGAAGCCTCAAATAAAAAATGCTTTCACAGGTTGGGCTTTGCATTGTGGGTGAGGCTACTTCTATATTGATGGTCTGGGTTGCTATAACATACCAGGATAAGCAAGCCATAATGACCAAATGAATATCATTTCTTCATATTCTGCATCATTTTCTGTCCTCAGGTTTCTAGCCTCATTACTTTTGGTGATGAACTATTACATAGAACTGTGAGTAAAATAAACCCGTTCCTACTTAATCTGATTTGGTCATGTTCTTGTGTCATAAGGATGGTGTAAGATAATACCTATTAGCATTTTTAGTTATTGTTTTTGTGAATTTCTGTCCAACTTGCTAGATATTTTCAACAAGAAGATAAAAGGATTCCCTTAAATTTGAAGAGTACTGAACAGAAAATTCTTCATGTTTCTGAAACATGTGAGCTTATAATTTTTAAAACTTACTTTAATACATGTACTTAAATGCTTTAACCTCCCTTTTAACCCACTACACATCAGAGGTAGTCTAAAGGAAATGTTAACAGAACAAAGGAGGACATTAAACTGTTTAGAAATATGTCTTTGGAGTAAATACAATCTTCACTGCAGAATGTCAGCAATTGAGTTCATATGATTCAGCAGCATTAGCTTGATCCCCTCACAAATACCATTCATGAATCAGCAATAGCAGTTTTGATCTGGAAAATCCTGAGGGTCTCTTCCAATTAGCCCATGTTCTCAGAAGCAGCAAAACGTTGTTGGAATACCTCCAGAAGTTCTTTGTTTGTTTCTCTCTATGAAGTCATGGAAAACAGTGACTAGCAAAGAGCTACAAGGAAGACTGATGCAGCACACATCACATTCATCTGTGAAGACCAACTTCAGATAAGCCCAATCATGACCAGCAGAGGTTGGCCAAGCAAACCAGTACCACACAGTGTCATCCACTGTCTGTTGGGATATATTTACAGCCTTTCCAAACATCACATATTCTCTCAAACCTCCACTCTATCACATGCCCCTTTTCCAGGCTGTTTCCAGAAAAACACCACATGTCTGTTTTCAGCAAAACATCCTCCTACATGTCTGCTTCAGCAAAAACATCCTCTCATAAGATAGTTTCCAGAGACACATCACATAACAAAACCAAGTCTCAAAAGAAACCTGAAATTTCCAATTCATATCTCTTTTTCTGTTTAAACCTTTGTCTTTTTCATTAAAATTATTAATTTACACACAACAGAAACAGTTATAAGGTTTGTTCTAGTTTCCCCTTGAGCTGGTAGTAGAGCCCCTGCACTGTAGCTGAAACAACACAGCCCATACCCCAGTTGCAGCTTGACTACCCAGCTATTGCAACACTGTCATGATAACAGGATCACAGAACTGCAAGATCAGGCATACAGGAATTTTCAGGATCACAGAATTGCAGTACCCAGTCAAAGATAGGGAAGCCAGATAACACCAGTGATAACTTGATGGTGATAGGCAAGCATAAGAACACAAGCAACCGAGACCAGAGACCAATAGGATTTGACAATTTCAGAATGCAGTTCTTCCACCACAGCAACTCCCGGATAGCCCAACACACCTATAAAGCAAGTTTCAGATCTACACTCTCAGTTTATGAAGATGATAGAGGACTTTAAGTAGGACATACATAACTCCATTAAAGAAATAAAAAAAAAACCACAGGCAAGCAAGTAGATACCCTTAAAGAGGAAATCCATAAATCTTTTAAAGAAATATAGGATAGCATAATAAAACATGTGAAGAAATTGAAAAAACTGTCCAGAATCTAAAGAAAGAATTAGAATCATTAAAGAGTACTAAAAGGGAGGCAGCCCTGAAGATGGATAACATACAAAAGGGAACAGTAGTTTCCAATGCAACCATCACCAAGAGAATACAAGATAAAGAAGAAACAGAGTGGCAGAAAATGGAGTAGAAGACATGTTGATGTCTTGACAACAGTCAAGGAAAATATAAAAAGCAATAAGGTCCTATGACAAGACATCCAAAATCTAGGACATTATAAGAAGACTGAACCTTAGAAAATCGATATAGGAGACATTGAAAATTTCGAAATCAAATGCCAGCTAACATCTTTAATAAAATTATAAAAGAAAACTTTCTTTTTTTAACTTTATTTTTTTGCAAGTATAAATAAAAATTATATACTTTATTTTTTTAAACAACTTTATTTTACAAAACAAAGATAAATGTACAGATTTTAAACATTTTTTGTTTAAAATTATATATTTTTGTCAGTACTTTATTCAGATTTTAACATAATTTTTATATAAAACTATATGAATATATTTTTTAGTCAGTACTTAATTTTTTTCAAGGTTTGATAGTATGCCTTGAAAACTTAATAGTTACAATGAGAATAAAGTACATGTAAAACAAAATGTAACATGGAAATAGTTAAAGTTTTCTTGTTTTGTAAATATTTTTTTGTTTTGTTTTGTTTTCTTTTTTTCTTGGACTTCATACAGTCTGTGAGTTGTTTCTGGGGGAGTGCAAGCCTCTGGGGTTAGCATCCCACTATCAGTGACTGCATATTATGTCTGTTCTTTTGTGACTGGGTTATCTCACTCAGGATGATATTCTCTAGATACAGCCATTTTCTTAAGAATTTGGTTAGGTCATTGTTTCTGGTGGCTGAGTAGTATTCCATTGTGTATATGTACCACAATTTTTATATCCATTCATCTTCTGAAGGACATCTGGATTCCTTCCAGCTTCTGGCTATTATAAATAGAGCCGCTATGAACATTGTGGTGCATATATCTTTGTTTTAACTTTATTTTAAAAAACAAGGATAAATGTACAGATTTTAAACATTTTTTTGCATAAAAGTATACAATACATTTTTGTCAGTACTTCGTTTTTTTCTTTTTGTTTTTTTTAAGGGTTGATAGTGTGATTACGATCTTACTAGTTACAATGAGCTTAAAGTTCATGTAAAACAAGATGTAACCTGGAAATAGTCAAAGTTTTCTTGGTGTGTAAAGATTTTTTTTTTTTTTTTTTTTTTTTTTTTTTTTTTTACAATGAGCAAACAGTACATGTAATAAAGGGTGTATCTCGGAATTTGTCAATGTGTTCTTGGTGGGTAAGGATTGAACATTACTTTTTGTTTTGTTTTGTTTTGTTTTGTTTTCTTTTCTTTTCTTTTTTTCTTGGACTTCACACAGTCTGTGAGTTGTTTCTGGGGGCATTAGGAGCCTCTGGGGTTAGCATCCCACTATCAGTGACTGCATATTATGTCTGTTCTTTTGTGACTGGGTTATCTCACTCAGGATGATATTCTCTAGATGCAGCCATTTTCATAAGAATTTGGTTAAGTCATTTTTTCTGGTGGCTGAGTAGTATTCCATTGTATAAATGTACCACAATTTTTGTATTCATTCATCTACTGAAAGACATCTGGGCTCTTTCCAGCTTCTGGCTATTATAAATAGAGCTTCTATGAACATTGTGGTACATGTATCTTTGTTGTATATTAAAGTGTTTCTGGGGTATATGCCCAGAAGTGGAATAGCTGGGTCTTCAGGTAGTACTATATCCAATTTTCTGAGGTATTGCCAGACAGATTTCCAGATTGGTCGTATCAGTTTACAACCCCACCAACAGTAGAGAAGTGTTCCTCTTTCTCTGCAACCTTGCCAGCATCTGTTGTCACCTGTGTTTTGGATCTTGGTCAATCTGACTGGTGTGAGGTGGAATCTCAGGGTTGTTTTGATTTGCATTTCCCTGATGGCTAAGGATGTGGAGCACTTCCTCAGATGTTTCTCAGTCATTTGATATTCCTCAATTGAGAACGTTTTGTTTAGCTCTGTACCCCATTTTTAATAGGGTTGTTTGATTCTCTGGTGTCTAGCTTTTTGAGTTCTTTGTATACCTTGGATATTAAGCCTCTGTCTGATGTGGAGTTGATAAAGATCTTTTCCCATTCTGTTGGCTGCCGTTTTGTTTTCTTGAAAATATCCTTAGCCTTACAGAAACTTTGCCATCTCATTAAGTCCCATTTGTTCATCTTTGACCTTAGAGCTTGAGCCAGTGGTGTTTTGTTCAGAAAATTTTCTCCTGTGCCTATGTGTTCTAAGGTTTTCCCTACGTTCTCCTCTAATAGTGTCAGTGTATCTGGTTTAATGTGGAGATCTTTGATCCACTTATACTTGAGCTTTGTACAAGGAGATAAAAAAGGGTCTATTTTCATTATTCTGCATGCTGAGTGCCAGTTGGACCTTCCACCAGAGAACTCCTACAGCTGATAAACCAGTTCAGCAAAGTGGCTGGATACAAAATTAACTCAAACAAATTAGTAGCCTTACTATATTCAAAGGACAAACATGTGGAGAAAGAAATTTTGTGACTTCACAATAGTCAAAAAAACTATGAAATATCTTAGTGTGACACTAACTAAGCAAATGAAGGACCTGTATGACAAGAACTTCAAACCTCTAAAGAAGAAAATCGAGTAAGATCTCAGAAAATGGAAAGATCTCCCATGCTCATGGATTGGAAGGATCAACATTTTCAAAATGGCCATCTTACCAAAAGCAATCTACAGATTCAATGCAATCGCCATCAAAATTCCACCCCAGTTCTTCACTGAATTGGAAAGATCAATGTGCAATTTCATATGGAACAACAAAAGACCTAGAATAATGAAATCCATCCTCAAATACATGAAAACTATCTGCAGGAATCACTATCCCTGATCTCAAGCTATATTACAAGACAATTGTGCTGAAAACTGCATGGTACTGGTACAGAAATAGGCATGTGGATCAATGGAATAGAATAGAAGATCCAGAAATGAGCCCTCATGTATATGGTCACCTGATTTTTGACAAAGGAGACATAAACATTCAACGGAAGAAAAAAACTTTCTTAACGTAAAAAATAAATGTCTATAAATATATAAGAAACCTACAGAAAACCAAACATTGGGACCAGAAAAGAAATTCCTCTTTTCACAAATTATTAAAACATCAAATGTACAGGACAAAGAAAGAATATTGACAGCTACAAGGAAAAAATGTCAAGTAGCATATAAAGTCAGGCCTATCAGAATTACACCAGACTTCTTAATAGTTACTCTAAGAGTCTGAAGTTCCTGAGAAGATCTCATACAGACCCTAAAAAGTATATAAAATGCCAGCCCACCCTATGTCCAGCAAAGCTCACAATTACACATAGATGGAGAAATCAAGGTAATCCAAGATAAAATCAAATTAAAACAATATCTTTCCACAAATCCAGATCTACAGAAGATACTAGAAAGAAAAGTCTAACATGAGGAAAACTGCACACAAGAAAAAGGAAGAATTCAATCTTTTCATAACAGACCCAAAAGAAGAGAAGCATACAAACAACACTATCTCAAATAACAAAAATAACAAGAAGCAACAATCATTGGTGACTATAACTCTCAACATCAATGGACTCAATTCCCCCAAAAATGTTTAATGGACTGGATATATAATCAGGATCTAGTGTTTTGCTGCATACAGAAAATATACCTCAGAATCAAGGGCAGATATTACCTCAAAGTAAAAGAATAAAAAATTTGTGTCTAAACAAATGGTCCCAAGAAACAAGCTGAAGTAGCCATTCTAATATCCAACAAAATAGACTTTTAACCCAAAGTAATCAAAAAAGATGGGGAAGGACACAACATACTCATTAAAAAAAAAAAAAAGTCCACCAAGATGATCTCACTATTCTGAATATCTATACCCAAAATGCAAGGACACCCACATGTGCAAAAGAAAGATTACTAAAGCTCAAAGCACACATTGAAACTCACCCAATAATAGGAGATTTCAACACTCCATTCTAAACAATGGGCAGATCATGGAAACAGAAACTAAAGAGAGACACCCTGAAACTAAAAGATATTATGAACCGAATGGATTTTACAGAACATTTCACCTTTAAGCAAAATAATATACCTTTTTCTCAGCACCTAATGGCACCTTCTCAAAAATTGACCATATACACAGACACAAAAAATAAATAAACTTAACAGATACAAAAACATTGAATTAAGTCCATGTATTTTCTATTGGACCACCATGTGCTAAGGCTGGAATTCGATAGCAAGAAATGAGAAAGCCCACATACACATGGAAGTTGAACAACTATATACTCAATGATAACTTGTTCAGTAAAAAAATTAAGAAAGAAATGAAAGACTTTTTTAGAATTTAATGAATATGAAGGCACAACGTGCACAAACTTATGAGACACAGTGAAAGCAGTGCTAAGAAAAAACAAGACAAAATAAAAATCAAAACAAAACAAAACTTATCGCTTTGAGTGCCTCCATATAGAAATTACAGATATCATAAACTAGCAGTTTAGCAGCTCATCTGAAAGCTATAGAACAAACAAAGCAAATTCACCCAAGAGAAGTAGATGGCGGGAAATAGTAAAATTCAGGGCTGAAATAAACCAAGTAGAAATAAGAGGAAGTATATAACAAATCAAAAAAACTAAAAAATAGGAGCTTGCTGTTTGAGAAAATCAACTAGATAGGTAATCACTTAGCTAAACTAGCAGGACAGAACAGTAACAGTATCTAAATTACCAAAACCAGGAATTAAAGGAGAAACGTAAAAGAAACTGAGGAAATTTTAGAAATAATCAGATTTTACTACAAAAATATTTACTCAACAAAACTGGAAAAACTGGATGAAATGGATGATTTCCTAGACAGATATTAAAATTAAACAAAGATCATGTAAACCATCTAAACATCCCATAACCACCAAGTGTCAGAGAGGCAGTCATTACAAGTCTCCCAATGACAACAAAAAAGCCCAAAGCAAAATGGTTTTAGTGCATAATTCTATCAAGCCTTCAAAGAGGATCTAATACCAAAACCACTCAAATCACTCTATTAAATCGAAGCAGAAGGAACACTACCCTATTCTTTCAATGAAGACTCAGTTAAACTGATACCTAAGCCAGAAAAGGCCCCATCAAAGAAAGAACCCTGTTGACCAATTTTCCCTATAAATATTGATTTAAGTAAACTCAATAAAATTATTGAAAATCAAATCCAAGAAAATATTAGAATGATCATCCAACATTAAGAAGTCTTTATCCCAGCAATGCAGGGATGGGTCAATACAAAGAATCCATTCATGTAATTCATTATATAAACAAACTCAATGAAAAAAAAAAAAAAAACCACAGGACCATTTCATTAGATGCTGAAAAAACTTTTACAAAATCAACACCCATTCCTGTTAAAAGTATTGGAGAGATTCAAGGTGCATACCTAAATATAATAAAAGCAATATGCAGTAAACCAATAGTCAATATAAAACTAAATGAAGAGAACCTCAAAGCAATCCCATTAAATTCAAGGACAAAACAAAGCTGTTCATTCTATCACTACCTGTTCATTATAGTAGGCAAAGTTCTATCAAGAGCAATTAGACAACAAAAAGTGATCAAAGGGATACAAATTGGGAAGGAGTAAGTCAAGATATCACTCTTCACAGATAATGTGATAGTTTACATAAGTGGCCACAAAAATTCTACCAGAGAGCTCCTACAGTTAAAAAAAACAACTTCAGAAAAGTGGCTTGTTATAAAATTAACTCTAACAAATAAGTAGCCTTCCTGTACTCAAAGGATAAAAGTATTGATAAAGAAATTAGTTAAACAACATTTTACACAATAGTCTCAAATAATATAAAAAATCTTGCTGTGACTCTAACCAAGCAAATGAAATATATGTATTACAAGAACTTCAAACGCCTGAAGTAAAAATTGAAGAAGACCTCAGAAGATTGAAAGATATCCCATACTCATAGATTGGCAAAATTAATATAGTAAAAATGGCCATCTTACTAAACACAATCTACAGATAAATGCAATTCCCATCAAAATTCCAACTCAGTTCTTCATGGAGTCAAAAAGAACTGTTCTGAAATTCATTTGGAATAATAAAAAACCTAGAATAGTGAAAATTATTCTCAAGAATAAAAGAACTTATGAGAGAATCACCATCCCTCACCTCAAACTATACTATAGATCAATAGTGATAAAACAAACAAACAAACAAACAAAAAAACCACATGGTACAGAGACAGGCATGTATACCAATAGAATGGAATTGAAGACCCAGAAATGAACTCACACACCTATGGTCACTTGACCTTTGACAAAGAAGCTAAAACCATCCAGTGGAAAAAGGACAGCATTTTCAACAAATGGTGCTGATTTAACTGGTGGTCTGCATGTAGAAGTATGCTAATTGATCTATTCTTGTCTCTTTGTACAAAATTCAAGTCCAAGTGTTTCAAGGACCTCCACATAAAGCCAGATATGCTGTGCCTAACAGAAGAGAAAGTGGGGAAGAGCCTGGAACACACCGGCACAGGAAAAACTTCCGGAACATAAAACCATTGTCTTATGTTTTAAGATCAACAATAAACAAATGGGACCTCATAAAATTGCAATGCTTCTGTAAGGCAAAGTAAACTGTCAATATTCCAAACCGGCAACCAACAGACTGGAAATGATCTTCACCAATCCTATATCTGATAGAGGGACAATATTCAATATTTACAAAGAACTCAAGAAGTTAGACTTCACAGAACATAATAACACTCTTAAAAAGTGAAGTATGGAGTTAAACAGAATTTTCAAATGAGGATTCTTGAATGGCTGAGAAGTACTTAAAGAAATGTTCAACATCCTTAGTCATCAGGGAAATGCCAATCAAAACAACACTCAGATTCCATCTCACATCAGTCAGAATGGCTAAGCTAAAAACTTCAGTTGACAGTAGATATTTGGGAAGATGTGGAGAGAGAGGAACACTCCTTCCTTGCCGTGGGACTGCAAGCTGTTAAACCACTTAGGAAATCAGTCTGGCTGCTGATGAGAAAAGTGGAAATAGTTCTACCTGAGTGTTCAGCTATACCACTCCTGATCTTATTTCCAAAGATGCTTTAAAATATATCAAGGACACATGCCCCATTATGTTCATAGCAGGCTTATTTATAATAGGCCGCTGTTCCTCAACAGAAGAATGGATACAGAAAATGTGGTACACAATGAAGGACTTCACAGTGATTAAAAACAATGGCTTCATAAAAGTTTTAGGCAAATGGATGAAACTAGAAAATATTTTTCTGAGTTAGGTAACCCAGACACCAAAGAACATACATGGTATATACTCACTATTAAGTGTATATTATTCCAAAAGATTACAATGCTCATTATACAACCCATAGACCATAGGGAACATAGAAGGAAGGAAAGCTAGGGTATGGATGTTCCAGTACTTCATTGAAGAGGGAACAAAAAGATTGTGGGAGGTGGAGGGAGATGGGGACTGGTGAAAAATAGAGGAGAGGTAGAAATATGGGTGGCAGGAACTGGATGAGATGAAAGAGAGGTACAGAGGGTTAAGAAATCAAACAGAAATATATATGGCGGGGCGATGAGAAACTCAGACAGCCACCAGAGTGTCCCATACACCATGGAAATGTGAGGCTTTCAGGACACAATAGGGATGACTTTAGCTTAAATGTGCAGGGAAGGGTGAGATAGAACTTGTTGAAATCACATCTCATAGATGGGCATGGCTCATGGTTGACGGATGGGGCCACCAACTCATCTCAAAAATTTTTAACCCAGAAATGTCCCTGTCCAAAAAAAAAAAAAATCAGAGCCCCGAAAAGTGGAACCGAGATTGAAGGAAGGGCCAACCAGGGACTGCCCTACTTGGGGATTCATCATTTCTGTAGACAGCAAACCCAACACTGTTGCTGTGGTCAAGGGGTGCTTCCTGACAGGAACCTAGTATGGTGGTTCATGAGAATGTTAGGCCAGCAAGTGGCCATGTAGATGTGGATGCTTGGAGCTAAGGGAATCTTCTGGGGGAGCTGGCAGATGCAATGAAAGAACAGAGGGGGATTGCAACCCCATTAGAAGAACAAGATAGGCTGGCTTAACCACACAATTCTCCCAGAGTCTGGACCACCAACAAAACTCTAGGAGTGTACCTAGAGGGATTCATTACTTGAGATACATATGTAGCAGAGAATGGATTTGCTTGACAACAATGAGAGGGGAGCCCCTTCTTCCCAGGGAGGCTTGATTCTCCAGAATAGGGGGATGCTGGAACTGTGGGGCAGGAGAGTGTGGGTGAGTGGGTCTAATAAGAGCACAGGGAAGGGGCGAGGGTGGATGTGGGATGGAGGGGTCGTTGAAGGAGAAGGTAGCCTGGAAGTAGAATATCATTTGAGATATAACGTCTAACAAAACTGTGGTTGAACTTAAGAGGGCGGGCACATAGCCTGTCATTACAGGAGAAGGAAGGGAGGAGAAAACAAAGTTTTAAAGTGAGGAGAGAGAGAGAGAGAAGCCACAAGAGGAGGCAACAGGGAGAAAGACACAGATGATCCTCTTTTGTGCGTCTCTGCATTGATATAGGTTGTTATGAATATTTTATAAGGAATGGATTTGTATAAGATGATTTGTCTTGTCTAGGTGGGCAAATTATATCATATTATGTGGCTCTGATTTTGTGGTGAGGACAATTTGTGGAATGTAAATTTACTGAGGAAACAGAGATAAAGACCTTGTAAAATTACAAGTTTCTGGAGTTTTAAATTTGTCAGGCTTGCTGGAGTGTGAGTAGAGTTCACAGCTAGCAGAAGGGCAGCCAGGAGAGATAGTAACAAGAGCGCAGCCGCCTATGAGATTAATAAATGTTAGTTCTATATGGTCCTCCGGTGCCGGTGCTAAATTCTGGGGAGCGGCATGACGAGGTGTCATGCTAGAACAGCTCTCAGACTCAGTTCAGAGAGTACCTGGGACCAGCGGGGTTTCGCCACTTATTTTTGCTTAAATTATCACATCACAAAACAGCCTTAAATGTTTAATATTATGCAATAAAGAAGCAAAACCACTTTAAATTTTTGTCGGTATACAATTAAGCAAAACCACCTTAGTTTTTGTCACTAGACTACAATTAAGGAAAACAATTTTAAGTTTTAATCACTATACAGTAATTAAACAAAGACCCTAATTTCAATCAATATATCATTATTAAATAAAATAATCTGCCCCCCTAGATGATAACAACCGTAACATACCAAAAGACCAAAACTATTAAAGGATTTGGATGAGTGTCTTCATATATGTAATTGCTTTCTGCTGAATTGGGGTAGAGAATTCTGTCTGTGGCTCAGAGGGATAAATGGTTAATAAAAGAAAAGATAGCTATGACATTATTGCCTACTTCTTGTGTTATTCAGTCTCAGTGTTATCTGTCTAGTCTCAGTGTTGTCTGTTTAGTCTCTGCGTTGTCTGTCAAGTGTCTGTGTTTTCTGTCCAGTCTCCATGTTGTTAGTCCAGTGTATGTATTACTGTCAAGTCTGTGTGTGATCATTTGGTCAAGCCATTTTGAAGTTGATTTACAGGCATATGGTGAAGGAATCAGCAACTTAGACAACATGGGAGAGTAAATCACTATTTGCTTTGTTAAGAAATGTCTCTGCTGATAAAAGTTTTCCCTGGTCAGTCCTAATCTTTCTAAATTTTGGTAGGCATAATTTTTCATTCTCTCTAGATACATAAGCATAACCAGGTCCACATCTTAAAACGATTGCAAGTTTCTATTCTAATAACAACATATCTTTTCAGTATATTAGTTGACTTAGTTTCTCATATTTTTATTTTTGTTTGTGTTTTTTATTATCCCATTGTCTTTCAGCTGCTGTTTGTTTTTCACCAATATTAGACAAAAATTAGAATTAATAAAACATTATTTAGTCTTGTCATGGGGACTATAACTTTTGTTTAAAATTCATCTCTTTTAAGGAATGATTGGCTCTTTCTATAATTTCTTGAATTTATGTGCTATACCAATAACATGCTTTATATCTTAGTATGCAATGAATTAGTTCATCTTGATGAAGACATGTGAGGAAACAATGCCAGTTTTAAATTGTGTAGGTATCTACATAATTACCATTATCTTCAATAAGTGTGTAACTACAAAATCAGAATTTTGAAACTTAAGTGGTTCATTGAATACTTGAGTCTGTGTCAGTGTTGTAGTGTATACACTTTTGATTTCCAAATTCTGAAAATGGAAAACATTCATCTGCATGATGTCATTTATTTTGGCACCTCTAGGGTTACTAACAGCAGATAACAGATTTTGGATGTATAGGTAACACATAGGACATTTTTTTAAAAAAGTTTTAAAACCTTTATTATCTTCAAAAATAGTTTCCCACCATTTTCATGAAGGAAGGGGAATGCAATACCATTCTTAATCACCACTACCTATAAAGTAAAAAAAAAAAAAAAAAAAATGAAACAAAGGAAAACATCAAAATTACAGTTTACACATTAGTTTGTTTCCTGACAGTTTTAAATCAGATCCCTACTCACAGCATTACCTGGGTAGCTGGGTAGTACTCTGTTGTGTAAATGTAACACACTTTCTGTATCCATTTTTTGTTGAAGGACATCTGGGTTCTTTCCAGATTCTAGCTATTATAAATAAGACTGCTATGAACATGGTTGAGCATATATCCTTACATTGGAGCATTTTGCGCGTATATGCCCAGAAGTGGAATAACTGGGTCTTCATGTATATTATGAACTATTTTCAGAGTAGTTCTACCAGCTTACAATCCCACTAACAGTGGGGGAGTGTTCCTCTTTCTCCACATCCTCACCAGCATCTTCTGTCATCTGAGATTTTGATCTTAGCTATTTTGACTGGTGTGAGGGGAATCTCAGAATTGTTTTGATTTGCATTTCCCAGATGATGTTGAGATGTTGAGAATTTTTTAGGGGATTCTCAGCCATTTGGTATTCCTCAGTTAAAAATTCTTTGTTTTGTTCTGTACCCTCTTTTTATAGGATTGTTTGATTATCTGGAGTCTAACTTTTTGAGTTCTTTGTATGTACTGGAGGTTAGACCACTATCAGATGTCGAATTGGTAAATATCCTATCCTAGTCTATTGGCTACCATTTTCTGTTCTTAACAGTATCCTTAGCCTTACAGAAACTTTGCAAGTTCATTAGTTACCATTTATTCATTCTTGATCTTAGAGCACAGGCCACTGGTATTCTGTTCAGAAAAATTTTCCCACTTTCTCTTGTAATAGTTTCAGTGTACCTGCTTTTATGTGGAAATCTTTGATCCACTTGCTCTTGAGCTTTATACAAGGAGGTAAGAAAGGATCAATTTGCATTCTCTGCATGTCGACAGCCAGTTGAACCAGCACCATTTGTTGAAGAAGCTGTCTTTTTCCATTGAATGTTTTTATCTCCTTTGTCAAAGATCATGCAACCATAGGTGTGTGGGTTCATTTCACAGACTTCAATTCTGTTCCATTGATCTATCTGCCTATCTCTGTAACAATACCATGTGGTTTTTAACACAACTGCTTTGTAATATAGCTTGAGGTCAGGGATGGTGATTCTCGCAGAGGTTTTCTTGTTCTTAAGAATTGATTTCCCTATCTATTAATCCCAGATAAATTTGCAAATTGCTCTTTCAAACTCTATAAAGAATTGAGTTGGAATTTTGTTGGGCATTACATTTAATCAGCAGATTGCTTTTGGTTAGATGGCCATTTTTACAATGTTGATTTTCCAATTCATGAGTGTGGGAGATCTTTTTATTTTCTGAGATCTTCTTCAATTTCCTTCTTCAGAGCTTTCAAGTTCTTGTCATATAGATCTTTCACTTCCTTAGTTAGGCTCACACCAAAGTATTTTATATTGTTTGTGACTATTGTGAAGGGTATATTTTCCCTGATTTCTTTCTCAGCATATTTATTCTTTGAGTAGAGGAAGGTTACTAATTTGTTTGAGTTAATTTTATATTCAGCCATTTTACTGAAGTTTTTTAACAGCAGTAAATTTCTCTGGTGGAATTTTTGGGTCCACTTATATATACTATCATATCATCAGCAAATAGTGATATTTTGACTTCTTCCTTTCTGATTTGTATCCCTTTGTCTTTGTTTGTTGTCTATTTGTCTAGCCAGGCATTCCAGTGCTATATTGAATAGGTAGAAGGAGAGTGGTCAGCATTGTCTAATCCCTGATTTTAGTAGAATTGCTTCAAGTTTCTCACTATTTAGTTTGATCATGGTTACTGGTTTGCTGTACATTGCTTTTATTATGCTCAGGTATGGACCTTGAATTTCTGTTCTTTCTAAGACTTTTAACATAATGGGTGTTGAATTTTGTCAAATGCTTTCTCAGCATCTAGTGAAACGATCATGTGAATTTTTTTTCTTGAGTTTGTTTATATGGTGGATTACATTGATGGATTTCTATATATTAAACCATCCCTGCATCCCAGGAATGAAGCCTACTTGATCATGGTGAATGATCGTTTGTTTGTGTCCTTGGATTAAGTTTGCAAGAATTTTATTGAGTATTTTTGCATCAATGTTCATGATGGATATTGGTCTGAAGTTTTCTTTCCTTGTAGCTTCTTTGTGTTGTTACAGTATGAGAGTAATTGTGGGTTCAAAGAATGAGTTGGGTTGTGTTCCCTCTGTCTCTATTTTGTGAAATATTTTGTAGAGTATTGGTACAAAATACAGGTAACTGATAGTTTCCCTGTTTCTCCTTTCAGTTTCTGCCTCCATAATCTGTCTATTGAGGAGAGTTGGATGTTGAAGTCTCCCATTATTATTGTGTGTGGTACAATATGTTTTGAGCATTAGTAGGATTTCTTTTATGAATGTGTGTGCTCTTGTATTTGGAGCATCATTGAGAATTCATCTTGATAGATTTTTCCTCTGATGAGTAAACAGTGTCCTTCCTTATCTTTTTCGATATCTTTTGGTTAAAAATCTATTTTTACTCGATATTAAAATTGCTACTCCAGTTTGTTTTTTTAGACCATTTGCTTGGAAGGTTTTTTGTTTGTTTGTTTTTGTTTTGTTTTGTTTTCTTCCCCAGGCTTTTACTCTGAGATAGTGTCTGTCTTTGTCTTGGAGATGAGTTTCCTGTATGCAGCAAAATGCTGAATCCTGCTTGAGTATTCATTCTGACAGTCTACGTCTCTTTATTGGGGAACTGAGGTCATTGATGTTAACAGATATTAAGGAACAGTGATTGTTGTTTCCTTTATTTTTGTTATAGGAGGTAGAATTATGTTTTTGTGTCATTCTTCTTTTGTTCTTTTTGCATGATTATTTTCTTGCTTTTCCTAGGGTGTAGTTTCCTTCCTTGTGTTTGATTTTCCATCTACTATTCTTTGTAGGGCTGGATTTGTGCTTAGATATTGTGTAAGTTTGCTTTTGTCCTGGAATATCTTGGTCTCTCCATTTATAGTAATAGAGAATTTTTCTGAATATAGTAAACTGAGCTGGCATTTGTGTTCTCTTAGAGTCTGTATGTTGTCTGTTCAGGATATTTTAGCATTCATAGTCTCTGGTGAGAAGTCTGGTATTATTCTGATTGGTCTGTCTTTATATGTTACATGTTATTTTTCCCTTATTGATTTAGTATTCTTTCTTTGTTTTGAACATGTGGTGTTTTGATTTTTATGTGTTGGGAAGAATTCCTTTTCTGGTCCAATCTATTTGGTGTTCTATGGACTTCTTTTATACTCATGGTTATCTCATTCTTAAGGGCATGTACATTTTTATGAGTTTTTTGAAGATATTTACTGTGCCTTATAGTTGATATTCTTCACCCTCTTCTAAACCTATTATCCTTAGGTTTGGTCTTCTCATTGTGTCCTGGATCTCCTGGACATTTTGGGTTAGGAGCTTTTTGGTTTTTCATCTTCTTTGACTGTTTTGTCTATGCTTTAAATGTTGTCTTATGCCCCTGAGTCCCTCTCTTCCATCTCTTGTAGTCTATTGGTGATGATCATATCTATGACTCCTGATTTCTTTCTTAGTTTTCTATTTCCAGGGTTGTCTCTTTCTACAATTTCATTATTTATCTATTTCCATTTTCAATTTCTATACCTGTTTGGTTGTGTTTTCCTGTCGTTCTTTGAGTGATTTCTCCTGTAATTTTTTTAAGGGAGTTATTCGTGTGCTTTTCGAAGATGTTCATTGTCATCATGAAGTATGATTTTTCATCTAAATCTTGTTTTTCTGGAGTGTTGTGAAATCCACTACATGCTGTGGTGGAAGAACTGGGTTATTATGTTGCAGGTTGTCTTGGTTGCTTGGTCCTTGCAATTTCCTCTTGCCATCTTCTTGTAAGTGATTGTAGGTGTTCTCTTTGTTTCTGACTGGTGCTTTTCTCTTCTGTGGGTCTGAAGGCCTGTGTTCTCAGGAGAGAGATTGCTCCTGGGTGTTCTGCTTTTTGTGGGTAGGGAGTGAGTTTTGATGGTAGTGACTCACTCAGTTCTGCCTTCATGTGCTCAGGTGTGAGAGCTCTTTTGAGGCTGTTCTGGGAGTTCCTAAACCCTAATGGTGGAGACCTGGCTCTCTCTCTTGGCTAAAATGGAGTCTTCTTCAGAGACTATCATGCTCCCTGCACTTCTAGAACTTTAGGTGCTCCCTTGCAGGACAGCCGATGAGCCTGTGCATCAGGTTCACCCTTGGTCCAGGTGGAAATGTGCCTCTGCAGCTGACTTGGGAGTTCTGCCCCTTGCTGGCAGATCCTGAGTCCTGATTGTGGAGACTAAGCCCACACTGTGGGCTGGAAATGACCTTATTCCTGAAAGCACAGAGCTCCCTGTGTTCTGAGAACCCTCAATGTTCTCCTCCCCCTCCCTGTACCTATGCCTCAGGCTCAACCTTGTTCCAGGTGGAAGAATGCCTATACAGCTGTTCTGGGAGCTCAGCCTTCTGTTTACAGCTCTCAAGTCTTGATGACAGATATCCAGCCTTCTGTGTCATAGGACATTTTTTAATTATTTCTTTAGATTGTCGTCAAATGATGAATTTTTTTCTTTAAACGATTCCCATTAATATGATGTTGCTCATTAAATTTGTAAGCTTCTGACACATTTACTATTAGGAATTGGTCAATTTCCTTATTTTCTCGAACTAATGGATCAGGCAAACATGTATGAGACTGAACATATACCCAGTAGTTACTATTTCTGAAGGTTTGTTGAAATTGTATAAATCATACAGGTAATTATGAGATATCTGGAACAAATTTAGTGGTACTCATATGTAAAACAACTCTTTCAGCATGTAAGAAATCAGTGATTATTTTAAGATAATCAGGGTATGCAAAAAATACCATAAGGATTGCATACAATTGTAATTTTTGAGCTGATGTATATGGACTTTTGATCACCTTGACTATTTCATCTTACTTATAACCTGCCTTCCCCACCTTGTTTGCCTCAGTATGAAATGTTGGTGTCTCTGAAATTTGTGTTATATTTACTGTACATGGAAGAATCTAATTAGTTCTTTTTATAAACTGTTTACATTTGCTTTTTGATATTTGTTATTAATTTCACGTAAGTACTTACTACAAGCTTTTTGACAATCTTTTTACATCACTAATTATGACATAATCTTAGCATTTGATACTATAATGTCAGCTAAATTTCTTCTTAATAATTGACAAAAAACTTATTTTATCTTAACTAATTCAGAAATTTTTCTATGTATGCCTTAAATTTTTACTTTGCTTATGAGCTAGCATACCGTATGCTAGCATTTTTTAAATGATTTTATAATCCAAATAACTAAATGAATCTTTTTCTTGTATATTTTTTATGGTGAAATCTATAACCTCCAGCATGGGAAAATGCTTAACTTATATACATTTTCTAAATTTGCCAGAATCAGCCAACAAAATGTTATCCATATAAAAATGAATGATAGATTAAAGGGATTGCTTACAAATTATTTCTAATGTTGGCTGCATAACAAGTGACATAAAATTGACAATTTAGCATTTCTACCAGAAGTAATATCTTTTCATTGGACAACTATTGTTCAGAGTTTGTGTTGAGAAAGAAAATATTTCTTTATCTTGCTCATGGAAGGGTACTGAGAAAAAAGCAATCTTTTAAATCAATTATGACTATTGGCTATGATCTCAGTAACAAAGATGGTAAAGAAAATCCAGGATTTAATGGATCCATTTGTTTTATTTTCTTATTAACTGCCCATAAATCTGTTATCTTTCTCCATTTTCTTGACTTCTTTTTACAACAAACACAGGGGAAATCTCCAGGCTGGTAGATTCTTCTGTATGTTGAGCCTCAAGTTGCTCTTGTACCAGTTGTTCAAGTGCCTGCATTTTTTTTTTTTTTGTTATGGGCTACTGCTCTTGCCACATCATTGTTTTGATAACAATTTCAGGTGCCAGGCTGTCGGTATGTCAGCAGTTGCCTCTTTTATAAATTTGGAAACTCAGTCCTTCTGGCATCCAATGTTTGTACAACAGGCACAGCTGTGATTGTTTTTGATCACCCAAATCAGTACCATCTCCAGGAGTATGTGACATAACATCCCTGATATCCTCATTTGATCTCCCTGGAATTATATGAATATTAATTAAATACCACATTGTTGTAAAGGAGTTATTTCCCATAATTTTATGGGTATGTCAGCCACACAAAGTTTCTACTTCCCTACTTGAACTTCTTGTCGCACACAGGTATTCTATCAGATATGTTGTCTTATTCATGATAATTTACCAATTCCTATAAATTCTGTGTAAACTTCTGAAGTATCCTTTCTGGATTTTAATACTTTTTGGAAAATATCAGGTCCTATACGCACCCACCCTTCCATATCAACACCATTCATTTGTACCATTAATTTGGGTGTCTAATCATTAGCTATTTTTTGCCAGAACATGTTTCCAGTGTTCACAAAAGCCCCTGTCTTTTCTACTGGAGAGGTCTTACCCTTGATGTAAGAAAACAACATTTGAGCAGGTCTATCCCCTGCATCAATTTGCATCTCCTTTTCCATATATGACATAAATTTTACTTCTTCTTTGCTATTCACATCTACTCTACATTAGTGCACAATAAATCTTTGAGAAGCTAATCTACATCGTCCCAAAATTATCCCCACTCTCTCTGAGGGATAAGGACCATAAACATAAGTGGTTAACTTATAACGTTCAACTTTAGGAAGTAATGGTAGAAAGGTATCTGTGACCAGCACCAAAGCTGCAGTTTCTTTTGTAGCATAAGATTAGAAATACTCAGTTCTGATTTACTTGACCACTTGGTACTGACTGGCTAAACCAAAGGAAGATAGCTTCTATTGTTTGCCGAAGAGCACTGAGCTGCCAGGACCCTCAGTTCATTTCCCAATGGCAAGAGGTAACCACCTAGGCCTCTTTTAGACTGACAATCCTTAGACCAATTTATATCCTGGAAGCCTTTGTGGTTCATAGCAGCCAAAACCTGCATCTTACATCCTATGAATATCATATTCTCTAAAGTCTTGAAATTTACCTGCTATTTTGAGCTCTGAATATACTAGCCCTACAATTATTATTATTATTTTTTGCAAATGACAAAGTTTACCACAATTAGAACATCAGGTATTATGATTCCTAAAATTTCTAGCTATGGTTCTTCCTGTGATATTGACACCATGCTCTTGAGAACCAATACCAATTGTCTCCCTTCTCTATTTGTCTATTGGTGTTTCTCATTTTTCTTTGTCTTTTTGTTTTTATTGGTTATTTTATTTACTTACCTTTCAAATGTTGCCCCGTTCCATGTTTCCCTTTTTGTGATTTCAATGGTCTGGCTGCTATTTTACATTTTGTATTTGTATTTCCAAGTGCAAATAATTCTACCAATGGGTGTCTGTTTTCAGGGTCTGAACTGGCTCTATTTACAGGTTAACCCAACCTCTGTAAGAATTCTGTAAAAGTTTCCCAGAATTCTCAATCACATCCCAAAATCTTAAAGCTGGAACATGACATTGTCCATTTCTGCTCTCATTAAATTGGGTTTGTTCTTGTAAATCAGCATATCATCATTCTCTAAGCAGCTGGTCTTCAGTAAAATGTATGTCCTGCACTCTATTTCATTGCTCTATATTTTGTGCCTCCAAAATGACAACCAAGCTTCTGGTATAGCCAAAACCAATTTCTTCCTTTCTTCCAAAACAACCCTATGCCGCTTATTCCATTTAGTCTGCATTTCTTTAACAAATGGAGAATGCAATTTTTACAATACAATAGTTTCTTTAAAATGCTTTAGATCTATCATTTCTATCAGGTGACAGGTCAGTTCATTATATGTATGGTCACCATCATTATCAGCCTGGGAAATAAAGGTCTGGGTACTTATTTTTTAGTTTGTCTTTGTAGAAATGGTGTTTGGATTTTTGGTCTCAGTTATTGTAATTGTCAGCTGGTCTATGTTGCCTTTTTGTGATTAGGTCATTCCTTTTGGTTTCTAACAGGGCATGAAGACTTTACCTCACTTAGAAGCCAAATAAAGAAAATTAAGGAGCCTCAGGACTGTTGATAGGGTGGAGAGAATGCCAAGGTATTGAGCTAGTGAGGGAGTTTGAGCAGGTGCTAATCTCCTTTTTTATTGAATCTTCCCTGCGTTTACATTTCAAATCTTATTCCCCTCCTCCAGTTCCATTGCCCCCCCCCTCCTATTGCCTCCATGAAGGTGCTCCCTCTCCCAACCACACTCTCCTGCCTCTGCACCTTGCCATTCCCCTACACTGGAAAAACAAGCAACCTCTTTTTGATTCTTCCTAGTCAGCTTGGTCTCTGCTAACACAGGGAGTCTCTGCCTTGATTGAGTCTGGGATATAGCTATTGAGAAGAAGGATGCATAGCTGCTGAGATTATAAAGTAGATTGGTAGAATGGCAGCATATGTGGATTTCTTCCAGTCTGTTTCTTCTCTTGCAGAAGGGAAGTCTCTGCCCCTGTTGGAAGCTGGAGTACATCAAGAGGATCAAGAGACTGGAGACAAGGTGGAACACTGGTGAAGTAGGGAGTATGTGTAAAAGCATAGGAGGAGTACTTTGATTTCTCCCAATCTTTGATGTCTCTGGTAGAGCCTGGATTTACACTTATAAATCTGAAAAATAACTCTTTGCTCAGTGCTTACAACACTCCTAAAAATGGGTCCACATATTTACACATTATCTGAACCTGATAAAATTGTACTGGTTACTGGTGAATTCCTGAGACTATTATACTATACTCCCATTTATGTGTGTAGCTAAGAACAAGTAATTTAGCACCTGCCACACAAGAACTAACATCAAGTGAAACCATTGTAGTTTTGATGGTAAACATTGTGTTTGTATGTCTCTGGCTTAATTTAAAGAACAATAACAAAAAATAGACAATAACATGCGGCCTAATTAAAAATTGAGGAAATTTACCAATGCTTAAGGAGAATCTAAGAAGCATTTTAAAAAAATTTGAGCCCATCTTTAAAAAATAACTGACAATATCAGTTTAAGTTATAAAACATATAAGACATAGCTTCTCAGAATGTGTTCATAATCAAAATTATACCATTTAACCCAGGAAAAGTTTATTATTGCTTCTGTTTAGTAACAAATAGAGAAGTGTTTGTGTGTGTGTGTGTGTGTGTGTGTGTGTGTGTGTGTGTGTGCACGTGCTCGCATCTGTAAATATTCTAAATTATGTAATTTATCCAGACACGTTAAGTAGAGAAATTGTGGTGTCATAGCTGTGATAGATATGGTAGACAAACAGATATTATAAAATGATGCTCTTAATATTTTATTTGCACTTCTTTATTGACAAAATTATCATCGACAACATCCAATGGTGATTAGGATGTGAAATATAACATACATACACTAATGGTGTATTTAAAAGCATCCGATATTTTCATAAAAGTAGTTTCATCTTATACCCTTATATTTTATCTACTTTTCCATGATGTTCAAGACGTCTATTGCTGATGTTTCAGTGCCTTCTAACTATTGAAGGGAATGTATATGAAACTTCAAAAACATGGCTTCTGAAACAAGATGTGAACAATGTCAACATAGATATGCTGTATCTAATGGGTTCCCATGCCTAGGTGAAGAGCTGTATATCAAGTAAAAAGTTCAAAGACAGAGAAATAGTATTCCAAATGGATGAGCCTCATGATTGGTATTCCCCTAAAATATGCATGCAGGAAGTACTATAGGAACATAACATTTGTATTTATAAACACAAGCATTTATAACAACAACAGTTAAATAAAGCTTCATTTGTGAATTAGGCAGGAATGGGGTGAGAATCAGAGGGGTAAAAAGAGAGTAGACAAAAGGAGATGATGCGGTTATATTTCAATTAAATAAAAATGCAATATTGCATGTAGCTATCCAATTTGACTGGCACTCTTTGTTACAGTTTCAGAAAACTTCTGTGAGTAGACAGTTCATAAGACCTTGTGAAGAACTTAATATTCTGTTAAATCTACATAGTACTAAAATGACTCCTAATGATTCATCACTACCTATGTCAGTAATATCACATTTTGGAAATATATTTCACAGTAGATGAAAATTAACATATATTCAGTTGTAAATAGGATAATGGACTATGGAATGTTTAGCCCTAAATGGAACATACATATGACAACCTCCCGTAGATCTGGGAATAGCACAGAAGAGGAGGTGGAAAATTGTAATAGTGGGAGGTAGAAGATTATTTCAAGAAATTGGGGACACAACCAAATAGCTGTTCTTATGAACTCATAGTGATTGTAACAAGACCTGTGTAAACAAAAGCCAGACAAAATCTTCACATAAAGAGGAGAGGGGGCATGTCATACCACCACCAGCTGAGGAGCTATCAGCATTTGATAGCTTCTGGGTGAGGTAATGTCAGCTTTCCTTACTTGTAAGAGCATTTATAGGTCAACCATACCTCAGGTCTGGCCATGCTACCAAGATTGGGCAGCAAACTTTAGAATTGATGAGGCTTAAAATAATTAAAAGAAGAAAAAGAATGTCAAAGTTGAGTGGGTAGGGAGGTGGGCATGCAGAAGTAGGTATGTATATATGCAGGGAGTAATATAAATGTGATTAAAATATATTATAGGAAATTTTGAAAGAATTAATGAAAATATTATTTTAAAATTCAGCATTATATTTCATGAACACAAACTAGATTGCAAATTTTACATGTTAGTTAACAGATGTAAATATTCTTACTAAAATGATAAAATAAAATAGTAAAATACATAAAAACAATTTTTGTTATTATTTCATATGATATGACTTTAAATAGGGAACTCAAAGGCATAATCTACAATACTGTGAAAATTAATATTGAACTTCATTACAATGATTGGATATAAATTAAATGGTGATGTTGATAGTTTTTCTGCACAGCAGAAAGAACCAATTAGAGTATATAATGAGAAAAGGTAATATTCACAATATGATGATATCTTATTAAGAAATCCACATAATCTTCATGATCACTTTTATGACACCTTTCAAAGCAATAGAAATAAAATAGGCAATACAATAGGACCTGACTGTATGGTGAAACACTAAAGTTTGTAAAATATATACATAGCTTCCAAAGTAATTATAACATTAATAAAGAGTTATTTGGGATAATAAAGAAATAATTCTAAATTTAAATGCAAGAATAAAAGATTACAGATATATGTGAACAATATGGGAAGGGGAAAGTAACATTTTTACTCTAACAAAATGTATTTATTTATGTTTTCATGTTCAAAATGTTCTTTGATTCCAATTGAAGGAATTACAGTTAGGTTAACAAAACAGAATAGAGTTTACTGTGATACCCTGAAACATATGTAAAATTTAGCTCATAAAATGTGTGTCACAGAGACCTGGCCCAGCTTCTTTAGAACCTGCAGCCTGCCAGCCCTCAGGTCACTGGGAGCTTGGAACTGATGCAGTTATCTCCATCCTAAGTGAAAGCGTGAGTCAACTTCTGCCCACTGTTTAACCCTTCAGAGGCTGCCCAGAACTCTCTTGCCACAGGCAGAGGTTTGCTTGGGAGTGCACACTTCCAGGCCAAGGCTAGACCCGACCAAGCTGCATTTGGACTGGGCTCTGCCATAAGAACACAAAGCCTACCCAGAGAGACAAACACCCAGAAATAATCTCCCTTCAGAGACAATGGGACCATAGATCCACAAGAGAGACCAGCTCCAGTAAGGGACACGAACACCTAGCATCACCTATAACAATATGCAAGAGGCAAGATCAAGACTCTAAGAAACTGAAACCAAGACAACATCAGAACTCAGTTCTCCCACCACTGCAAATAGTGAGTATCCAACCAGAAAAACAAGATTTAGACTTAGAATCATTCTTTACAATGATAATGGAGATCTTGGAGAAGCACATAAATAACACACATAAAGAAGTACAGGAGAATACATGCAAACATGTTGAAGCCCTTAACGAGGAAACACAAAAATTACATGAAGAGCTAAAGAAAAGGAAAAACAACCAGGTGAAGGAACTGAAAAGAGAAATAGAAACAATGAAGAACACACAAAAGGAGACAACCCTGAAATTGGAAAACCCTGGAAAGACTTCAGGAGTTCTCAGTAACAGAATACAAAAGATGGAGGAGAAAAATCTCAGGAGTAGAAGGTAACGTACAAATCATTGACACAACAGGTAGAGGAAATGCAAAAAACAAAAAGATACTAACCCAAAGCATCTAGGAAATCCAGGACACAATGAGAAGACCAAACCTAAGGATTATAGGTGTAGAAGAAAGCAAAGACTCTCAACTGAAGGCACAGTAAATATCTTCAACAAAATTATAGAAGAAAAGTTTCCTAAACCCCCCCCCCAAAAAAAAAGAGATGACCACGAACAAACAAGAAGCCTACAGAACCCCAAATAGACTGGAACAAAATTGAAATTCTTCCTGACAGACAATATTCAAAACACCAAATAACAAAGAAAGAATACTAAAGGCATTCAGAGAAATAGGACAGGTAACATATAAAGACTGATCAGAATCACACCAGACTTTTCAACAGAGACTATGAAAGCTAGAAGATCCTGGACTGAAATCATACAGACCCTAAGGGAATACAAGATTCAGCTCAGGTTACTAAGTCCAGCAAACTCTCAATCACCATAGATGGAGAAATCATAATATTCTAGGACATATACAAATTTACACGTATCTGTCCACAAATCCAACCCAACAAATGATAATAAATGAAATACTCTGCCACAAAGAGGGAGATATCACTTTAGGAAAATCAAGAAACTAATACTCTTGCAATAAACACCAAGAAGAAAAGCACACAAACATAAATCTACCTCTAACAACAAAAATAGCAGGAAAGAACAATCACTATTTGTTAATATCCCTTCACTTCAATGGAAGTTCGAAATAATCCCATGCATTCTATCAGACCACCATGGGCTAAGGCTGGTCTTCAATATTGACAAAAACAACAAAAAGTCCCCATACACATGGAAGATCAGTACTCTACTTAATGATAGCTTGGTCAAGGAAGAAATTTAGAAAGAAATCAAAGACTTTTCAGAATTTAACAAAAATGAAGGCACATCATACCTAAACTTGTGGGATACAATGAAAGCAGTGCTAAGAGGAAAACTCGTAGCACTCAGCGCCTCCAAAAAGAAACTGGAAAGAGCATACTATAACAACTTGACAGAACAGCTGAAAGCCACCCCCCCCAAAAAGAAGCAGATATAGCCAAGAGGAGTAGATGGCAGGAAATAATCGAACTCAGAGGAATTCATCCATTTCCTCCAGATTTTCTACTTTTGTTGAGTATAGGCTTTGTAATAGGATCTGATGATTTCTTGAATTTCCTCAGTTTCTATTGTTATGTCTCTCCCTTTAATTTCTGATTTTGTAAACCTGGGTACTCTCTCTGCTTTCTCTTTTTAGTCTGGCTAAGGGTTTATCAATCTTGTTGATTTTTCTCAAAGAACCAGCTCTTAGTTTTCTTGATTCTTTGTTTAGTTCTTTTTGTTTCTATTTGGTTGATTTCAGGTGACAGCAGATGCTGGCAAGGATGTGGAGAAAGAGGAACACTCCACCACCGTTGGTGGGGTTGTATGTTGGTACAACCACTCTGGAAATCAGTCTGGCAGTTCCTCAGAAAATTAAACATAGTACAACCTCAGGATCCAGTTATTCCACTTCTGGGCATATACCCAAAAGTAGCTCCAACATCTAACATGCTCACTAGTGTTCCTAGCAGCCTTATTTTTAATAGCCAGAAGATTGAAAGCACTCAGATGTTCTTTAACAGAGAAATGGATGCAGAACTGGTGGTATATATACACAATGGAGTACTACTCAGCTATTAAAAACTAGTTCATGAAATTCCTTGGGAAATAGATGGATCTTGAAGCTATCATCCTGAGTGATGTAACCCAGTCACAAAAGAGTACTCGTGTTATGCACTCACCTATAAGCAGATACTACCCCTACGCCCCTCCCAAAAAAATGCTCAGAATACCAAAGAAACCATCCACAAAACTTATGAAGCTCAAAAAGAAGGAAGACCAGAATGTTGATGCCTCAGTCCTTCTTAGAAGGAAGAAAAAGCCAGGGGAGGAAATAAAAGGTCAAATAGAGGAGCAAGGATTGAAGAAAAGATCTACAGAGACTGCCTCTCCTGGAGAACTGCTCCATATGCAGCCACCGAACACATGCACTATTGTTGATGCCAAGAAGCTTTCACTGGCAAGATCCAGATATGTTTGTGTCCTCGGAGGCCCTCCCAGAGTCATATAGATACACATGAGGATGCTTACAGCTAAAAGTCAGAGTGAACACAGGGACCCCAATGAAAGAGCTAGAGAAAGGACTGAAAGAGCTGAAAGTTTTGCAACATCAGGGGAAGAATGAAATCATCAACCGACTAGGGCACTGAGGTGGAGAGGGTGATTGGGAGAGGCAGCACCTTCATGGAAGCAAGTTTTTAGGGGGAGGAGGGAGAGGAGTGGAGGGGAGGGTATAACATTTGAAATGTAAATATAGAGAATCTCCAATAAAATTGAAAAATATTAATAACCTTGATAATAGCATAGTTTTGCCCAGTTATGCTCATGGCAGCTGATTTGATTTGAGAATATCAGTCCTAAGAAAGTGTGTGTCACAAGCCAAGGATTCCCAGAAGAAGGATTTTAAAGTAACAGTAGAGACGTTATTAACGACTTTGTTAAAAAATGAGCAGTCCTACACCACAATCTATATTTATACAAATTGTCATAAAAACAAGTAGCCAATTTAGAAATATTGAAAGGAAAACATAATATTGCTTGGCTTTTTTTATCTGATCTTGGGTCAGCCGGATAGTTTTTTTTTTTTTTTAATCTTTTACTATTTCAGATTAAAATACAATTTTATTGCCTCCTAATTTGCCTGTCTCCCTTCAAACCATCCCTGGTATTTACCTTGTCATTCTTTCGAATTCATGACCTGCTTTTTATTATATATATATATATATATATATATATATATATATATATATATATATATATATATACACATATACATATATATATATATATATATGCATATATGTAGTGCATATATATGTACTATTTATTTATATACTCCATCTACACAATGTTACTTGTTTGCATGCTTGCATGTATACTTTTTGGTGTCTAAATGACACCATTTAGAGTCACTATAAGCAACTGATACCTCCTCTCTGCAGAAGGCCATTTCTGTGACTCTCCACATTCATTTGTTGTCATTACATCCTTATTATGTCCTTTTTGGTTGTGGCCTCTGTTTATTTTATCACACTGACTGGTGTTATGTCTGTTCAGGTAATATTGATTGAGGTAGCACAAACTCAGAAAGACAAACATAACATATGGTTCATCATCTAAATTTCCTACTTTCAAATAAATCTTCAGATAAAAATTGATAACCAGGAGTAACTGTGAAAACCAGGGAAATAAAAATGAACTATTTTGGGGTGAGAGTAGTAACTGAGAAGGTAATAGTACAAGTGACCTCACAGGAAAGATGGTGAAAACGGTGTTGGGAGAGCAATCAGTATGGCAGTGGTTGGAGATAAATACAGAAGAAAGGCAAAACAAGGATTTCTGAACAGCATTATAAGGAATCATACTACTAACTCTCCATAACTACCTATAATACGCCTAAGTAATACAAATTCATGTACACATGCACACACAAACAACACAGATATAAAGATCTTAAATAAAAGTTTCGTCTGGGTTAACAATGCTCACCCTAAGAGCCACAGACCAAAGTTCAACATGAAGAATAAGGAATACTCTTTGGGGTGGTTAAGAGTTGTTTAGCAGACACCCAAAATATTACAGGCTATTGTTATTACCTATGGTTGCTCCCCAGAGGTGAATGGTAAGTCATCACTGCTGCAAATATTATGTACATCAGATAGAGTGCCCTGAGGACATAGAACTGTTTCTGAACAGAAAGCCAGTATTATGCAAGCTTTAAAACAAGGGAAGCAACCAACAGTAATGTCAATTATGGTTGTCTATGAACCACATCAACAACCAGTATGATAGGTTAATCCGAAACTTGCAGTAGCAGCACGCGTACATTAGTATTAACCAGCACGTTCCCTCAATCAACAAGAGGGAAGCCATACTTGTATCTGGAAACCTAGCAAATTACTTGGGGCTAATAAAGTCAAGTAGAACCTACAGCTGCCACTTTCATAAACCAGCATGACCTAAGCACATTTTAAATGTTTGCCCCATATGCATAAATCAGTGTAGTCCTCATTTCTTTTTTTGATATTTTCATATTTTTTTATTTTTACATGTTTTCAGGTATTTGGATATGTGGGTGAGTGGAAGACAGGACACATGTGTGGAAGTCAAAAGACAATGTAGAGGAGTTGGTTCACTGCCTCCAATATGGGGCTCAGGGATTGCAGTTCGTTAGGGTGTGAGTGTTGGTAACAAGTGCCTTTACCCATGAGCCATCTCACCAGCACTACAAATTCTTTTCTTTCCAAAGAAACTTCTTTTTATGCATTTAAAAAAAACATACCGAAGGATTGCTAGTATATAAGCAAGTATGCATACATTAATATTAGCTGCAACTGTTTTGAGAATACCATTATGGTTCTATGAGAAAATGTAAATGATATTTCAAATAAAGTATTTATTAATTTCAAAGAAATTGGATTGCCATAATTCTAAAGGCAGAAGAAAAGGACAATGTTTGTATAGATAAACACAGCACTATAAATAGTTTAGGATACTGAGGGCATTTGGCATGGAGTAGAAAAAAACTGTGATAATTTATACATTTTGTATAAAAATTTAATATCTGCTTAATTGTCAAATGATAACAGATAAAATAAAGTTTATAGATGATGTTATCTAAGAAGATGTTTTATATGTTGATGAAAAATGAATTTACAATAAGATGATACTAATTTGGAAATTATTAGACATTCATGTTATATTCAGTTTCTCAAATATAAATATCACAATTATGTTTTCTATAGAATAATGGCAAGTGAATAAGCATGTGATGCAATTGATATGCTGTACTAATATGGACCTGAGCTTTAAATAATAATTAAAAATTACATATATGTTTAAAATGTGAATGTGTGTCATTCCTATGTATATGTTTCAATGTTTTGAATTTAAATGTATAACTTTTTGTCATTATTGGTTTTATATATTTTTGACTAGGTCACATGTAGCTTAGGATGGCCTTAGTTTGGTTACAAAGCAAAACTGGACTCTGCTCCCTTCTTCATCCTTAAGTGATAGGATTATAGGTGTCTGCCACTATGAGAGGCGTGAATGTGTTAGTTTTATGAAAGAGTATTGTCTTAGAATTTCTATTGCTATGATGAAACCCTATGATTAAAGCAGGGTTTATTTAATTTGCAAACCTGAAGTCACAACCCATAGAGCTGAGCCAGGAATCAGAAGTATGTAAAGAGCTGGAGGCAGAAGCTGATTTAGAGGCCATTAAGGAGTGAGTACTGCTAACTGGGTTGCTCCTAGTGGGTTGCTTACTCTGATTTCTAATAGCACACAAGTCTACTAGTGCAAGGGTAGCTCCACCCTCAACAGGCTCTTCCACATCAATCACTAATTAAGATAAAGCCCTACAGGGCTTCCTAGAGCCTGATTTTAGGAAGGCTGTCTTTAAATTGAAATTCCCTTGTCTCAAATGTCTCTAGCCTATATCAAGTTGAGATAGATCAAGATTGTACAAGTACTTAATTCTTTACTATATTTTCTAAGGTAAATAAATTTGTTGCTCACAATTTTTTTTTCACTACTTTAATTTTGATTTCATCATGTCTGGCTTATTCAGTCTGAAACTGTTTCCTAACAGTGTGTTCAGGGCAAGTAGAGAGTGCTACCAGATAGAAGGACTATCGGTTTAGTGAGCTTAGACTTTGGAAATCTCAAAAACTTAAGATCAACAAGCGTTGAGCCTTTCCCTATACATTTTTACACTGGTTCTAGAACATGTAACTAAAACACCTCAGTGAGAGGATCATGTCAGTCAGTCATGTGAGGAAACATCTAGAGTACCTCCCTATGCAAATATAAGATAAGTAACATTGCAAACCGAGACAGTAGGAGACACCTACCCCTAAATCCTAAATCCCACACCCCCTCCTCAGTGTTTATATAGTCTCTGTTCACATAGAAAAAGGCACACAAGTTATTTGACGAAGGATAATCTGAGAGTAGCTGTTTTCACTGAGCTCCAGCACTTCAGGAAGACTCTCTCCTGAAGCATTCATCACTGGACCTTGGGTTCACCCTGCAAGCAAGGCTAACAATGATGCCTCTACCCCAGACACTTGCTAGCATGGAAGATGATGAGAGACCTGGAATTTTAAGATCCCAGACTTTGACACCCAGGACCTGTTCTGTTCAGGCCTCCCAAGCCCCCTCAATTCTCCTCTAAGACATGTAACATTCTCAGCATTTTTGCTGGACCAGAGCCCCTTTGGAACCTCTTTGGGCACCTTTGCTTTCCTCTCTTGGTAGACAGAAGACCTGCGTAGTATATTAACTAGGAGTGTGAAGACTGAAGTATTTTTCAAGTACTATGGGTTAGCAATCATATCATCTATATCCGAAACTCAAAGTTATTTTGCAATTTATTATTTTCTTCCAAAGTGTAAGGGCTAAGTCTAGAAAAACTAAAGGTTAGAGAGTACATTTTCAGCAAGAAGTAGAAAAGCAGACAGAATATATAAATTATTGTCAATCCACTATATTGTCAATATATCATTGATTCTTTTTCCTCACATATTAATTAAAATTGTTATATATATTGATATATAAGTTTCTGTGATAGTTTGGCATGTTTCCTGCTCATTGTCATCTTCCACAACTTAGTGCTAAGCAAAAGGAACCGAAGTGCAACCCTGAATTCCAAACGGCTATGTGAAACAATGATAGCGTTCGCTTATTTTATATAATTATGACAGCAAACAAGTTAACCCAACATTCTCATAAGCTATAATTTTTAAGTCTGGAGATTATTTTTTCTGTCATGCAGCATGCCCATTTTCCAGTAATTGCCAGGATGTCTCAAGTGTTTCACTGTATGGTTTAAATTTGAAGAACAAACAGCAGGTGCTCATTAAGTGGCTTCTGCAGAGTGATAAGTCACGGAACAAGAAGACTGAAACTAATTTGTTAAAATACCCTCTAAAATATACTCTAAATGGATAAAGCATAGCTCCAAAACTAAAGTAGATCATTACTGATGGGGAGTAGTTCACCGGCATTTTCTAAAAACTAAAAGAAATTATTTGTAAAGTTATAATTCATATCTCATAGGATTTACAACCTCAAGTGAAAGACCGAGTCCATCAGCCCGAACCAGCCTGACTCCATGACAGGTTGTAAATTGGCAGTTTTGGAAACTAGGCCTAAATTTCTCTTTCCCAGAACCTGAAAATCCCCAAACAAATCAATTCCAGGAAAACCCACCCCACACAGAGATCTAATCAGGAAGCTGCCGCATCACCTAACCTGATCCAACCTCACAGGCACCCAATCAGAAGCTGTAGAAACTATCCTGCCATCTAAGTTGAGCCAGATATAGGTAATCAGCAAAAGTCCCTCAAATACCCCAGAGATTTAACCAAGCTAGAAGGCACCTGTATTTCTGGAGACAGAGCCAACCAATCAAGGGAAACGTAAAATAAAAGTCATCCACTCCTACCCTAACAGACTTTAAATTGACCTTGCAAAATCCATACCTTCATCTTCAATCCTAAAGTATAGTGGATACCTGCATGCTGGTTCTTTGCAGAATCAACACTCTTGGTTGTTACATACTATTTGAATCTGGGGTATAATGAACCCTTACAGAGTATGCATTCCAATGCTTGAATATGCAGAGTTTGATAACCATCGGCACATTCAAAGTTTAATTTTTTATGGTTGGGAGCTTTTATTTAAAATAATTCTAATATTAAATTTATGGAACATGCTAGCCTTACCACATCTGTGAATCAAAACAAGCATTTCTAGTACTTTGCTAGTTTATATATGTGTAAGTACCAAAACATGACTATGTTCATTGGAGAGTCTTAGTTTATTACTGACCCTTGTTGCAGATTATGTCATTTCAGTTGGTATTGGCTCTGGAAATTTACCATAATTTGTACCCGGCTCAATGACTACATTATAAATCCTCTGATTCATCAATGGGTTGCTCACTTGATGGGTTGTTAATCCGGTGGTACTACTGGAAGGTGCTGGAAAATAAGAGGAGGGAATTAAATTGAGAGGAAGTCACCAGAGTCATGCTCTACAACAGTGGATCTCAACCTGTGGGTCATGAACCCTTTGGGGGAGGGGAGGAATGGCCTTTGCTCAGGAGTTTCCTAAGGGCATCAGAAAACACAAGAATTTACATTTTGATTCGTAACTGCAGCAACCTTATAGTTATGAAGTAGCAGGAGTAGAAATGATACAGTTGTGTGTCACCAGAAGATGAGGAACCATTACAGGGTCTTAGCACTAACAAGGTTGAGAACCACTGCTCTGGAAGGCCCCTCCATCCTTAATTCCCTCATTGTCTCATTGTTTCTGCCCTCTGGCTACCATAAGATGAGCAGTTCTGTAATACCATGTTTCCTGCCCTAATGTTCCACCTCTACTCAGATGCTAAAAGCCGTGAACATTGCTATGTGGACTGACACCACTAAAGTTGTATGCTAAGGTAAACTCTTTTTTTTTTTTTTTTTTTTTTTTTAAGGTTTCTCACAAGTTCTGTTACAGCATAGAAAAAGCAAACTAATATTATAAAAAACAAAAATAAACCCAAAAAACAAAATATGACACTTGACTTTCATGATCATCTAAACAAAAAGAAAAATATCTATATGAAAATGTCTATTTTTAACACTGTGTTTTCACTTTTCTGCAGAGTCTTTAAGTGAGGGGACTTTTCATCCTAAATTACAGAAATAGGGGTGCTCTAGGATAATGTAAAATGTGAAATTTTATCTCTATAAACCTTTTTTTAAAACAATAATTTTGGAAGGCAAGAAAGTTGCAGAAATAATTATTCTGTGAAAGGAAATAAAATATGATTTTCTCTCACATATTATAGATTTTCAATCATTATTGTTTACTAGTAATGAACAGTCTTGTCAAAATTGTGAAGTCAAGCAGATTGATAGAGTTTACAACTTTCAAATAAAGCTGTAAATTTCAAACAAAACTTTTAAAATAATCCTCAATTCCAATATTTTGAAACCAGATGCCACCAACTGCAACGTTCCTATTATGCAGTCAATTCTTAAATTCATTATGTAATAAAATCATGAAGACAATGAAAAATTAAAACCGGTAAGGAAACAAGAATATTATGATTATTGTTCTCTTCTTTATTAAATTTTTAGTGGATATTTTCTGAATTAATATTTCATTTGTTATCCCTTTTCCCCGACTCATATGCCTGCTCTCCTCCACTTGCTTTCATGAAGGTGCTCCCTCTCTCAACCACCCTCACCACCTCATCACCTTGGCATTACCCTACACTGAAAAAAAATGTATTTTCACTGTACCAAAGGTCTCTTTTCCCATTGATACCAGACAATCTTATCCTCTGCTACATATGTAACTGGAGTCATGGGTCTCTCCATGTGTACTCATTGTTTATGTTCATAGCAGCCTTATTCATAATAGCCAGAAACTGGAAAGAACCCAGATATCCTTCAAAAAAAATAATGGACACAGAAATTGTGGTACATTTACACAATGAAGTACTACTCAGCTATTAGAAACAATGACTTTATGAAATTCCTAGGCAAATGAATGGAACTAGAAACTATCATCATGAGTGAGGTAATTCAGACACAAAAGAATACCCATGGCATGTGCTTAATGATTAGTAGATACTAGCCTCCAAATGCTTGGAATACACAAGAAACAATTCACAAATATTGTGATGCTCAAAAAAAAGAAGGGCCAGAATGTTGTTGCCTCAGTCCTTCTTAGAAGGGGCAACAGAACACTCCCTGGAGGAAATCCAGGAACAAATAGAGGACAAGGGATTGAAGAAAAAATCATCCAGAGACTGCCTCATCAGGGATCCACCTCATATGCAGTCACCAAACCCAAGCACTCTTGCTGATTGCTGCTTTCTGAAAGTAAGTATAATTCAGTTTATAAAATAATCAGTATTAACTAAAATATGAGTAAGTCTTCTTTTCTTTATTTTTAATTGGATATTTCCTGTGTTTACATTTCATATGTTATCCCCTTCCCATTATCCCATCCTTCTCCCTTCCATGGTCTCCATGAGGGTGCTACTTCTCCCAAACACCCTCTCCCACCTCAGCACATTCGCATTCCCCTACACTGGGAAAACAAGCCTTCTCTGGATCACAGTCCTCTCCTCTCACTGATGACAGAAAATGCTATCCTCTGCTATATATGCACCTGGAGCCATGGATCTCTCCATGTGAACTCATTGGTTGGTGTTTTAGTCCCTGGAAGCTGTGGTGGGTTTGGTTACTTGATAATTTTGTTCTTCCCATGGGGGTAGCATATTCACTCCTTTCTCTAGCACCTTCATTGGGATCCCCATGATCAGTCTGATGGTTAGCAGGAAGCATCTTCCTCTGTACCAGTATGGTACTGGCAAAGTTTCTGAGGAAGCATTTATATCATGTTCCTGCCAGTAAACACTACTTGGCATCAGCAATAGTGTTTATGTTTAATAGTTGCATATGCGGTAGATCGCTAGGTCCAATCCCTGCTCCTCTATTTGTCCCTTTATTTTCGCCCATGAGTGTTTTGTTCTCCCTTCTAAGAAGGACTGAGGCATCCGCCTCCTGGCATTTCTTCTCTTTGAGCTTCATAAGTTGTGTGAGTTGTTTTTTGGCATTCATGCTTTTGGGGTTAGTGTCCACTTAGAGGTGAGTAAGTACATACCATGAGTCTTCTTTTGTGGCTGGGTTTCCTCACTCAGAATGATAGCTTCAAGTTCCATCCATTTCCATAGGATTTTCATGAACTCATTGTTTTTAATAGCAGAGTAGTTCTCTATTGTGTTTATGTACCACAATTTCTGTATCCATTTCTCTGTTGAAGGTCATCTGGGTTCTTTCCAGCTCCTGGCTATTATAAAAAGGTTGCTATGAACATGGTGGAGCATATGCTTTTGTTTGGTGTAATTATTCTCAAAAAATAAAAAATAAAACCAAAAGAACATGTGGGGGTATCACCATCCCTGACCTCAAGCTGTGCTCAAAAGCAGTTTTGATAAAAAACCGAATGGTATTGGTACATACACAGGCAGGTAGATCACTGAAGTAAAATCAAAGACACAGAAATGAACCCACACACCTAAGGTCACTTAATCTTTGAAAAAGGAGCTAAAAACAGTCAATGTACAAAGGAGAGCTTCTTCAACAAATGGTGCTTGTTCAACTGAGAGCATGCAGAAGAATGCAAATAAATTCTTATCACCTGGTACAAAACTCAAGTCGAAGTGATTCAAAGACCTCCAAATAAAACCAGGCACACTGAAACTAATAGAACAGAAAGTGGGGAAGAGTTTAGAACACACAGGCAAAGGGGAAATTTTTCTGAACAGAACAACTGTGGCTTATGTTCTAAGATCAAGAATCGACAAATGGGACAGCATGAAATTGTAAAGCTTCTATAAGGCCAAGGACATTATCAAAAGGACAAAATGGCAACCAACACACTGGGAAAAGATATTTACAAATCCTCTATTTGAGAGAGGGCTAGTATGTAATATATACAAAGAACTCAAGAAGTTAAACTCTAGAAAATCAAACAATCCTATTTAAAATGTGGTACAGAATTAAACAAAAAATTATCAACTGAGGAAAATTGAATGGCTAAGAAGCACCTAAAGAAATGCTCAACATTTCTAGTCACTGGGGAAATGCAACTCTGAAACGACTCTGAGATTTCACCTCACACCAGTCAGAATGGCTAAGATCAAAAACTCAGGTGACAGTAGATGCTGGTGAGGATATGGACAAAGAGGAATCTTCCTCCATTGTTGTTGGGGTTGTAAGCTGGTACAACCACTCTGGAAATCAGTCTGGGAGTTTCTCAGAAAATTGAACATTGTACTACTATACTACTCCTGCGCATATACCCAAAAGAGACTTCTTTTCAAAAGAGAAATTAATCCTTTATGACTTTAGTGGTAGTCTTCTAACTTTTCAACCAAAAGGACAGATCCCATGAACATTAGATGAAACCTTTCTATTTACCTTTAATAGTCATGGGCTAAGAATTTTATACACTATGCCTCATTCTCCCTATCTATAGAATGGCAGTGATGAGGCTTACCTGCCTTTCAGAAATCTTATGAGGCATTATTAGTTGTAAAGTATTATTGAAGATAAAGAATTCAGCTTAAGAGCTGAGTACCATTATTATTATGGTAATTTCATGTTAGGTACAGATTTGTACCTTTTTTTATTTTCAAAACAATGCAGTTTTCCATCTGCCAGTTTCAACTCATCAAGCAAACACCCAGCTTGAATTTCCTCTCCTTGTGCATGTCATGATATGTGTCTAGGCAAGAATCATGATATCCTTCATCTGGGTGCTGTGTGGTTGTCTCTGAAAAGCCAGCCAGCACGTCGACACATCCCGGACAGCTACTGTCAGATATATGCATGTATCTGTCCACGTTATGGTGAAAAGCAGTAATGACCATGGCTGTATTTGTAGTTCTCAGTTTGTGTCCATACTAGTCAATATGCCTGTTCTCTCCTTACATGTACTCTTCCTTGCCTATTTAATTTGCCCTGTTTTGTCTCTTTTCACTTTAAACAAGTCACAGAAAGGTAAGACAGAACCCCTTCTTAGGAACAGGAGTACTTCCTCTCCTCACTGTGTTGCACATGGCTCACTGTTCACTCATTTGTTGGCTGTTCTGCTTGTGACTTTCCTCATTCTGTCTTCTTCTGCTGGGATCCTCTTCACTTTAATAGCGAGCAACAAATAAAGACACATTACAGCAGGCCAAAGCATAATTGTCTCCTCAGTGCATGTGTGTGACAAATACCCTGTTTGAGCTAAAAAAGATGTACAACAGCTCCCTTACACTAAATTTCCGGGTAAAATCTTTAATAACTGAAACTGCCCATAATTTCCTCCTTTCGACTGTTCTATTTCAGGGCCTCATAAATCTGCTTTATTGATTTGTTTTACACAGAATGTGGTAGAGCTCTAGACACGAGAAATTAACCCAAATGGCAGGTGAATTTCTTATCATGGCCCTTAAGCTTCCTGAACAGAAGGGCTTTTGGGTGACATAGACATTTATTTTTAAAACATCATTTAATGTGAACAAGTTATGTCACTTAATTTTTCATCTGATCCTAATTGCAGAGTTGAATGGAAAACAAATCAAATGCTACTTCCTTTCATTTTCGCCTTTGTGGATTATTACACTTAAATTCATATACAAATATATATGTTTTCATTAAAAGAAATAATGGAATTCTTAAAATAATTTGCCATAATATTCTAAAGCTGGCAGGAAACTCTCTTCAAGAACAATTTGGAAACACTTCCTTTCTTGTCCCTTTAATACAGAAAAGGCACGTTCGCTTTAGATTTACGTAATTAATAAATACTATCCATGATACATTTGAATGGGAAAATACTTTCTACTATAAAAGAGCAACATGGCACAAATAATTAAAAGACTTTTATATATATAAATGGATTCTTGATGTCTGAAAATAATTTGAGCTCTCACCTCTCATACTAAAGAGGGGACTTGACAGAGGCCTAATGTGACAAGTTGTGACTCCAAGAGCACGTGGAAAATAGCCATTATTTCTGGTTGCAGAGAGGGGGTGAAAAACAACCCCAAGATACCTAGTGTTCATATATTTTTCAGTAGTGGTATCTAAATGGTTAAAAGATAGAGACGATACTTTTAGGGAATAAATCCAAGGAAAGACAAATCAGAAGTAGCTAGAGAAACTGAACGTGAAGCAGGAAGCTTTGCCTAGCCCAGGAACCGCACAGTATAAGAAGATCCAGCTTAGGAAAGAAATGTGAATCATAAAAAAGAAAAAAAGAAAAAAAAAACCTTAACACTTTAAGAAACAATCCCAACAACAAAGACCAAATAATAATAATAATAATAATAATAATAATAATAATAATAATAATAATAATAATAATAATAAAAGTATTATGATCTGTCTCTAAAATGTTTCTCAGAAGCTATCATTTGAATGGTCTGTCCCCACTCTGTGGAGGTAATCTGAAGGCCTGAAGGCCGTGGAGCTTTGGGTAAAGGGAGACTGGCAGAGACAGGTCATTAGGAGCAGGACATTCAAAGTCAGACCCCCACAGGTTCTAGCCTGTGTTCTCTGCTTCATGTCTGAGGGTATATGAATACCACCAGAGTGAGAGCTACTCTTACAGCTGTCCTTCCTTCTCATGAGCAAAATTAAGGCAGCTAGAAAGCAGACAACATGGGGAAATTGGAAAGGTTAAGGGTCCTTTATTCTTCATTTCAATGGAGATTTACACCAGTTGATAAGTAAAAAAAAAAAAAAAAAAAAAAAAAAAAAAAAAAAAAAAAAAAACTGACAGTATTAACATTTGCTGTGAAGGTCACTAACATAAAAATAATATTACATTATGTTAAATACCAATGCTGCAGTTGTCAGACACAAGAGTTTATGCATTTGGATAAGGTGTCCTGCTTTTACCTAGATATTGCCTAAATATCCTAATGAAGACTTTAAAATAATTATTGAATATTTTCTGTATTTACATTAAAGGTTATCCTCTTTCCTCCCACTCTCATCACCCCTCCCCATACCCTTGCTTCCATGCAGGTGCTCCCTTCCCAACCACCCTCTCTACCTCATCACCTTAGCATTCCCCTACACTGGAGAGATGTACCTTCACTGGACCAAAGGCTTCTCCTCACACTGATGCCAGACAATGCTATTCTCTGCTACACATGCAACTGGAGTCATGGAGAGATGTGCTCACTAGTTGGTGATTTAACCCCTGGGAACTCTGGAGGGTTTGGTTGGTTGATAATGTTGTTTTTTTCCATGAGATTGCAAATTCTTTCAGCTCCTTCAGTGCTTTCTCTAGCCCCTTCACTGGTGTCCCTGTGTTCATGAATATTTCTAACTTCCTATCCAGTAAAGACATTATGTCTGTTTGCATGCCTATGACTCACAGTTTAAGAGGGATTGTTAGAAACAGATAGGAGGCTTAGTACCTCTGTAAGAAAAAGATGATGGGGCACCAATGAAAGGAAAAGTTACGGGGTACCAATGTTGTGAAAAGATGATGTTCCGGGTTTCGGTACCAGTGTTAGGGGAAGAGAGTGGGGGGCATATGACCCATGGAGATGCAGTGAGGCTTGAGGGCAGTGTCCTCAATTGTCTCTGAGGGGCCCATGTTGGGAATCCTTTCCCTCTGAGGGACCAATCTGACACTGTTGGCATAGGGTACATGTGATTTATTTACATAATTTGTTTGTTTGTTGTTTCTTTCTGTTGTTGATTAATCCATTTGTTTTTCTAGGAGGAGAATTAGTTATACAATATATATTTATCTGTCAAGGAGCAAAATAGTCTATACCTTTTATTTAGCCTAATTATCTTGACATACCTAGCAAAAAATTAGAGACCTAAGTAATTCTTAAATATAAATTTGCCACTGATACATTTGAATAATTTAAAAATTGAATAAGTATTCAAACATGACACTTTGTTTCACAAAAACTCAATGCATAGGAATAAAGTTGTTAATCTCATAGGGTTCTCAACATACCCATTTAACAGCCCTCACACTTGAAGCAGCTGCACTCTCCCTGATTTCTGACTCCACCCATAATTCTGTGTAACTGTCTGAGTAACTTTTTATGTGTGCACATGTTTTAGGGCAAAGTGATTGACTTTGAAATAATTTGTGGCTAAGGGTGCTTTATCCTTGAAGTTCTATGTATACATATTCTGTTTGTCCTCAGTTCCTTCCTTCATAAAGAGCTGGAATTATCAGTTTGATGTTCCCTTTTTTTTCTACAACACATGTCTCCTGAACAAGGATAGCCAAAAGTGTGTGAGTTATCTTAGGACCATTTATCATATTGTCAAAGAAGGGTGCTTGATACACCTTAGAATGAAAACCAGATCCAGTTTCTTGCTAGATTAAGACTCTTACACACAGAGCAACTCCATTAAAAGAGACATGAATGGTGTGTGTGTGTGTGTGTGTGTGTGTGTGTGTGTGTGTGTATGTATGTTTGTGCAAAATCCCTCTCTACTGCACAAAGAATGAGTTTATAGGAGAACTTGAAACACCACAGATCAGCCCACATCCTGATGATTATTATTGAGACATCTGTATTCACTTCACACTGACCCAGACACTAATCAGCCAGGAAGTGCAACAAGCCTTGGTAGAAAGTATACAAAGATAAAGTGCCAAATGGTATGAATATTAAAATCATAAATACAATAAAACAAGATAATGAGTGTCCTCAATTATAATAAAGCTAAAGCCCAATTAAAACATAATCACTGACTTATTAGTCTGAATTTTTAAGAGATCATATTTAGCTGATTTGTTGTACTCATTTCCCTTTGAAAGATTTCCTCATCACTCTTTTAGTGCATATCCACTTTAAGAAGATTCATTTATCCATCTAATTGAATAATTAGGCTTTTATGATTAATTGTTTTAAATAGTTTCATGTCATGGGTATCCTCTCTTTGAAATGCTTTTGTATTGTCTTCTGTGCCTTGATGCTACTGCTAGAAATTAGGAGCAGCTCTGGCTTCACCTCTCCCTCTGGCATATTCCAAGAGGACTGGGCTAAGTTAGTTTCCTCTCGCTTCTCTTCTGCAACCCTTACTTTTTTTCATCTATTTTTTTTTCTTTTTGGGTTGTACAGCTGCAAATCATTCTGTACTTCATCATATGTGATTATTTTAAACAATAAGACTATAAAATCATTGTGGTCTTCCACAGTTTTTATGTTCGTCTTTGCCATAGTATGCAAGTTTCATAGCTTCAGAGGTTTCCCCAGGGGACCTAGTCTAGCCAAAAGCAACAAAAACAAACAAACAAACAAACAAAAAACCCTGATTATAAGTGACATTTGAGTAGATTTTTAGAATTAGTATATTAACAATTATATCCAACTCAAGGCTCTTCAACAGTGTGACGACAGTAGTCCCAGACAAAGCTAGTGTCACTGTGTTCTTGGTATAAAGGCAAACACCCATGTGGGAAAAGATCTCAAACATTATCTGAAGGTCAGAATCAAAGAATTGATTTCTTTTCCTAAGATTCGTAATACTGAAATTACGGAACTCATGTTAGAGAGTTGGTGAGGGATGTTTTTTTTTTTTTTTTTTTTTTTTTGTGACAGCCATGTAACTTCTCCCTTGGGATCAGCCATTTTCATTTGAGACTTTAGACATACATGTCAATATTTAAATTTGACGATCTTCCACATACCTCAGCCACAAATCCCACTTCTACCAAGGACACGAAGCAGTATCATTTCAGTTGCTTTGAATGCAAACTATGCTGACACTTGTTCCAAGAAGGGATTTAACTAACTTTGAATAGTTCATCATGTTCATTGCAGATTGTTCTTTACCAACTAACTGCTGCATTTGTAATTGCCTCTTTTTATTAATTTATTTTATAAAATATTATTATAGGTCACAAAATTTGTTATATAATAATATGTGAAGAATACACTTCTTTTCTTTTTACTGTTTTCTTTTTTCTTCTTTTCTTAGAAGGTCTGAGGCTTCCACATTTCAGCCTGGGAAAGGCAGTGCTTGAAGTTCAGCTCTACAGGCCCTCATATACCTGGACCAGAGGAGAAACTGGTACATAGGCCCAGGGAGAGCACACGGGGAGTTCTCAAAGAGCAGAACTTACTGTGCTATCTGGAATAGTGTCTGTTTTGGCTTAGAAAAAAAGCCAGGTCCCTGCCAGTAGCACTCAGGACCTGTGGGCAGAGGGCTGAGCACCCAGAATAGCCTCACAAGAACTCCCAAACCTGAGCCCACAAAGACAGAGCTGAGTCACTGCTACTATAACTCACTGTTTGCCCACTAAAAGCTGAACACTCAGAAGCAATTTTCTTCTGGATCCCACAGGCTCTCAGATACACAGGAGAGACAGGTGCCAGTCACTGACAACCAGACCACTTGTAAACACAGATAACAAGATGGCAAGAGGAAAATGGAAGAACTTAAGCTATGGAAAACAAGACAACCTAGCAACATCAGAACCCACCACAGCAACCAGTGGATTGCCAAACACTCCAGAAAAAGAAGACTCAGACTTGAAATCATACCTCACAATGATGATGGAGATCTTCAAGAAGTGCATGAATTTAAACAAGCACATAAGGACACACATAAATAAATAAAAGCTCATAAAGAGGAAACACACACACACACACACAAAGAAATACAGGAAAACACAACCAAAGAGATGAAGGAATTGAAAATGGAAATAGGACAATAAAGAAAACACAAAAGTGACAATCCTGGAAATGGAAACCTAAAAAAGAAATCAGAAGTCACAAATGCAAGCATCATCAACAGACTACAAGAGATGGAAGAGAGAATATCAGGTCCCAAAGGCAACATAGAAAACACAGACAAAATAGTCAGAGAAGATACAAAAACCAAAAAGTTCCTAACCAAAAATGTCCAAAAGATCCAGCACATAAAAATACTGCCAAACCTAAGGATAATAGGAATAGAAGAGGGCAAGGAATATCAACTAAATGGCAAAGTAAATATCTTCAACAAAATCATAGAAGAAACTTCCCTACCCTAAAGAAGGAGATGACCATGAGCACAAAAGAAGCCTACGGAACCCCAAACAGATTGGACCAGAAACTTTTCTAGACACATAATAATCAAAACAAAAAGTGTTCAAAATAAAGAATGAATACTAAAAGTAGAAAGGGAAAAAGGAAGAACAATCAAAATTATACCCGACTTCTCAGAAGAGACTATTAAAGCTAGAAGATCCTGGACAGATATCATATGGACACTAAGAGAACACAAATGTCAGTCCAGGTTCTATATCCAGCAAAAACTCTCAATCACCATAGATGGAGAGACCAAGATACTTCAGGACAAAACTAAAATTACACTATATCTGAACAGAAATACAACCCTACAAAGAATAATTGATTGAAAAACCAATACAAGGAGGGAAACTACATCCTAGAAAAAGCAAGAAAATAACTAAGCAAGAAAACAAAAAAAGAATGACACATAGACATAATTCTACCTCTAAAAGCAAAAGTAGCAGGAAACAGCAATCACCATTCCTTAATATCTGTTAACATAAATGGACCCAATTCCCCAATAAAGAGACTATCAGACTAGATAAACAAACAGAATCCAGCATTTTGCTGCATAAAGAAAACTTACCTCAGAGACAAAAACAGACACTATCTCACAGTAAAATTCTGGAAAAGAAACCTTCCAAGGAAATGGCCCAAAGAAACAATATGGAGTAGGCATTCTAATATCAAATAAAGTAGAGTTAAAACCAAAAGTTATCAAAAAAGATAAGGAAAGATACTTTTTACTCATTAAAGGAAAAATTTATGTGGATGAATTCTCAAACCTTAACATATATGATCCTAATATAAGAGCACCCTATTCATAAAAGAAACCCTACTAAAGCTCTAAACATATATTGCACCACCACACACAATAATAGTGGGAGATTTCAACACCCCACTCTCATCAATGGACAGATCCTGGAAGCAGAAAATGAGCAAGGATACAGTGGAACTATCAGAGGTTATGAATCAATTGGAATTAACAGACCTCTACAGAACATTTCACCCTAAAACAAAAGAATACACCTTCATCTCAGCACCTCATGGCACCTTCTCCAAAACTGGCCATATACTTGTTCACAAAACGAGCCTCAATAGATATAAGAAAATTGAAATACTCCCATGCATCCTTTCGGATCACCATGTTTTAAGGCTGGTCTTTAATAACAACAAAGACAACAAAAAGCCCACATATATATGGAAGCTGAACAATGTTCTCTTCAACTATAGCATTGTCAAATAATAACTTAAGGAAGAAATTAAGAATTTTATAGAATTTAAGAAAAATAAAAGCACAATATACTCAAACCTATGTGATACCATGGAAGCAGTACTAAAAGAAAAACTCACAGCTGAGTGCCTCCAAAAAGAAACTGGAGAGAGCATACACTAGCAACTTTACAGCACAGTTGAAAGCTCTAGAACAAAGAGAAGCAGATACACTCAAAAGGAGTAGATGGCAAGAAATAATCAAACTCAGAGGAGAAATTGACCAAATAGAAACAAAAAGAACCATTGAAAGAATCAATAAAACCAAAAGCTGGTTCTTTGAGAAAATTAACATGATTGATAAACCCTTAGCCATACTAACTTGAGGGCAAAGACAGAGTATTCAAATTAACAAAATAAGAAATGAAAGTGGAGACATAACAACTGAAACTGAGAAAATTTAAGAAATTATCATATCCTACTACAAAAGCCAATACTCAACAAAACTGGAAAATCTGGAGAAAATGTATGAATACCTAGTCAGATACTGGACACCAAAGTTAAGCCAGGATCAGGTAAACCATCTAAATAATCCCACAACACCTAAAGAAATAGAAGCAGTCATCAAAAGCATCCCAACCCCCCCCCCAAAAAAAATCCAGGTCCAGATGGGTACAATGCAGAATTCTATCAGACATTTATTGATGAACTAATACCAATGCTCTCCAAACTATTCCACAAAATAGAGTCAGATAATACACTACCCAACTCATTCTTCGAAGCCACAATAACCCTAATTCCTAAACCACACATATATCTTACGAGGAAAGTGAACTTTATACCAATCTCCTATGAACATTAATGCAAAAATAGTCAACAAAATTCTTGCATACAGAATCCAAGAACACATCAAAATGATCATTCACCATGATCAAGTAGGCTTCATCCCTAGGATGCAGGGATGGTTTAATATAAAGAAATCCATCAAAGTAATCCACTATATAAACCAAGTCAAAAAAAAAAAAAAAATGATCATCTCACTAGATGCTGAGAAAACATTTGACAAAATTCAATACCCATTGATGTTAAAAGTCTGGGAAAGAGCAGGATTCCAAGGCCCATACCTAAACATAATAAAAGCAATATACTGTAAACCAGTAGCCAACATCTAACTAAATAGTGAGAAACTTAAAGCAATCTCACTAAAATCAGGGACTAGTTAAGGCTACCCACTCTTCCCCTACCTATTCAACATAATACTGGAAGTCCTGGCCAGAGCAATTAGACAGCAAAAGAAAATCAAAGGGATACAAATCAGAAAGTAAGAAGTCAAAATATCACTATTTGCAGATGACATGATAGTATACTTAAGTAACCCTAAAAAATTCCACGAGAGAACTTTTGCAGATGATAAACAACTTCAAAAGTCACTGGATATAAACTTAACTCAAACAAATCAGTAGCTGTCCTCCACTCAAAAGACAAATATGCTTAGAAAGAAATTAGGGAAAAGATACCCTTCACAATAGTTGCAAAACACGTGAAATACCTTGGTGTGATGCTAACTAAACAAGTGAAGGAACTTTATGGCAAAAAATTCAAATCTCTGAAGAAAAAAATTGAGGAAGATCTCAGAAGATGGAAAGATCTCCCATGCTCATGGATTGGAAGAATCAACATTGTAAAAATGGCCATCTTACCACAAGTAATCTACAGATTCAATGCAATCCTCATCAAAATTCCAACTCAATTCTTCATAGAGTTGGAAAGAACATTTTGCAAATTTATCTGGAAAACCAAAAAACCAAAAATATCGAAATCCACCCTTAACAACAACAAAACATCTGTGGGAATTACCATCCCTAACCTCAATCTATTTTACAAAGCAATGGTGCTAAAAACAGCATGGTACTGGTACAGACATAGGCAGGTTGATCAATGGAACAGGATTGAAGATCCAGAAGCGAATTCTCACACATATGGTCACTTGATCTTTCACAAAGGAGCTGAAAACTTTCAATGGAAAAAAGACAGTCTCTTCAACAAATGGTGTTGGCTCAACTGGAAGTCAGCATTCAGAAGAATGAAAATAGACACTTTCTTATCTCCTTGTACAAAGCTCAAGTGCAAGTGGATCAAAGATCTTCACATTAAACCAGGTACACTGAAACTATTAGATGAGAAAGTAGGGAAAACCTTAGAAAACATAGGCACTGGTGAAAATTTCCTGAGCAGAACACCAATGGATTGTGCACTAAGACCAAAGATTGGGAAATAGGACTTACTGACATTGCAAAATTTCTTCACAGAAACACTTTAAGCACACCATCAAGAAAACAAAACTGCAGCAAACAGATTGGGAAAAGACCTTTACCAATCCCACACCTGATAGAGGTCTATTATCCAATATATACAAAAAACTCAAAAAGATAGATGCTAGAGAATCAAAGAATTCTATTAAAAATGGAGAACTCAGCTAAACAAAAAAATTTCTATTGAGGAATATGGAATGGTGGAGAAGTCTCTAAGGAAGTGCCGACATCCCTAGTCATCAGGGAAACTCAAATAAAAAAATAAAAAATAAAAAACCCTGAGATTCTACCTCCCACCAGTCAGAATGGCTAAGATCAAAAACTCAGATGACAGAAGATCCTGGTGAAAATGGTGAGAAGAGGAATACTCCTCCACTGTTGGTGGGGTTGCAAACTAGAACAAATACTCTGGAAATCAGTCTGGCAGTTCCTCAGAAAATTGGATATAGTCCTACCTGAAGACCCAGTTATTCCACTTCTGGGCATATACCCCAGAGATGCTCCAACATACAATAAGGGCACATGCACCATTGTGTTCATTGCATCCCTGTTTATAATAGCCAGATTCTGGTAAGAACCCAGATGTCCTTCAGTACATGAATGAATACTTTGACTGTTTCCATGTCACTTTCTGTTGTACATGTACTTTATGCTTATGATAACCAGTAAGATTACAGTGTATACTATCAAACCTTTAAGAGAATCAAGTACTGACTAAAATATATTTATATAATTTTATGCCAAAATGCCTTAAAAATCTGTACATGTATCTCTCTTTTTTAAATAAAATTTTGAAAACACAAAAACAATGACTTTATGAAATTCCTAGGCAAATGGATGTAACTGAAGCCATCATCCTGAGTGAGGTAATCCAGTCACAAAGAAGTCTCATGGTATGTACTACCTGATAAGTGAATACTAGCCCACCTCCACCCCCCCAAAAAAATAGCTCTGAATACCCAAGAAATAAATCACAGAACTTATGAAGCTCAAAGAAAAGAAAAGCCAGAAGGTGAATGCCTTAGTCCTTATTAGAAGGGAAAACAAAATACTCACAGCAGGAAATTGTGAGAAAAATAGAGGAGCAGGGATTGGAGAAAAAATCTTCCAAAGACTGCCTCATCTTGGGATCCATTCCATATGCAGCCAATAAACCCAATCACTATTGCTGATGCCAAGTTTTGCTTCCTGGAAGAAATCTGGTATGGATGCCTCAGAGGAGGATCTGCCAGAGTCATACTGAGACAGAGGGTGATGCTTGTAGCTAATCGTTGGACTGAACACAAGGACACCAATGAAGGAGTTAGAGAAAGAACTGAAGGAGATGAAAGGGTCTGCAACCCAATGGGAAGAACAATATTATCAATTAACCAAACCCACCATGTCTCAAGGAATAAAAATTCAACCAATGAGTTTTCATGGAGAGATCATTGTCAGATGCATATGCAACAGAGAATATCATTTTCTGGCATCAGTGGGAGGAGAGGGCTTTGGTCCAGCAAAAGGTCATTTTCCCAGTATAGGAGAATGTTGAAGTAGGAGAGGAAGGTTTGGAGATGGAGAAAATTCATGGAGGCAATAGATAGGGGATGATGAGGGTATTGGTAGAATTGTAAATACAGAGAATATCCAATAAAAAATAATGTTTTCTTTGTTTAAAAAAAAGAAAGAAAAGTATCCAGGTAAAGGTTTTTATGAATTTGTGTTGAAACATTTTGTTTTAAATTAAATGTAAATAAAATTGAACTATTAACACTCTAAGAAGGGTGTAGGGGTGTGGATTCTGTATTTTAGCAGAGGTTGAGGAATAAATTTGGGGAGTAGCATAATTATTTTTTTAGAAGCATCTGTGATTGCAGAGTACAATTATGGCGATTTCATGTATTGATTAACCTGTTATTCTTTAAGGTAATAACTATTCTATCATTTGATTTCTAAGAAAGAAGCACATTTTTCTTTTAAGGACTTGTATACCAAAGATTATGGGTAAGTCAAGTGTGGGGGCAAGGTGATTACTTAACATCTGTGACCAAGTAAAAGGCTAAAGGAGAAAATCAGCCAACATCTGCACTGTCAGTAAAATACTTGGGGGAAAAACACAAGTGAAGTGTGATTAATCACCATGGTTGTATGATTGAGTCAATTGACTGTTACTTTTTCATGATGATTAATCAGCTACAAAAATTATAATTGTCCCACTTCTAGTGGCTGCATGCTGTGCCCGATGACATCAGCTGGGGCTATAGATACTCAATGTGGGGTTTTCAAAAGAATATGCAAATATAACTGAGTAAGGAGGGGGTGGGGCTTCAATGGCATTGTAAGAAACACCATGAGTCCCTGACATTCTATTATGGTTAGAGTTTTTTTTTTTTTTTTTAACAGCTTCCAGAAAAGGTATTTCTTATGCTATTATGACTATTTCATAATCCTCCTCTACAAGAAAAAAATTAGTGAAACCTATTCTTGCAAATTAGCCTTTGTAATCTTGCACAGGAGATGGTCAGATCTCTAGTGCTTTATTTTCTTCTTCACTGATTTCTTTTGTGAATACTGCAAGATGGTGACATATTCAAGGAATGGTACTGTATAGTAATCAGTAGCTGGGGCTCTGTCTTTCAGCAGTTCATACATTTAACTTCTTTAGCATATTTGAGAAGTAAGCCAAAGCAACCAGGTTCTATGTCTATTCAGCATTACTAAAGAGCATCTGCTTCTGATACACAGTTTGCAGTGAACTATCATCAATATGAGCTTGTGTGAAGATGTGATGATGTAAAATGTTTACTTCGTAAATTCTTAAAACTTCAAGGCAGTGCTATGTGCTTATAGTTGATTCTACTTGCACATTTTCACTAGAAAACATTGAGGTAATTTGGTACAGAATGGAGTAAACATACATTTCTCCAGGTTAGTGGTACCTTGGTACCATTTTGAATGTTATCAGAGGGCCGTGGGAAACTTTTGATCACCATTGTTTTTTATATCCAATCATTTTCTTCAATTATTATCTTCATGTTTAATTGGAGGACTTAATTAAACAAGTTCAGACAAAATAACCAAATTGATGAATTATACAAGAAGAACTTTGTTTCTTCAGGATTAATCCAAACATATTGACACTAAAAAAAGATAATCTATCACAAATCCCATACTATGTACACTAAACATTTCATATTCATGGTTTTGCTAATCTTACACTTAGGATCAGCCTTTTAAATTAGGATGGTTAATTTTTAACAGCTCTTAGAGATGTTTGGAAATCATATTTTACAAGTAATAAAAGTTTTTTAAAAGTTATTTTAAATTTCTTCATTGCTAGATCCACAATATAATACTTTTCTGAGACCTCACCAATATATAAAGTTCCCACAAGTGATCTCCAATGAAAGGCCTTTTTGTCACATACAGCATTTAGTGTTTAAAGTTCAAGAAGTAGCACAAATTTTATAGCACCATTCTTCTTTTAAAATACCTATTTTACTTCTGAGTCAAAGCACTAAGATGATTGGGAAGGTTTATAAATAGAGGGTCTTAACATATTTACTTATTTCTGTAAGACATAGGTGTATAAACAGAGAGCACCATATTCCAATTTGTTTAGCATTGAATGAGTTACTGATAGCTCATTGCGTGCGCGCACACACACACACACACACACACACACACACACACAGATATTTATATAGATATAGATATATATAGATATAGATATAGATGATATAGATATAGATTAGATATAGATATAGATATAGATGATATAGATGATATAGATGATATAAATGATATAGATATAGATAGAGATAGAGATAGAGATAGATATAGATATAGATAGAGAGAGATATAGATATAGATATATATCTATAGATGCTCTCTAATCTATAGAGGGATCAGTTTTATTAATTTGAATCATCAAAGTCTTTATAACTTCTTGTATTTCGATAAGAAAGGGAAGTATGAGAGCTGTAGTCTCTTGAGCCTTCTCTAGGTACTTACCAATTATTAATTATTAGAGCCTAACTAAGTCACTGAAGTGATTCATTTGGCTGGTGTCTCAAATGCTGTCATTTACTACTACACAAATCAGCCTGGTGATAGAGTGTCTTTAAATTAGGTTATAACCACGCTGTTATTGGACAGGGAGTAATTGATAAAACCATTAGTAACACTTGTAGATATAACAGCTAGAAAAATCATGCAACTATAATTATTCCTAATGGATACATGCTATAAATTGTGGGGAGAAAAATTCTTGCATTATCTTTCAATCAAATCTGACAGTACTAGCAGATCACCATAGACTACATGCTTGTGTGAGAGACTGATGTATCATAATCTCTTTGCTTTCCTTTTAGCATTCTCATCAAACTATGGGGTTTACAAATTAAATTTCTTTTTTCTGGTAGCTTTTTGTACAAGAAAAATGCAAGTCTTTTATCAGTTGCTTTTTAATGATTTTTAAAAATTATATGTATTTTTCAATCACATATAAAATGTGGCAAAACATTTTTGAATGTAATATAAAATTAGGGTTAGACCCAAGAATTCCAAATCACTGCATTTTACCTGATATTATGTGACATTTCTGAGGTTTTAGATGCTGCTCTTCATGTCAATAAAAATTTGAGATGCAATTTAAAAGCATAATTGCTGACTTATATTTTAAATCTTTCCACATGGCAATATAAGATGGAAAATGTATATGGAGAAAAAACAAAGGTCTCAGTCTAAAATTTAAGAAAACTATCTTTTTCTACTGATACTTTCTGAAATAGGTCCCAAGACACATCAAAAACTAGCAGCAGGAAGGAAACAGGCATATGTCTTTTGAGAATATTTTAACTTTATACATAAAAGAACTTGTTTATGATTTCTTTTGTAAACACAACAATCATCTTGTCAGATTAAAACTATTTATTATGTTTCTATTATAAAGAAACTTTTACTTGTGAATTTTCTTGCCTAAATTTTCAGAAATCAGAGGTATAGTAAATTTAAATATTTTTCTAAAGTTTACAAGAAAATTTATATTTAAAACATAAGTCCAACCAACGCACCTATAAAGCTGTTGACCCCAAATTTTTCTTATATAGAAGAAATACAGCGACTGAAGAAGCAACCGAGACAGGGGGAATGCCCAACTGATAACCGCCCAATTTAAGACCCATACCATGAGAAAGCATCAATTCCTGGCACTATTAATGATACTCTGTTATGCTTACAGAAAGGAATCTACCATGGCTAACCTCTGCGAGGCTCCTTCCAGCATCGGACTCAGACAGATGGAGATAGCCACAGCTAAACAAGATGGAGCTTGGGGACTTCTGTGCAAGAATGGGGAGAACGATTGCTGAATTGAAGGATATAAAGAACAGAATCAACCAAGCAGGAATGTTGCGGCTCTCAGATCTGAACTGCAAACCAAAGAGCTTACTCTCCTTAACCTAAGCAACCATGCACATATGTAGCAGATGTGCTGCTTGGTATTCGTGTGGGTCCCAAACAACTGGAGCAGGAACCATCCCAAAAGCGCTTCCATCTCTAGGATATGATCTTCTAGCTGGGTTGGCATCAGTCGGAGAGGATGTGTCTTACCTTACAGAGACTTAATGTGACAGGACTGGAGGATAGGGGTATGAGGGCACCCTCTCAGAACAGAGGGCTTGGGTGGAGTAAGGGAAGGACTGTGGGGCTTGACGAGAAGGGGAAGCAGTAAGCAGGAAGTAAAACGAAAACCAAAACAAAACAGGTTAAAATGTTCTAAGTTAATTTTAGATTCTACTAATTATAAAATTCTGTATGAACTTTACTGTACACTAGACTCTATAGAACTTTGTGATGCTACACACATACAAAATGTATCAAATAAATTAAACATACCGAAAACAAAAACATTCAAGATATACACATGAATGATAAATATGAATTCTTTAGTTTTCTGAATCACTAAGCACTGACAAAGAACATAAAGCAGAGATAGAGAAATCCCATAACCTGAGTGATGTGCATTTGCACATAGTTGCTAACCAAACCACCCTATTTGCTTCTCTCCCAAAGTGTTCCTGGAAATCAGTAGGCTCGAATGGAGATATACTTTCAAAATGAAGTAATGTAACAGAAGGTTATGAGGTGTAGCCATGTGAGCACATTATCAGGAGGATGAGAAACAGCATGAGAACAAACTTTAACCATACTTCTTAGCTTGGTTATTTATGCTTCTGGATTATCTTTTCATCTTACAAGTTCTTAATAATAACTTTTTAACTTAAGAAAGGAAATTTAAATGGCGGGGCAATATTTCACCTTATCCTAATGAATTTAAGAAGAAATAGTAATGCTAGTGAAATTGCTCAGTAAGTATGCTTTATATTGAAAGGATGATGACTTGAATTTGATCCCTAAGCAATCTCTCAAAAGAACTAGGCATGCTAAATATACCACTAAACCCAGTATTGGAGTAGCAGAAACAGGAAGATCTGGAAGTTCACTAGTTAATCAACCTACCCAAAGAGTTCTGGTTAAGTCAGAGACACTGTCGTAGAGTAATAACACAGAGTAAGAAGTCAAATATTTCCTCTGCCTTCCACATGGGTATGCATGGCCAAACACAGACACACATTCCACAACAAAATCTAAATTAAATCAATAATACTCAAAGAAAGCTAACATACAAACAATCACAGAAAGAAGCAGTAATACACTAGACTGCTAAATACAAACTGCAAAAGGTTGGAAGGAAAATAGAGTCAAACAATAAACCACTTGTTCAACCCAGGGGTTATGACAATTCTGGTGTCAAATAACCCTTTCACAGGGGGTTGTCTAGAACCACTGAAAAACGCAGCTATTTGCATTATAACTTATAACAGTAGCAAAATTACAGTTTTAATGTAAAAGTAAAAGTTATTTTATGGTTGGAATTTATCACAATATGAGTACCTGTATTAAAGAGTCACAGAATTAGGAAGTTGAGAAACCACTGAAATGAACCCATTTTACAAGTTAAGTCTAAAAAAAATCAAGCTTGAAGAAATAGAATAGACATCAGTTTAAGAAGTAAATATAATGCAGTTTTGATGTATATAAAAATATTTTATATTTTCATATAAAATAGAAAGTAAAAGACAAAGGAGAAAAAGGAATCAAATATATATATATATATATATATATATATATATATATATATGCACACATAACAATTATAATATATATGTATGAATATATGTTATATATGTTTATGTATACAAAGATGGTCTATTTATATATGTTCATGTTCCTGATTAGACAATTTTATTATAAAAAATGTAACCATAAAATAAGTGATAGAAGAAATTTCAAGATAAAAGAAACAGATATATAGAAAATTCTTAATATGATATGCAATTTCTGATAGATGGTACACACTTGTGCAACCAAACTTATGTCTATGTGCCTATAACTATTAATTAACCAATTGGAATTTATTGAGATTTTCATATAATACATATATATTTCAATAACTGTAATTACAGTCCTAAGAATAAAATCCATATGAGAAAGTGATCCAAAATGTTAACACATAAAATCAACAGCCAAAAACTTTTTTAAAACAATGAATAAATGTTTATGGAACAAAGAAGAGCTTTGATTGGTACAAAATTTTTATGGTGTATAACTTGTAACAGATGCCTGAAGCCCATTGAAAAAAAACGTTATACAACCTGCAGAATCCAAAAGCAAAGGAACCCAGAGGCATTTTGTAAAGAACTATTAGATGATAATATCAAGCCATAAATCAAAATACATAACCTGGAAATGAGGAAGCATGTGGTATGAAAGAGCCATTAGAATTTATGAGTGGGAGACAAGTGGAAATCTTGAAACTTTAAAATAATAATATAAGTAACTGAAAATAGGAGACAGTCAGACAGGATAAACAGAATAAAGCCATTTAACTTTTTCAAGGGTGTCAGAAGAGGCGATGAATATGATTCCACATACTTAAAATTGTGAAATTAGTGAAGATGTTTCAGTCTTTTTGTTAGTCATTTGATAATAAAAAAAATCAGTATCAAGCATGAGAATTTCATATACATTTTTCTAAGTGTTGATGTGGACTATAATTCATTCACAAATAAATATCTTTTTATATACTCAAAATGTTAAGAGAACTAAGTGAGAGTTACAAAACTGACAACAGAATTTGCTCCACAAAACATTAAACTCAAGCAGGTCATGTGTTATGCTGAAATATGAACGACCTGTACTTCCCTCTACAGAGATAGAATACTAAGCAACCTAACATAAATCCAGGTTGTACAGGTTAAAAGACATATATGTAACAAGCACAGTTTCCATGGATTGAAAATAAGTTAATTAAAAACACTAAACAGAAGAGGAAGATGAGGAAGACAAATCAAAATGAAGTAGGTGTGTATGGGGGAGGGGAATCTACAGTCTAATGTTCAAAACAAGCTGATATAAATATACATTGTACTTTAAAAGTTACCTTTGTAACAATAACAGAGAAACAGCTGGGACAAAGGAGTATCCAGTGACAAATCATCAAAATTCATAGGACAAAGTATAAAATAAAGTGGAGAGGTACTTGAAGTATTACCACTAAAATCAAGTGAAAGGATGCTCACTCTCCCCATATCTATTCAATATAGTGCTTGAAGTTCTATCTAGAGCAACTAAACAACAAAAGTAGATCAAGGGAATACAAATTGGCAAAGAAAAAGTCAAGATATCACTATTTGCAGATGTTATGATAGTATATATAAGCAGCCCCTGAAATATTACCAGAGAAACTGTATAGTTGATAAACACTTCAGCAAAGTGGTCGGATAAAAAATTAACTAAATAAATCAGTAGCCTTCCTTTATACAAATAATAAATGGAGTGAGAAAGAAATTAGGGGAGCAATACCCTTCACAGTAGTCATATGTAGTATAAAATAACTTGAGGCAACTCTAACAAAACAAGTAAAAGATCTGTATGGCAATAATTTCAAGTATTTCAAGAAAGAATTAATAATAACTGTAAACATGTAACTATCAATCGAACAAAATGTTATTTCTATTCCCTCTATGCAAAGCTCAGTTTTCATTAAATAGCTTTGAAAATGTGTGGGCATACCTGAAGGAAAATACTGGCTCAATTAAATCTCTCTTACTGTTTGTGTATAATTGACAAACATAATTTACTAAATGTACCAGGGGTTTTGTCATACATACATTGATAGAACACAAAACATTGTCTATGATAAAAAGATAATATAAGATAACAGAAAGAAGCAATAATCACAACATACTCTAAAAGTTGAAAAAATAAAATAGCTTATTGAGTTGAAAGCATCAGCATGAAAGAAATGAAGTTAATCAAGGGTGTTTCTGACATCTGTTAAGCTCTGAACAGTTAAAGGACAAGATCATTCTACAGAAAATGCTAGATAATTTCTGTTTTGTTTATTTAGGAATTCTAAAATCCTTATATATTCACAGATAGTTACCAATCAAGCCACTTTATCTTCACATTTAGGATTATGATAGGCATCACACCTGTGAGTTTTTTGAGATAAAAGCAAATATTTCTATATTATGAAATTTCTAACAAATTGCTTTAACTGATCATTTTATGTACTTTATGGTGATTAAGTCATTAATTCTCAGTATACTCCTTTGAGAAAGATGGAAGAGGGAATCATAATAATTCAGAGAGTGCATCAGAAGTTCATATTGGGTCAAGCAATTGGTTAGGAGCAGAGGCACAAATGAACATGTCAGAAGTCCCCAGCCATAGGCAACTGTGGCTACCATCAAAACATCCATCAGCGAACATATTATGTTTTTTTAATGACATCTTAATAGACTTTTTTTTGTAAATCCTCTCCTGGCTTAGGATCTAAACTAGTATATGGATATCACAAATTAAGTCACTTAAATTAGTTCCAGTGAAACCCTTTGTCCTTTAAATAATAAATTAACCAACTTGGTACATAGATCAGAACTACACTAGTTTTAATGCACTCAGATTCATATAAACCTTACACTTCCCTGGAGAAAGTTGAGTGTCTGTAGATTTAATTCAAGTTCCAAGGTCAAGCTAAATAGATCTGAATTTCTTTTTAAAATGGGAGTTTCATTCCAATAAGTATCTGACTTCAATTTATTGCTCCTTCTCATATTGAGATGGCATGCCCAGGTCATGAAAGAAAGATCAAATCACACATATTTTTTTCACAATGAAATGTCCTAGAAAGGTGATTTTTTTCTAATGGCCAAGCAGAGGGCAAATAAGTAATTAAGTGAGCAGCTCTGTCCAAGAAGATGAGGTGGTTGTGCAGTGCTTCCAATGACTCTTACTCTGCTACATACTAACAGGTCATTGGCAATTGTGGATAAATTTAACTAACTCTGTTTTGTGAGGTAGAATATTTTCTAAAATTGACATAACAAAACTATTATAAAGAAAATATTAAAAAGTTATTTTCATTTTACATCAACAAATGAGAGGTCAGAATTATTACATGTGAATGTATATAAATCTCCTCCTATCCCCAAATTGATAACTATGTTTTTCTTGTACTGTTATTTTTGCTGTTGTTTAGTAGAGTTAAATAATTCCATATAGTTAACAAGGATTCTAGCAATCCAAATAGAAGAGGTACATAGTTTTGTAATCATATATAGACCTATTTGTAGAGGACAGTAGTCTTCCTGATTAGTGAAATGTCATTTTGTTGTGTATGAGTGTTTTCCTGAGAATGACATGTGTTCCTGGTGCCAATGGAGGTCAGAAGAAAGGACCACATCTCCAAACACTGGAGTAATGAGGAGCTCTGGGAAATGATATGTTTAGTCTGGATGAAACTTGGGTTCACAGCAAAAGCAGTAAGTGTTCCTTAAGTAATGAACCATTGTTCTAGCTTTCAGATTGCTTGAATTTTTGTGACTACTATATTTTCAATATCGGGATTCTTACAAATAGGATTTTGCTAAAGCGTTATGAATGATGCTTTATTGAATTCTACACCCTGGGAATTGTGGTATACTAACATTTTCAAGCACAGTGAACACAACTTATGCTTTAGTAGCAGAAATAATATTAAAGAAATTCATTGCACATGTAGGACCATATTTTTAAAATGATTTTACATCACACATTATTAAATTTAGGGAAATAATGAATCTCAATTAACAGTAAAATTTTTAATCATACTTTTAAAAGGAAGACTTAAAAGTATAACTTAAAGATAGTAAAGTCTTGATTTTGTTTCTAAAATAGTATATTCGAAATATATTTTAGGTGCAATCTCAAAATTACAGGATAACTTGTCCATAGATTTATGGAAAGTGATCTGAAAGACAAATATATCTAGGTAATAGAAGTATAGGCTTCATAATATGAGACCCTGAATAGATGAGGCTCTTTGGAGACCTTACTAAATGGAAGAAATTGCAGAAGAGCTATTTCTGAACTTGAAAATGAGAGAAGGTTGAAGAACTAATGTCATCAGATGTATTTCAACACAGAAAATTGAAGTCTACAAAAGGATGCCCTCTTAGATTTACTTCATGTATTTAACACTTTTTAATACTGTTTTTATTTTTAAAAAATAATTTACATATATTTTTATCTTATTTTCAACTCCTTCAAGTCCTGCCTGATTTCCTCCCTTCCCTCACTACCAAACTTTAAGTTCTTTCTCACCAGCCCCCCAAAAAACAGTAAAATGGCACCCTTCCAAACCAAGAGAAGAAAATGGAACTTCATCCCAAAAGAAAACTAAAATAAATAACTAAAACTATTATCAAATGAATTACACAGACACAACATAAACAAAGAACAGCAACAGCACTTTCCTGGAGTTCTTTATATGTTGGTCAACTACTCATTAACATGAAGCTTGTCCTAAAGTGGTTGATATACACAAGGTTATGCCTTTTGAGGGGAATTTTTGGACAAAATTGATTTTCCACTTTTAACCAAGTTTAAATAATAGTTCAGTTGTTATCCTTTCTTCTAATAAGTATATCTTCATTTGTCTTAAAACTATAAGAGTATAAAATATAATAAGATTAAAATAAACTACTGTATCAAATTAGTCAAAATAAACCAACAGAAGGAAAAGAGCTCAAAAGCAGACACAAGGACAACAGGTCTACTCCTACTTCCTAACACATGTCAGAAAACTCATACAATCTCGAAACTGTAAGGCAGAGGACCTGGTGCAGACCTGTATAAGGCCTCTACTTGTCGCTTTAATCTCTAAGAATTCATATGAGCTTGGCTCATGATAGATGGTCATTGTTTCCTTGTGTCTTTCATCACCTCTGCTCCTACACCCTTTCTGATTTTTCTTCTTTGGAGTTCCCTGGACTTTGAGGGTGTGAACCATTTAATGATGACGTTTCTTTTAGGGCTAAGTATTCCAAGGTTTCTAACTGACAGTATAATATCAAACTGTGAGTCTGTATATTTGCTTCTATCTGCTACAGTATGAGACTTCTCTCAAGATGATTAAACAGTGCACTGATTCTATGAGTATCATGGTGTGTCATTAGAAATCATTTTATTACTACAGATTTTCTGTTTTGCTTTTTTTTAAAAACTATTATTTGGTTTTAATCTAGGTTTTTAGACTATCAAGTGTAAGTTTCTTAATCAGCCAGTTATGTGGCTTAATTCAAATCAAATATTGATTGGTTACTCCCACAACCCTTTTGCAACCATATTTGTAGGAAGTGCATCATTGTAGATAAAGGGTTTGTGGCTGTTAGGGTGTGTATTTTTGTCGTTGAGGAACATGGAGTGTACCTCCTGATACAAAAGATACAGGAACATGGCAATGAAGGCTGTAAATGGGCACAAGCTACACCTCTCTATAATTCAGTGAGTTTTAGAAGTGTTGTCCTCAGTAATGTGATATTGCTTTCAGTTTGTAGGGAGCATCTTATAGTCTGTCAAGAGCTTGGCTTATTTGATGACTTCTATGGGATGCCTTTGACTACAACTCAATTTTATATGTGCATGTATATGTAATTCAGTCTCAAATAGGAAACTATTTTTTTTTATAAATTGAACAACTTTATTTATTTATTTATTTATTTATTTATTTGTTTGTTTGTTTGTTTGTTTATGAATGGACACATTTTAAGCATTTTTACATAAAAGTATATTAATCCATTTTTGTCAGTACTTCATTTTTTAAAGGTTTCATAATATGCATTAAAATCTTATTAGTTACAATGAGCAAAAAGTACATGTAAACCAAGTTGTAACCTGGAAATAGTCAAAGTTTTCTTTGTGTGTAAAGATTAAGCATAAATGTTTTTCATTTTCTTTTCTTTTTTCTTTTGGCCTTTGTTTTTACTTGAACTTCATATACTTTGTGAGTTGTTTCTGGGGTATTCAGAATTTTCTGTGGTTAGTATCCAATTATTAGTGACTATATATTATGTCTGTTCTTTTGTGTCTGGATTATCTCACTCAGAATGATATTCTCTAATTGCATCCACTTTTTTTTAAGTGTTTCATAAAACCATTGTTTCTGATAGCTGAGTAGTACACCATGGTATAAATACACCACAATTTTTGTATCCATTCATCTACTAAAGGACATCTGGGTTCTTTCCAGCTTCTGGCTATTATAAATAGGACTGCTATGAACATTGGGGTTCATGTGTCTTTGTTGTATGTTGGAGCTTCTCTGGGGTATATATTCAGAAGTGGAATAACTGGGTCTTCAGGTAGTATTTTGTCCAATTTTCTGAGGAATAGCCAGACTGATTTCCAGAGTGGTTGTACCATTTTAAAACCCCACCAACTGTGGAAAAATGTCCCTCTTTCTCTGCATCATCTCCAATATCTGCTGTAATCTGAATTTTTGATCTTAGCCATTCTGGTTGGTTTGAGGTGGAATCTCGGGGTTGCTTTGACTTGCATTTCCCTGATGGCTAATGATGTCAAGCACTTCCTTAGATACTCCTCATCCATTTAATATTACTCAATTGAGAAGGTTTTCTTGAGCCCTGAACCCATTTTTAAGAGATTTTTTTTTTTGATTCTCTGGTGTCTAACTTTTTGAGTTCTTTGTATACCTTGAATGTATACAAAGAACTCTATCAGATGTGGGGTTGGAAAAGATCTTTTCCCAATCTGTTGGCTGCCGCTTTGTTTTCTTGACAGTGTCCTTAGCCTTACAGAAACTTTGCAATCTGTTTAATTACCAATTTTCGATATTTGTCCTTAGAGCTTGAGCCATTGGTGTTCTGTTTAGGAAATTTTATCCTGTGCCTATGTGTTCTAAGGTTGTCTCTACTTTCTTATCCAATAGTTTTAGTGTACCTGGTTTATTGTGGAGATCTTTGATCCACTTACACTTGAGCTTTGTACAAGGAGTTAAGAAAGGGTCTATTTTCATTCTTCTGCATGCTGAATGCCAGTTGGACCATCACCATTTGTTGAAGAGGCTGTCCTTTTTTCATTGAATGTTTACAGCTTCTTTGTCAAAAATCAAGTGACCATATATGTGAGGGCTCATTTCTGGATCATCTATTCTATCCCATTGATCCACCGGCCTATCTCTGTACCAGTACTAAGCAGTTTTTAGCACAATTGCCTTGAAATATAGCTTGAGGTCAGCAAAAGGGATTCCCACAGATGTTTTCTTGTTGTTGAGGATGGATTTTTCTATTCCACATGAAATTGCACATTGCTTTTTCCAACTCTATGAAAATTGGGTTGGAATTTTGGGGTTTGCTTTGAATCTGTAGATTGCTTTTGGCAAGATGGCCATTTTAAAACTGCTGATCCTTCTAATCCATGAGCATGGGAGATCTTTCCATTTTCTGAGATCTTCTTGAGTTAATTTTATATACAGCCACTTTGCTGAACTTTTTTTTTTTTGAGCTTTAGTAGGGTTTCAATTATGAACGTGGGTGCTCTTGTATTTGGAACACATATGTTAAGGATTGAGAGTTCCCCTTGACAAATTTTCACTGTAATGAATCAAATGTGTCCTTTCTTATCTTTCTCAATAACTTTTGATTGAAAATCTACTTTATTCAATATTAAAATGGCCAATCCAGCTTGCTTCTTGGGGCCGTTTGCTTGGAAGTTTTTTTCCCAAACTTTTACTCTGAGATAGTATCTGTCTTTGTCTCTGAGATAAGTTTCCTGTATGCAACAAAATGCCGAATCCTGTTTATGTATCCAGTCTGATAGCCTATGTCTTTTTATTTCTGAATTGAGTCCATTTTTGTTAACAGATATTTAGGAATAGTGGTTGCTGTGTCCTGCTGTTTCCTGCTATTTCTGGTTTTAGAGGTAGAATTGTGCCTGTGTGTCTTCTTTTGGTTTTCTTGCTTAGGTATTTTCTTGTTTTTATTAGGATGTAATTTCCCTCCTTGTATTAGATTTTCCACTTAAAATTCATTGTAGTTCTGGGTTTGTGGTTAGATATCGTGTAAATTTAGTTCCATTTTAGAATATCTTGGTTTCTCCATGTATGGTGATTGAAAGTTTTGCTGAGTATAGCAGCTTGAGCTGGCACCTGTGCTCTCTTAGGGTCTGCATGATGTCTGTCCAGGATCGTCTAGCTTTCATAGTCTCTGTTGAGAATTCGGGTGTGATTCTGACTGGTCTGACTTTTTATGTGACATGACCTTTTTCCCTTATTGCTTTGCTTTGGGCACTTCGTGTTCTGACTATTATGTGTCAGGAGGAATTTCTTTTTTGGTCTAACCTATTTGGAGTTCTGTAGACTTCTTTTATGCTCATGCTCATCTCATTTTTAAGGGCAGGGAAGTTTTCTTCTACAATTTTGTTGAAGATATTTACTGTGACTCTTAGCTGATATTCTTCACCCTCTTCTATTCCTTTTATCCTTAGTTTTGGTCTTCACGTTGTGTTCTAGATTTCCTAAACGTTTTGTTAGGAGCTTTTCGGCTTTTGCATCTTCTCTGACTGTTTTGTCTCTGTTTTCGATGTTGTCCTCGGCTCCTGAGATTCTTCTTCCATCTCTTGTAGTCAATTGGATATGCTTGCATCTGTGACTCTTAATTTCTCTTTTAGGTTTTCTACCTCCAGAGTTGTCTCTTTTAGTGTTTTATTTATTTTTTACATTTTCATTTTAAATTCCTTCTTCAATTCCTTCATCTTTTGATTCTGTTTTCTTCTAGTTCTTCGATTTCTTTGAGCATTTTTCTTGTTTCCTCTTCAAAAGCTTCTATTTCTTTATGCTTTTCCTCCTGTTCTTGTTTAAGAATATTTATCATCATCTTGGGTATGTTATTGGGTCTGAGTCTTCTTTTTCTAAAGTGTTTGGCATTTCGCTGTTTGCTGTGATGGGAGAGCTGGGTTCTGGTGTTTCTACGTTGTCTTGGTTTCCCTTGGGTAATTTCTTTAGCTTTCCTCTTGCCATATTGTTGTCTGTGATTGTACAGGGTCTTGTTGTCCATATGGCAGATTTCCTGCTCCCCTGAACCGTCCGGGGGGTGGAGGCACTTTCTGGGCACTCAGCACATACCTCTCTGTGCCCCAACTACTTGCAGTGAAATCTCACCGGGCCTGTGTCCCTGGATTTCGCTGTTACTCAGGAAGCTTTTTTTAAGAGATAGACACATGAAACTCTAACTTGTCCATGAATTTGCACCTAAGTCAGATTATCTTCATATACATATATTTTAGCAGATTTGTTTTGTATTGGGTTTCCATATGAACTCTCAAAATCCTTTTAGTTTTAGCTATTTCTCCAATATTACGTCCTAAACTTTACCTTCTCCTTTTCTTCCCAAATAGCATAGTTAATGTCAACACAACAAATCAGTGTCTCAAGAAAAATTGGATCAGGAGAATATGAATATCATTTAAAAGAAAAATTTAGAACAAACATGATGAACATCAGTTGTTCTGGCAATACTGGAAGAGATTAGTTCCTTGTATATATCGGAAGTTAGCCCTCTATCAGATGTAGGATTGAAAAAGATCCTGCCTTTTTTTTTTTTTTTTTTTTTTTTTTTTTTTTTTTTTTGTCTTTTTTACAGTGTCCTTAGCCTTATGGAAACTTTGCAATTTCTTGAGGTTCTATTTGTTAATTCTTGATCTTATAGCATAAGCCAATGATGTTCTGTTTAGTAAATTTTCTCCTGTGCCTATGTGTTCTAAGTTTTTCCCCACTCTCTCTTCTAATAGTTTTAGTGTACCTGGTTTTACGTGAAGGTCTTTCATCCACTTGCACTTGAGCTTTTTACAAGGACATAAGAATGAATCAATTTGCATTCTTCTGTATGCTGACTGCAATGCCAAAATGTGGATGTATGTCCTTCTTAGGAGGTAGAACAAAACACTCACAGGAGAAAATACAAGGTCAAATAGAGGAGCAGGGATCAAGAAAATGATCATTCAGAGGCTGCCTCACCTTGGGATCCACCTCATATACAAGTCCCAAACCCATGTACTTTTGCTGATGCCAAGAAGTACTTTTTGGCAGAAACCAGATAGAGATGCCTTCTCAGGGGTTCTACCAGAGTCATACAGACTCTGGGTATGCTTGCAGCTAACCATTAGACTGAACATGGGGATTACAATGAAGGTGCGAAAAAAAGAAAGAAAGAAACTGAAGGAGCTGAAAGGCTCTGCTCATAGGAAGAACAATATTATCAACCACTCCAACCCTCTATACCTCCATGGACTAAAACACCAATCATTGAGCACAATTGCCCTGGGCTTACTAAGGACACCAAGGAAGCATTGCAGTAAAAATATAGATGCCTATAAATTTGTCTATTTAAAACTCATGCATCTATGCCATCTCTATTTTTCAGTTAACAGTGAGCAGTTATCTATCAGAGTCTAGACAACAGCTTAAAATATTGGCTTAAATATTTTTTTTTTTACTATTGGCCAAAAAAAAAAACCTAGAAAAACTACTAAATAAAAAATTTTAGAGAATAAGGCCTTAGATCCAGAAATTTATACCATAAAGAATCTAACCAACTTAGATGAAGTGAAGAAGTCTGGATGGACTGAGTTTCCTGAAATCATCAAATCAAGCTTATATAACAATAGGTTTCATCATTAAAATGAACTAGCTTTAAATTTTGTAATCCCTATTCTTTCATCTCCATGCTTATACAATCCACATGTTTACAAATTGAGGATATACCCTTAATCGGTTTTATCCAATCTGGTTTATTTCCTTTTCTATCTGTTGAATATCTATATTGAACATATGAATGTATCCTTTTACAATACTGTAGTAACCTATTCTTTCTTCAGTTCCTTATATCAATGCTACCAACTTTTCTACTGTATTTGGAAGTGCTGAGTATTGATGATAATAAAAAATAAAATCAACTATGGTAGTGACTCAGATCATGTCAATGAAGTTCAGCTAGACCACTACTGCCCTCCTTCTCTACCATCCCTACCTAAGCTCAGAGAAAGATCCATTGCATCTCTTTGTCATTTTTGTATCCTCTATAGAACCCTTGACTACATAGAATTTGATGTGTTGAGTTTGCTTCTATCCTCTAGAATGATGATAATTTTAAGTTCACATCTCAATTATACCATGAGTTTCTCAAGGTATTTGTATTGTATCCTTAGTGCCTGGCTCTCTGCCTGAAACCAAGAAGTTGGCAATAAATGGGGATTTAACAAACTATTGAATGAACAATAACTGTGAGTTGTTATTGAAGACAAATGAAGACAACAGAAGCAAAACACAAATTAAAACATCTACATATACAAATCGTGATCATTTGCCATTAAAATATGTTTGGATAATTTCCCATTTTCTTTATCATGTAATTTGGGGGTTATATTTCAAACATAGAAATCATTTATCCAAAGCTTATTTCTCTGTGGTATAAATTTCTACTTTAGCTCTAGTAACCTATATTTCCAGGTTTTAAGTTAGTTCAAACGAGATACACTTTATACTAAACTCCATTTAAGAGTTCAGAAAAACCCTACCAAGATCATGGAACATGGCTACTTTTATTTTCTTTGTTAGTTTCTAAGTTTCATGACATTTGCTCATTAGGATAATGAGTTCAGCAGTTCTACAGGAATATATTGGAGTTCTTGTGAAGGGAGTCATATCACAGAAGTACTCTTCAGAACACTAACTGCAATATTTTACACTGACTTATGCCTTGCTGTCATCATCCTGAAAAGAGAGAAAAAACACTAAGTAGATTTTTTTTTTGCCTAGAATTATCTTCAAAGGCTCCTTTGTAGTTGTATTAGTCAGAAAAATTTGAATGTCATTGTCTGAACTTTCCTTTCGTCCACAAGTCCATATATGTTTCATTGTTGCACAAAGAAAGAGAGGTGACTAGATGGTAGGGGGATTTTTCAGTCCTTTTCAATTAGCCACAGAATGTTTCTTTACACTAGCTTGGTTTCTGGTTAGCTGACCCACGGAACAATGGCGACCACTTTACACTGCAGAGACAGTGCTGACAAGGGGATAATGAGAGAAACTGTCTCGGGGTTTCCCATTAACAAGGGTAACCAAAGCCCCCATTGGCCTTGCTAATGGGTAATAGCATATTATGCTATTGCTGAAGGCCTTTAGGAAATGGCGGACAAAGTTGCTTAATTAGTGGCATCTGAAGTGTTACCACTCCTGCACTCCTGAATTTTCAGTTTCCCTACAGTTTCTAATTATTTTCCTTTGAATGAGAATACAGTACCAGATTTCCCAACTTGATTACGCTTCACCCCCCCATCTGAATGGGTAATCAAGCACTACTTATTTCAATCAAAATACGCTCAAATAGAACCTAACCACAGACATATGAATACAAGCAGTTCTGGTATTGATATTGATTTTCCAGTAAATCATCTTAAGCCCAAATGATCAAAAATCAAGACAGGTCAACATCAAAGAAACAGGAATATTGGCATGAAAGCAAGCACCGTTGATTGGTACAAATTAAAAGATCATTTATTAGTGATTATGCTCTATAATACTGCCAGTGCCAAATGAATGCAATTAAGATGAAATGGGCCCCTGCAGCTATAGGGGTTAATAAAGACTGAATTCCTAATGATTTTTCCATTAATTATGAAGATGTCCACAAAACAGCTTTAACAAAGTAGTGGCATCCTCAGACAAATCTTTGTAATGTGGAGGAGACACCTTCTCTAATTGGCCCATTACAAAGGTAATGCCAAGGTTTCCACATTTCTTAGTTTTTACCTGCTGACTACAGTTGGTAGAAACATGGTTTAGGTTTTATGTGAAGAAAAAGTAGGAGAGAATTTTTTTTTAAGAAGCTGGGATAACTTTTTACAAGACTGTGATTAATGACATTGTTTCAAGCCCAGAAGACTCAATATTAAGAACAGTTACTACTTTACATAATTAAATCACTTGCATATATACCAGCACAATTTTTGCTTGACTATAAATATGATTTCTGTAAGGCCAAAAGTAGATAGAGGAAAGAGGAAGAAAAAGAGGAAGAAGCAACCATGATGAAATATGAGTTTGGAACTCTATGGAAGTCGGGGATCGCCATAATCTTCATCAATGCTTGGAAGAACAATAAAATCAGCCAAAAGCTGTGTTCCATGCTTATTTCAGCTTAGGGTTAGCACCTATGCTTGATCAATTCCATTGATCTTACAACCTGGTGGTTCTTTCCAAGACCAGACTGGTTTAAACCCAAATAAACTAAAAAGTACAAAAGACAGATTAAAATAAAAACTGTAAAATACAAGTGCCTTGTATGCATTAAAATGCATGGCATGTACTCACCAATACATGGATATTAGCACCCAAAAAGGTACAGAATATCAAAGATACAGTCTACAGAGCTCTAAAAAATCAACAAGCTGAAGGACCCAAGTGGGAATTCCTCAGTCCCACTTGGGAGGGAAAGAAAGAAATCACAAGTGGTAAGGGAGGGAGAGACCTGGGAGGAAAATGAGACCAGAAGGTGGACAGAAGAACTTGATCAGGTATTGGGTCTGGGGAAAGAACTGAAGCCCTGAGGGTCAGTAGAAAGAATGGTTGCAACCTCTGTAGTTCTGAGGTTGGGAGGACCCTCCAGAATGTACCAGAGACCTAGCAGGTTAGAGATGCTCAGAACTCAAAGGGACTTTAGATGAAATATCCTTGGTGGGGAGAGTGAACTTGTAGAGCCCTCTTTTAACAGAAAGGTAGGTTATCAAGTGAGAAATGGATTGCCATCCTACAGTCAAAACTGTTTCATAATTGTTCTTATCTGAAAGAACTATAGGTATGTAAATGGAGAAAAGACTGAGGAAAGACATTCCAGTGACAGTCTCAATACAGGATCCAGCTCAAGGGGAGGCTCTAATGCCTGACACCCTTACTGAACCCATTGAGTGGTCACCAAAAGGACCTATCATGACTGCTCTCCAAAAAACCAACAATCAGCTGACAGAGTCAGGTGCAGATATTGACACCCAACCAATAGGCAGAAGTTGCTGACCCCTTTGATTGAATTAGGGTAAAGCTGGAGGAAGCTGAAAAAGAGGGCCAACCTGTTGGAAGACCAGCAGTCTTAATTAACCTGGATCCCCGAGATCTCTCAGATACTGGGGCACCAATCAGACAGCATACACCAGCTGATATGAGACCTCCAAGACATATACAGCAGAGAGAGACCTTCTGGGTCTGGGTTTAGTCAGAGAAGATGCACTTGAACTTCAAGAGACTGAAGGACCCAGGTAGTTTAGAGGTTAGGTAGGGTGTTTGGTGTGGGGTGTGTGGACATCCTTGTGGAGACAGGGGTGCAGGGATGAGGTGTGGGATGTGGAATAGTTGGAGAATGGATCATAAATAGAATAAAATCTGTAGTGTAAAAGAAAGATTAAATTTAAAAAAGAAATATTTAAAAACAGAACAGTAAAAGAAACTTTTTAAAAAATAATAATTTTACATGCTTTTTTTTATTGATTTTTTTCAAAGTTGTCTCTTCAAAAACAGTCACACAAAGCAAGCAATTCTGTTTTATAACAAACTCAACAATACAAATGGGTAATATAAGAAAACTTACAGTGTGTATGTGTGTTTCTGTGTGTGTGTCTCACTGTGTGTGTCTGTGTGTGTGTGTGTGTGTGAGTATTGTGTGTATTTGAGAGCAACACACATTGAAGCACAGAAAAAAGGCAGAGACAGATAGGGAAGAAGAAGCATCTATAAAAAAGATTGAAATTCTAGATTTTATGAACAACACAAATTCAAAATATCAAAAATAACTTAGGAAAAATCTACAAGGCAAGGATTGACAAAATGGCTGATATGAAGAGTATTAATCTGCCCAATAAAAATACACTTTAATATCATAGCATCCTTAAGTCTTTGTGAATAACACTCTCAGGATGAGGGGAATCTCTGTGTAGATGTGCTTTGGAGCCAGGCAATTTAGCTTCTACTTCCAGAAAATGTCTGCATCTTAATCAAGTCAGCTCTATCCCCTGAAACTGTTTTCCTGATAGTGAAATGGACAATTCATATATTTAACTCATAGAAAGAAGTATGAGCAATACAATATAAGCTAATTTATCAGTACAGTTCCTACTGCAGACAAAGTGTGCAATGCTTGGTAAGAATGTTGTTCCTCTAATTTATCTCAACGTGCTGCATTACAATAATTTCAGTACTGTTTTCAAAATATATTATGCAGAAACCAAGAATGTGCAAATGCCACCTCAGGAAACCTTTAAGTATCTGTGGTGGTTCTTGGTTGGTTAATTTTAGCTCCTTGTGTGCCGACATTTCCAGAACCCTTTACTGTGTTTCTAGGAGTACCCGTTTCACATATTTGTAATGTTCAGATATACTATAGTCTCCAGATAACATACCCATTTATATGAACAACCTATAATATCTAGTGAGGAAAGAATAGTAAGTTAGATATTTTATTTTCATGTTATATTGAAATATATTGATGTTTACTGTAACTTGTTCTTCAACTTGGAAAGGTAAATATAAATATGCTATGGTAATTATTGTCTGTGTGTATGGTGTACTGTGCAGTGGTGAGGTAGAACACATGCTGTAGTTGCCGTGAGGAAAGCTCCATATTGGCCGAAGTAGAGCATAAGCCTTGTGAGGACAGGGCTGGCAGCCATTGCTCGTCAGAGAGCATCGAGCTTCCTCTCAGGGGTCCGAAAAACTGATAAAACAACTGTAAAACAACTTGCCCCAAGTCAGAATTTATGAAAAGCCAAGTGTTTGTGGAAGAAGACCTTCCTCAGAGATGGAAACTGAGCCCCAGTCAGCCCTTTTCCTTCCCATATTTGATAAGCAGCAAAATTTCCAGCAATATTAAAATATAAATATCTCTATGAAGATTCTGTCTCTGGAGGTCATTTTCTGATTTCCTTTAAAGTCATTCAGTTTACTCAAATGGATCCTTCTGAGTGTCTTGACTGCCTTCCTGTTGTGCTTCAAGGATAACCACAAGGACTATGTAGTAAGTGTACATTTTCACCCAGAAGTGAATTTATATAATAATAATAATAATAATAATAATAATAATAATAATAATAATAATAATAATAATTCTCTATCCTCTTAAACCCAGGATAGAGGCAAGTATGTGCTGCTTCACTTCTTCAGACAAGGAAACTTTTCAAATTATGTTGCTGGCTGACTTTCTCTCTTTCTTTCCCACCATAGTATGAATTCGTGCTTTCCCAGAGATGCAGTTTTCCAATTTTTATTTTTATTTTGCACATGTTGCTTCAGACTGTTGAAATGTTCATGAATAATGCCAGTTTATTTTCATAACTTTGATTTCTGAGAAGAAAGTTGCCCAGAGACATTTTCTCAGAATGAAGCAAACTGGTAGGTGAGGACAGACAGATGGCATTAGAAGAAGTTTTGTGTCAGAGAAAAGAAGAATCAGGCCTTCCTGTTCCAAGATTCCCATAGCTAGTTAGGAAAAAAGGTACCATTTGCATGTTTTTTCATCAAAAATTCTAAAGTCATGGTAATGATTCAAAAAGAAATATGTGCTGTTCCCTTCTCCTTTGTTCTTTTAATATTTGTTGGTTTCTTTGTTCCTCATTTCATTTTTGTTTATAAATAAATTACACACATGAATATGGTCATTTATGGTGAACCTATAAACTTTAGGGCCAATTAGGGCAAGTCAGACATGTGATCATCTAGTAACTTTTACAGAATGATGCCTTATTTGTGCCTTAGTCCTAACAGTGAGCAATGCGATGCTTTCTGATTTTGTAACAGAGATTGTTTTGTTCAGTTTCCAGCTTTCATTAAATAATGCTTACACTATATTTTACCCAGCTTATAAAACTGGTTTAATCTTAAGATATTAGTGATTTAAGATTGATAGATTTCTTAATAGAATCTTCAGGAAAAAAGGAATTTTAGTGAAGTTGTTTATTTTGTTGTTTTGTTTGCTAACAGTTGTTTTCCATCCATATTTTTGTTGGACATATTTCATTTGTGAACACATAAGTACAAAAAAATCAGTTTCCTCAATTATATCAAAAAATGGAGACAAAGAATTTTATTGCTTCTATATTTGAAAGTTTGTTCTTAGCTTTTTCAAGCTGATCTTGCCTGTACATTTCTCAGCTGACAAACTCATTCATGTCATGTCTGGGCAAATCTTAACAAAATGCACGTAAAATTTGCAATCAATGTATCTTTTCTGGAAGTAAAGATATGCTTGGAATATTTCCAAAGGTAAATATTTTTATATTCCATAAATGTACTTATATATAGAGAGAGATACATGGACACACACACACACACACACACACACACAGGGCGGTAAGGAGAGAGAGGAAGGGAGGGAGAGAGAGACAGACACAGAGACACAGAGACACAGAGAAAGAGAAAGAGACATAGCCAGAGGAGAAAGAGACAGGGTAAGAGACAGAGACAGAGAGAGAGAGAGACACTGATGAATTTCAATAAGAATGTCCTCATTAGATTCACATATTTGAATGCTTAGTAATCAGAGAGTGGTGTTGCTTAAGAAAAGTAGGAGGTGTATCTTTGTTGGAGCAACTGTCACTAGGTGTTAGTTTTGAGGTTTCATATATATTAAGTGATGCTTAAGGGTCCATCCTAGCAAAAGTGTGGAAGCAAAGGGTGATTTGAACTGTGTGGCTCAGGAAGAGAAGTTTCTGAGGAGAATAACAGTAAGTGGCCTAGAAACCATTCTTGTCATATTTTGGTGAAGAAAATGATTTCTTTTTGAGCATTACTGAAAAATATACCAGAGGATAAAATTGAAAAGTTTTCGATTATGTGCCTAAGCATAGGATATTTCACGAAACTTAGTATTTACTGTTTCCATGTTATCATCGGTATCTGTACTTACGTAGTCACTAATATGTTCTGGTCTACAATGAAATGGATCAAGCTGGGCAATAAAAAAATACTAACATATACCTGGAAGAGCAAAGAAGCACCAGAAAGTGTGACAGAATCACACCCTGTGCTCAAGGTGTAAAAAGTAGAAAGAAAAGCCTGATAATAAATAGAATAAATGGAGTTGTGATCTTGGCACTGGATCCCACATTTAAACTTTCAAAACCAGTAACAGAGAAATGCGTTCTTTATTGTTTTGTTATTTTTATAGAGGATATTATATGTCAATTACCCATGTGAGTCTAACACATGTGTTCCTTGATTCTCACTGGTTCCACTGCTATGTAGATATGACTGCCTTGGCATGTTCCATCTCTCAGTTGCTCCATGAATTCAAAGCCTGACAGCCTCTCATGTAGGTTTATATATTACATTCTCAATCCACCAACCTTCTACACAACAAGACTATATCCAATGGACAAAGATGCAAACTGCCCTTCTATATGAGATTAAAAAGAAAACCTATAGAATTCCTTAAAATATTCATATCTACCTAACACCAATTCAGTCCACCTGGATCCAGATCACCCTTCTTGAGCTCCATATTATTTATTTTTCCTTCTACTTCTGCCTCCTGCCTCTACTTCTGTTCCTCAACTTTTCTCCTGCCTACCTCCATCTATCCAATCATATATTGACTTAACATAAATCTACAGGGAGATCTGACTCTCACAGATTGTCCTTTGATCTTCACATGTGCACAGAAAACACACATACACACACATACACACAAATGCAACAAAAGTTTGCAATACACACATACAGATATGCTATAAATGTTAAACATGAAAGTAACAACAGAATCTGCTAGATGAAATTATTTGAGGATGCTATTTCATAACCCACAGTGCATGGAACACTTAGAATATCTGGTATGCTATTTTATAATAACTATGTAAATAGCCTTATTTTCTTTATTTTACTACAGTTATCTATTTAATCAGGTATGGCATACACATTGGCAAATGTGTATGAAGGTCAGAGATCACCTTTGTGTCCCTGGGATAAAATTTAGGACAGTCGGCTTGGTAGGAAGTACTTTTACTTCCTGAGCCATGTCATTAGCTTATTCTTATTTTTCTTATGATTTAGTAATCAATCACTGTGAACCCCACCAGCACCCATCCAAAGCAAAAAGTACAGCCTTGGCAATATTTTCTACAAGACTGTATTTTCCAAAATTTCCACCTAATATTCTGTATCCTTTTTGTAAACTTTGTTTCTCCATCTCTGCACTTCCCTCCCCATCAAGTAATGAGCATTTTCTCTGTCCTGAGCTTCATGATCTTTACTTAATGTTCATCCAGTATTACTGTCACCAATTCTAGTTGACATAGAATATAGTGGCTATATCTGGTGCATTACAATAAGCGACATATTAATATAGCTTCCATACTTTTATGGTAAATGTAAGAATTTGAGGAGCCTGTTAGACAAGAAACATATTGTCACTTTTAGAAATTTCATTGTGTCATAGTCCATCACAATTACAAAACTCATTATCTTTACTGCACAGAAAGCACACTACACACCCACCATTCCTCCAGTATCTCTGCCAAACCTACATTTGCTAAAGACAGTCTTAAAGGAAATAAAATACTTGGAAATCTTATGAATCTACAAGGAGAATGCTGCATTTCCTTTGGGGAGGTACCATGAGACAGTGGCAACCTCAATTGTATACTAGATAAAATTTGCAGTAAAAACAAAACCTTTGGGCACGTTAAATGTGCATGTTAGTAATATAGATTACTCAGGGTTCTCTAAAACTACAGAGTGAATGTATATATATATATATATATATATATATATATATATATATATATATATATATATATATATACATTCATATATATATATATATATATATATATATATATATATATATATATATATATTCATGTATAATGTTTTAGAATGGATTAAAAGCATGTGGTTCTGCTAACTTAGCAATGGCTCTCTACTAACAAATGTGAAATATTCTTTAGTTGTTCAGTACATGAGGCTGGATGTCTCAGCTTATCTTCAGTATATAGAGAGTTCTGAAGAAGTGGACTTTAATGCTAGTGAAGGAATGGACATGCTAGTGAGTCACTACAGTTGCCACTAGAATTGGCAACAAATAGAGAAAGCTTCCTGCTTTGTATAGGAAAATACCAAAAGGCATGTTCTACATTAGAGGTGTATTTCTTACCTCAAAAGTTCTCAATTAAAGGTGTATATTCCCTCCTGTATGGGTCTGAATTAAAAATGAGACTTCATAAGTTGTAAGACTTCTGATATACGTTCTCTACTTGGCATTACAATCTTGAACCACATATTGATTCTTAACATTACATGTACTATATTTTTGTATATACTTTTATCTTTATTATTCTTTTACTTCAGATTTCAGAGTAGTCTAATCCTTGGATGTCTCTTTAAAACATTCAATAATGCACTGTTAAGGGGAACTGATCTTGATACTAGTGATTGTGGTCTCCTGTCTGTGACAATAGGGTAATAGTTTAATATATTAGTACATAAGAATTTATGTGTTCTACTAGCTGTTAGAAGAAATGCCACCAAGGTTTTGTTACTGTAACTAGAAGTGATTTATAAAGGGGCTGGGTAATATGAAGGAACTTTGTTTGTTACTATCAAAGTTGAAGATGGATGTGAGTTTATTTTTCTCACAATCAAAAAGAGGTTTTGTGTGTCCCAGAAAGGATTTGTGTAAAAAGGATAGATGTTTAAAATTTCTTGAATATGATTGAAATGTGGATTCTATCTTTGGTGTAATAAAATTGTGAATTAAGTTACTCTAACCCCAAATATATATATGTAAAATAAGCATTTTGCTTTATAGTTTTGTGTAGTCATAGTTCTGCCTGTCAGCTGTTGTTTAGAGAAGTTGCTCAAAGTCTCTCAGCTTCTTGCTGTGGAGGAGGAAGTGTGAAGTGTCAAGATTAGAAGGTCAAGCCTCAAGATAGGAGAAATTAGTCCTGAAAAATTATCCACTATATACTAAAGATTTACAAGTATAAAATTCAGTACTCATCTCCTTTTTATTGAATTACCTATCTTATTATTTTAGAATTAACACTATTTCATTTATTTACAACATGATAATACATAAGCACGTTATTATAAAAAACAGAAGGAGGAAGAATGTATGAAAGACAAGCGCTTGTTGATACTAAACCATCATAAAGCCAGAGGCACCTGGAGTGCCTTTCAATAGGATCTTTTACAGCAATGTAGGGAAAAAGATAGCCATCAATTGAAAAAAAACACTCCTATGATTATATATGTTTGAATGATCTCAATAAAGCAATGTAAATGCAGTTGTAAATTTGAACATTAAAAGTGGAATATGAGATTTTGGATTTTAAAATTCAAACATTTCATTTACATTTTAAATGTTATCACCTTTTACAGTTTCCCCACTGAAATCCCCTATCCTCTCACCCCTTACCCTGCTTCTATGAGGGTACTCCTCTCCACACATGCATCACCTCCCTAGCATTCCTCAATACTAGGGCATCAAACCTTCACAGGTCTATTGGACTTCCCTTTCATTGATACCAGATAAAGTCCCTTCAGCTCCTTTAGTTTTTCCCAAAACTCCTCCATTGGGGTCCCTGTGATTAGACTGATGGTTAGTTTTGAGCACCCACATCTATATTGGTCGGAATCTGGCAGAGCCTCTGAGCAGACAGCTGTATGAGGCTCCTGTCAGCAACCACTTCTTGGTATCAGCAAAAGTGTCTGGATTTGGTGTTTGCTTGTGGAATAGATCTCCAGGTGGGGCAGTCTCTGAATGTCCTTTCCTTTAGTCTCTGCTCGACCCTTTGTCCCTGTATTTTTTTTAGATAAGAACAGTTATGGGTTAAAATTTTAGAGATGGGTGGGTGACCCAATCCCTCAAATTGGGGGCCATGTGTAAACTCTGGATATGGACTCCACAGGTTTTTCCTTCCTGTTGTGGGGTATTTCAGCTAATGGGGTCCTGGGAAGCTTTTGTTCCCCTAGGACCTGGTATTTTCTGGTTGCTACCCACAGCCCCCTATCTTCTATTGCTACACACTTTTTTTTTCAATTTCCTTACCTTCTATACATCTCCTCCATTTTCTGAGGTCTTCTTCAATTTCTTTCTTCAGAGAGTTATGGAGTCACTTGTTTATACTATTATATCATCTGCAAATAGTGATATTTTGACTCTTCCTTTCCAATTTGTATCCCTCTGACATACTTTAGTTGTCTAACTATTATAGCCATTACTTCAAGAACATTATTGAGAGTTTTGCTGATTATAGTATCCTGGGCAGACATTTGTATTTTCTTCAGGTCTCTACTACATCTGCCCAGGCTCTTCTGGATTTTAGAGTCTCTGTTGAGAAGTCTGGTGTAATTCTGATAGTTCTGCCTTTACATGTTACTTGATATTTTTCCCTTATTGCTTTTAATATTTTTGTTTTGTACATTTGGTGTTTTGCCTATTATGTGAAGGAAAGAATTTCTTTTCTGGCCCAATACATTTGGAGTTCTCTAGTCTTATTGTACATTTATGAACATCTAATTTTTGGGTTATAAAATTTGTTTTCTATAATTTTCTTTAAGATATTTACTGGGCCTTTTAAGTTGGAAATCTTTGCTCTCTTCTACACCTATTATCTTTAAATTTGGTCTTCTCAGTGTGTCTTGGATTTCCTGAATGACTTGAATTAGGAATATTTTGCATTTTATATTTTCCTTGACTTTTGTATCAATGTTTTCTATGGTATCTTCTGCCCTGAAATTCTCTATTGTATCTCTTGTATTCTGTTGGTGGTGCTTGTTTCTCTGATTCCTGATCTTTTTCCTAGTTTTTTCTTCCCATACTTGTCTCTTATCATTTATTTTTTAATTTTAATTTTTAGATTCTGGATGGTTTTGTTCAGTCTTTTTCATCTGTTTGGTTATGTTTTCTTGTTATTCTTTAATAGACATTTTGTGTTTCCTCTGTCTCTGACAGTGGCCTGACCCTTCTATAGGCTTGTGTGTTAGCGCACCTGGAAGATCAACTCTTTGGGCAGAATTTGGCTATGGAGAGCTGTGGCACAGGTCAGCTCTGGAATAGACAGAAACCTGAATGGTCTTGTCCCAGGCTGATCCTCCATCTCTCTGACCGGAGAGCTCTGTGTAGGTCTTTCAGAGCAGAAATGGTGGTCTTAGCTTCCATTTCAATGTCCTGAGGGCTCTGTGCAGATCCTTCAGAGCTGAAGTGTGGTCTTACCTGTGTTCTTAGGTGTGTCAGCACTCCTAAGAGAGCAGCTCTTTTCCACATAGGATTTGGCTAAAGAGAGCTTCAGCAAAATGTCATTTCTGCGCCCAGACAAAACCCAAACGATCATGATAATAACCCATGCAGTTTATTTCTCCTTCTTCAGTAAGCTGTTGATTAGATGTATACACTTATAGAAACAGGCACACACCTAAAGAAACAGATGCACAAACACACACACACACACACACACACACACACACACACACACACACACACACACAACGTTCCTTATCTGATCATCTATATACAAATCAACAGTTTTCTTCCATTTACAAATATATTTCTTGGCATCCTCAACCTCTGATCATTTTAAAATTGACCGGAAAAACAACAACAAAAAAGTCAGTGAACCTTAACATTTGTGAAAATATAGAACTATATTTAAAAGTAGTCTCATTTCCAGTAATTCTTTCAAGGAAGCAATCCATTGTATCTCTGAATATAGAAAATAATACTGAAATGTGTTTTCTCCACTGACTCTATCTTCACCTTAACACTATGTAACTTTTCAATCCTGAATAGGAAAAAAAAAACACCTGACTTTTTAATATTTAAAAACATCATGTTTCACTTAAGAGGTTCACTGTCAGTGTTTCTCTTAAAATGGATTTTCACTACCTGAAAACTCTCTTTATATCCTGCATGCACAGTGCAAATTTAAACTAAAATGACAGAAAATTATATATGTTAATAAGATATGAATAAGAAAAGTAAGATTTCTCTGTCTTTGAGATTTTGTTGGGAGGTGGGGGTTGGGGTGGGGAATAAAATACCATGACCCCATGCAGTACCATAAGCAAGTTGAGTAGAAAACCATTTATTACCCTTACATTTTTAGGTAACAGACTATCATATCTAAAGAAGGCTAGAGCAGGAACCTGGATCAGAAACTAATGCAGAATCCACGATACATTGCTGCATACTGGCTTGCTCCCCATGGCTTGCTCACTTTGCTTTGTTATACACCCATGAACTACCTGTGGGTAGTTCTATTCATAATGAGCTCTACTCTCCAATATCAATCTTAACTTCTGTCTTTAGGCTGTATTTTCCAAGCAGATTTTCAATCAACTGAAAACTTCAAACTGCTCCAAATGTGCCACTCCTGAATGCTTCTGAAAAATGTTCTGCCCAACCTGAGCTCTGTGACTCAAATTTCTTTAAAGCTGCCCATACTTTACTCACTCACCCCACGTGGTCCCACAAAGCCTGGGCAGCAAGTAAAATAGATGTCCACCAGCCAGCACTCCTCTTTTTCTACTCCTTGGTAATCATTTTAGCTTTTCTGGACCTCCCCACAAAAAAAAAAAAAAAAAAAAAAAAAAAAAAAAAAAAAAAAAAAAACCCAAATTTCAATAGGAAGAATTTATAGAGGAGATCACATTGCCCTCTATGATCAACAAAAGGCTAAAATGCTCGATCTAAAAATAAAATGGATGAGGTGCCTATTTAACAGATCAAAACTGATGATCTCTTGGTTCTCTTTGTTTCCTGCATCATTCCTAGGCTCACATCTTCTCTCCTCTCCTCTTCTTCTCTCCCATCCCCCAACCACTGCTGCCCTTGCATAACCTGGTCAAGTCTATTGCTGGGGTCAATCTGAACTCTACCACAAATCTCACGTTGTGCTTTCTCTCATGTTTTCAGTGAACACTCTTCTCACTCATTCCTCGGAGCAGCCATGTCTTCATTTATTTTCATTCCCTGGGGTGCTTTTTCACTAGACCTATGCATCAAATTACAGTTTTACTTTGGTCTTAGAATCTTTATTTTTGTTTTTTTTTTAATCATCTAAAATTTGAGTAATAAAATTATCTTTGAAAAAAGAAAAAAAAAAAAAAAAAAAAAAAAAAAAAGCCCTAATAGGCTTGCCTTCCAAGAATCCAATAATGTGGATATATTTTTGTCAGTTGAGGTTTTCTCCTTTTGGATGACTTTAGCTTGTGTCATGTGGACATAAAACTAGCAAGTTCACTTTGAGAGTCATGTACCTGATCACATTCCAGCTCATCTCCGAAAATTTTTAAGAGATGAAGGAATTCATCTTCACTTTCTCAATAGAGTATCTCTACTATATGATAGGCACAAACAGAAAATAATCATACTTGTTATGGGTTCATGGTGGTACTTATTTTAAAACAATATTTGTTTCTTTTTTAAAATTTCCACAATATTATTTTTTATTATATACTCTCTGTATTTAAATTTGAAATGTTATCCCCTTCCATCACCACACTCTCATTCCCCTCCCCCTCCACTTGTCTCCACAAAGGTTCACTGGCTCCTGACCACCCTCTCTACTTCGGTTCCTTGGCATTCCCCTACATTGGGAAAATGTGCCCTCACTGGACCAAAGGCCTCTTCCTTCATTGATGTCAAACACTGCTATCTTCTGCTACATATGCAACTTGAGGCATAGATCTCTCAATATGTGCTCAATGATTGGTGTTTTAGTCCATGGAAGTTATGGAGGGTTTGGTTGGTTGATAATGTTGTGCTTCCCATGAGGTTGCAACCCCTTACAGCTCCTTCAGTCTTTATTTAGCACCTTCATGGAGTCTCCATGTTCAATCCAATGGTTAGCTGCAAGCATGCTCAGCTGTATCTGTATGACGCTAGCAGTGAACCTGAGGAGGAGTCCCTTTCTGGTTTCTCCCAATAAGTATTTCTTGGCATAAGTAATAGTGCTTGTGTTCTGTGGCTGAATATGGGGTAGATCCAAAGGTGAGGCAGCCTCTCAGTGATCTTTTCTACAATCCCTGCTTCTCTATTTGGCCTTGTATTTTCTTCTGTGAGTGTTTTTTTTCTCTCTCTCTTCTATGAAGAACAATTTGACCTTCCTTCTTTTTGAGCTTCATAAGGTCTGTGAATTGTTTCTTGGGTATTCAGTGGTTTCTGAGTCTAGTATCTGCTTATAAGTCAGTGCATGACATGTGTGTTCTTTTGTGTCTGGGTTGTGTCACTCAGGATGATGTCTGTCCTGTGGGTCTGAGGGCCTGCAAGCTCAGGAGAGAGATTGATCCTGGATGTTTGGCTCTTTGAGGCCATGTAGTGAGTTCGGATGGCTGTAGCTCTGTCTATGTGGGCTCGGGTGAGAGAGCACTGATAAGGCTCTTCTGGGTGCTTAGCACTCTTCAAGCAGGCCCCGAGTCCCGATGATGGTGACCAGGCTCTTTCTCTGGGAGAGAATGGACTCATTCCCAGAGAGTACCATGCTACCTGTGCCTTGAGAGTTCCTAACATCTCTCAATATTTGCTTCCAAAAATAGTTAAATAAAATATGCTATGGAATGACACAAATCTTTTCACAGTAATATTTTCTCTAGTATAAGAATAAGTTAATAAACAGCTATCAATATTTTCAAACACCTAGAAGAATCATTTAAATGTATGATTACTGCTCCTTGTTATCCGTTTGACTAAAATTGGAACTACCTAAAACTCTTGCTAACTACATCTCTGTAGGAAGTTTCTTAATTTAATCATTTGAAGTACATAGACTTACTCTAATCCAGATCTTTTGAGATAGATAGGTCCAGCTGAAATTTGGGCCATACCTTCTGGTGGCAGTTTCTATAAAGGTTGAACTTGTCCTTACTCTCACTAGCACGTTCATTCACTCACTAGTATTATAGCCCACCTCTTCAGGATTATGGCATATACTGAAAACCAACTGAGACAGATAGAGTATGATTTTCATTTTACTAACTCTGTTCTTACAGATAACCTTTACTAATATAGTGCACAGGGTTCTTATCTTTAGTTGGTACTAGGTGATGATGGCACATAGCTTGAAGAAATGGGTAAGCAATGACTGGTCTAACTTGAGTTAAAGTCAGAAGAGGTTGAAAATGCCTTATACTGCGTGTATGACTAGGATCAAGAAGCTGAATTGCTTAGAGACCTAGGATAGAACCAAACTCCACTGCCAATAAAAAGACAGTGATATAATTTCTAATGATATTCTACTATACTCATAGAACTGTGCCTAGCTCAATTATCATCAGAAAGACTTCATTAGAAGCTGATTGAAACAGACCCAGAACCCAAACAGTAATTCAAATATCAAGTAGACTTCAGAAAACTCATACAGAATAGGGAGGAAAGATTGTATGCGATAGAGGGTAAAGGACATCAGAAGATTCCCCAAAGAATCAATTAAGCAGGCCTTATGAGAACTCAGAGACTGAAGCACCAATCCTGAGTCAGCAAAGGTCTGATGTAGGCCCTCTGTATACATGTCGTAGTTGTTTAACCTGGGGTTTTGTTGGACGTCTAACATTGGGTGTGATGTTCCTCTGACTTTTTGTTTGTTCTTGGAACATATTTTCCTTTATTGGGTTGCCTCATCCAGCCTTGTTATTATGCTTTCTGCCTTGTGTTGTTTCATCTTGTTTTGTCAGGATTTGTTGGTATCACCAGAAGCCCTACTCTTTTCAGAAGGAAACAGTGAAACAGTGAGTATGGAGGGAAAGGCAGGTGAGGGGGACTTGGAGAGGAGAAGAAAGAGACTGTGGTTTAAAAAGTACTGTATAAGAAAAGAATAAACAATAATAAAAATATACAAAATATAACAGAGGTTATAGTATAATTCAAAAAGTAAAGTACAATACAAAAACGTTGGTTTTGGATGGATAGATAGATATATAGATAGATAGATAGACTGATAGATTGATAGATACATATATATCTATATATATTTGAAATTCGAATATATAGTAAGCATTATGTCCAGAAGATGACCCAGGTAGCAAGAAATTGTCCAAAAAGGACAAGAAATCTTTCGGTTTCATAGAAATGAATCTATGTTCTTATCTACCTACTGAAAGATTTATGTATATACTCAATGTTTTTTTTTTTTCTTTTAATCACAGCTTTGTATCAAAAACCACTAGTGTTGAGAAATACTGCCATGGTTTTTATAATACTTGATAGAGTTTTGACCTTTAGCATGAGTCATGTTTCTGAGAGCATTTCAGACTCGGCTTTTCAAAGTCAAGTTGTGCCAGCTGCTTTATTTTACTTATGTCTGAGTCCAATTCTAGGATTTCATTAAAATTAAACATGATGTTTGTAGTTGATGATAGATTCAGCACAGTTACCACAAAGTTGGCCGTTTACTCAGAGGATAGAATGCTAAAAATTTTCTTAATGACTTTACATGTGTAAGGGTAAAGATCAAAATATCTTCAACAAATGCTAAGGTTGTTGGGGAACTAGGAACAGCATATGAACTGTTACCAGATACAGAATTGTTAGTCTTTTAAACATTATGTAAGTAGCATTACACATGTTGAGCAAACTGTACTTAAAAATTTATGAATTTATTTATACATTACATTTATATGTAAATTACATTTATAAATGTATAAGTGTGTATGTTTGTATGTGCATATGTATATGTGAGTGAGGGATTGTGCAGTGTAACTTCTTAATGAACCAAAGGCCATGAATTTGAAAAATGGCAATGAGACAGGAACCTATGGCAGATTTTGGAAGGAAGAAACAAAAGGGGGAAATGATGTAATTGTAATTAAAAGAATATTTTTTGTAGCCAGCTAATGTGAGTTCAAATAAATGAATAAAAAATTCATTTATTAATCTCTGATTAACTAAATTATGTTTATCCCAGAGGCAAATAGTTCTTTGTTAGAATTGTGAATGGAGGTATTCCATCAAATAATGAAGAAAGCTCTTCCAAAGAGCAGTCATTTTGGGACATATTTTCTATTTCTGGAACTAGTCGCAGAGAGGTGTAGTTGACTATACATTTTAAAAGAGGATCATCAACCATCTTTTTATAGAAATTGACTCACTGGTATCAAAAGGAGTTGAATCAGATCACAGTGTTGTGCCTGCATATAAGGTAGTGGGTTTCACTGTGGCATTTCATACATTCTGCTATGTTGATCATCCTCCTTTCCTCTTAAGTGTCCTACTCACTCAGCTTTGTACCCAATGTCTCCTTTTTAAAGTCTTATGCCCTGTTATTTCCCCTAACCTCTGCCTTAATACTTCTGTTCTCCTTTAAAATACCCAGTCTTACTCATTTAAAACTTTAAAACGAGTAGCTTCACCTTACAGTCTGATAAAATTTCACTGAGTATGTGTATGACATTTCATTGTATATGCTTCTGTTGATAGACATTCAGAACAAATTTGATTTCTTACGATTATGACTAGTACAGGAATAAACATTAATGTTTATCTCTATGGCAGTGATTTAGTCAGGGTTCTATTACTGTGAAGAGGTGCCACGAGTATGGAAACTTTTATGAAAGTAAAAAGACACTTAATTAGGGCCTCTTTACAGTTTCAGAGGTTTAGACCATAATCATCATTGTGCCCACTTCCAGTCACACACTTACTCTAACAATGTCATTTATCTTAATCTTTTCAAATAGTGCCACCTCTGGGACAGGGGGATTTCATTCAAATTACCACAGGCACAATATAAAATGCTCTAGTCAGAGGTCCAGGAATGGTAGAGCTGTATCATAAGAATAGCATCTTTATTAAAAATTTGGAAATAAAAGCTTTGACCAGACTTAGATTCCTGGTCTCCTACTTGTTTCGATTTTCAGAAAGTGGCTTAACCTTTTTGACTTTCAGTATCTCATCTCTAAATCTAAAATAAATATAACAATATAGAGAGTTGCATTGTGTCAAGAAAAATATGTTGATGCATAGAAATTATTTTTGCAAAGTTTCAACTTGTTGTATCCTCATTAACTGGTAGAAATTAACTAATGAACTTTACTACACCAACACTGATATCAGGAAGTACATATGCATCAGTTTTTCTTCTGTCTCAGAAGATCTTAGAGTGTTATAACATAGAGTCAACAGAAATAAGGCAGATAAATGGCCAGCTGAGAGTTTTCAGATATCTACCAGGGATAGTTCCTTTGCTATCACAGGGTAGTCTGGGAATAGGTACAAATTCTGGAATTAAGTCTTTAGTCCCACTAGTTTAGAGGAGATAGGGAACAGGGGTTGGGTAAAGTATTATGTAAGGGGATGATAATGAAGGAACAGTGAGGAGGATGTAAAGTGAATATGTAAAAGATAAATACAGTAAACAAATGTGTATGTACATGTGTATAAAAATGCATATGCATATATACTTAGTTCAGTAATACACAGCAGTGATAAAGTACAATATTCATTATATATATAGAAAGTGAACTTTAAAATAATGTAACTTGTTTAATATTAATAAACAAGAGGAAGAAACTTCAAGGCTTGAGTACAACCAATGTGAATGTAGAGTCTCTTTGGTTTTTTTTTTGTTTGTTTATATTTTTTATTACATTAGCAGTTCTGGGCTACTATCCATCAGAAGGAACCATCCCATGCTAAAACAATAGATACATGCACAGTATTTAAGTATCTTAATATTATGGGTTGGCTTCTAGAAACAAGGATGTGACAGAAAGACTAACATGTAGAATTAAATAAATTCAGCAGCATTTGAGAGTGAAAATGTTGGTATGCTTTCTTATGAAGCTCCACAGAATGTTTAATAAAGCTTGTGATCTGTATTGTGAGATGAGAAGATAATACATCTAAATAAACATGTGTATTACAAACAAAGTCAAAAAGCAAGCAAAAAACTAAGTAAAAGAGAAATTACACAGAATGTGTACTAAAGTCAGGAGATTTTTCAGAGAGAAGGGCCTTCCTTGTACTCCTCCTTTCTGTGAGAGTACAGAACTCTGAACACATAAGGACACACCCATTGTGATAACCAAGGGGCTTATGGATGTGAAACATCATGATATTAATGAGAATTTTACATATATGAGATTCCAAACTTGTCCTATAAATTTGTTCTTGGAAAGAATAAAAAAGAAAATATTATGCAATAGAGAGGTAATGAAGAGCTTGCAAAAATAGCCATTCTTGGAAAGCCAGCATATCTACAAATCAGCAGGTCCAGATGAGGCCTTCTCTCTGTGGGATGAAAGAAAATGGCAAGCGTGATAACTGCATTATTTACATGTATTTTTGGAAAAAAGTTTTGGGATCTGGAGAGTTACAGGTGATGAAAAAGAAAAAAAATACAGCATCTTCCTTATATTTATGAGAATGATGAATGTAACTCCAGAAAGGTCAGTAATAATTAAAGGTAAGGGGAAAAGGCCTTACATTGCAATGGCCTCCATAAAAATGGCATTTGACAAATATATTTATGTTCAGGTAGAATCATTTTTAAAATTAAAATATTGAAGAAACATGAACATAAAATAATGTAAATTTGAGTAACATTTCATAATGCTTTGTTTGTTCATAATTACTGATTTTTTTCCTCAAGCACGAACTACCACACTCTAAAGATCAAAAGAGGAAACAGAACACAAACACACACTCAAAAAGAAACATGGAAACCAGCACCTAGATCTATAATCATCCTGACTTTATATGTCTAGATACCAGAGTAAGAAGACAGTGACAGACAGGAAAGTATGACTCCAATAGAATCCAGATATTCCACCACATCAGTTCCTAGATATTCCAACGAAGCTGGGCACAAAACAACACTAAACAAATATTAGGAGTTCGATAAAAGTTCTTAAAGAATAAGTGCACAAATTCCACAACATAATCCAAGAAAAGAGAAATAAACAATTGGAGGAAATAAATAAACCATTTAAAGAAAAATGTAAAAAAATACAAAGAAATAAATGAAAAGGTATATGTAATGAATGGAATTGTTCAAGACCTGGTAAGAAAATTAGAAGGAAACAAAAACAATAAAACAAAACAAAAAAACTGAGAGAATTATGAAAATTAAAACTTTAGGAACTCAAACAACAGGTAAATATCTCAGGTACTGAATATACAACACAAGAAACGGATATATCAGTCTGTAAAAGTATGGTGCTTTTCTATGACTGCCTTTGTTTCCAAATAATGACTCAGAAAGCTTTATATTTATTAAAAGGCTCCAGGCACTAACTTGGTTAATACTAAGCTATTCTAATCTCATTATGTGGATCCAGCTTACTTCCCAGCCTTTTCCCAGACAGGTGCTTTAGCAGCCATCTTTGTATTTTTCAGGCACCTTCTTCTTTCTTTGTGTTTTGATGATGGCTAAGGTTTCAGGATACTGGTCACATGACTGGAAAGTAAACCAGGCAAGCAAAGTTGGAAAATACTAGATCAGTATCTACACAGCTTAATGCCTGGAGCATTTAAATGAATAATAAAGTATCCTTGTCATTATTTGGGAACAAGTGCAGATATAGAAAAGCACCGTACTTTTATAGTTGTGGAACATTATTTATTTTTATTAATAAAATATCAACTATTTTATATTTAATGATAAATACTCAGGAACCAGATGATGGGGTGAAAACCTGCTAGCACAGAGAGGCAGAGAAAGCACCTAGCTAACCTTCCTACCCCACCAACATGCTAGAAGATAAAAGCTCCTTCTCCAAGCTATCTTAAATATCCTTCAACTTAATGTCCCTTCTTTTTATTTCCTTTTGTTCAGTAGTCGTGTGCTGGTGAATTGCTCCTTCTCTTAATCTATTGTTTATTTTATTTAATCTTATTTACAGAAAGATCTTTGGATTAAAGAACTGAGATTACACTAAACTTTTCAATGGAGGCTCTAAAACCCAGAAGAGTCTGGATAACTATGCTTTAATCTCTTAAGAGATGACAGATGGGGCCCCATACTACTATACCAAGCAAAATTTTTATCACCATAGCTGGACAAAATAAGATATTCCATGATGTCAAATTTAAACATTATGTATCTACAAATACAGCCCTAAAGAAAATGCTAAAAAAACAAAACAAAGAAAAAATTTCAACCAAAGAAGGTTAACTATACCCATGAAGACATAGAAAGTAATTTCTCACCAGAAAAACAAAATAAATCACACACACCCACACACACACACACACACACACACACACACACACACATACACACACACACCACTACAAACATTACCATCACCACCACTACCAACAACAAAACAAAAATCAACAATCATTGGTCAGTGATATCTTATTATCAGAAATCTCAATTGTCTAATAAAAAGACACAGAATAATACAATGTATATTTAAAAATTAGGATCTCTTCTGCTGCTGTGCCAAAGAAACACACTTCAGCACATAAGACAGACAGATATTACCTCAGGGTAAAAGGCTGGAAAAATATTCCAAACAAATGGACCTAAGAATTATGCTACTGTAAGTATTTTAATATCAAAGAAAATTGACTTGAAATAAACTAATCTCTGAGTTAAACATCAGACAAACTCAAATATTTCTCTTGCAGTATGCTGTTGTGCTGTTGGGTTGTTTTTTTTTTTTTTTGTTTGTTTTTTTGTTTTGTTTTTTAATATTAGCCCCAATTCTTTGAATCTCATCACTGATATGTAAAAGATAATGTCCATCACAAAAGAAAGCATGTTGAAATGATACAAGCAGTATACTTAGATTTCTGATTCTTGGTTAATAGCATTCTTTTGTTGATTTAACCTAAGATTGTGTTCATGTATGTTCATAACTGTGTCTTATATAAGCCCATATTAAACTTTTAGTCTTTTGGAAATCAAAAAAAAAAGTTATAAGAGGATACTTTATACTAATCAAAATAAAAATGCACTAAGATGACATTTTAATTGTTTCTTTATTGATTCATTTGTTTATTAACTTTAAATTCCTATAGAAATGTTATCCTTTTCTTCTCTCTCACCTCACCTCTCCCTATGCCTCTCTACCTTTTTTTTTCATAGAAGGAGAAACCTACCTTACACATCAAAATGACTCTGAGATTTCATCTTACATCCATCAAAATGATTAAGTTAAAAAACATAAATAACATGTTGTGAGAACCTAGAGAAAGGAAAAACACTACTCCATTTTTAGTGGGAGTGCAAACATGTACAACCACATTGGATATCAACTGAGCAATTTCTCAGCAAATTGGAAATAGTTCTGCCTCAGCTATTTAACACCTGAACATAGAACCAAAAGTTATTCCACCATATCACAAGGTTACTTGTTCTATTACATTCACAACAGCTATATTCGTAAGGACCAGAAACTGGATACATCCTAAATGTTCCTAAACTGAAGAAAGAATATAGAAAATATGAATGTTTATATAATAAAATATTACTCAGCTATTAAAAATAAAGACATTATTGAATTTGCAGGCTGATAGGTAAAAGTCTAAAGGATCATTCTAAGTGGGGTAATCCATAACCAGAAAGACCTTCATGGAATGTACTCATATGTACATAGCAAGGTACAGAATACTTACCTTACAATCCACAAAGAACCTAAGTAACAAGTAGGGTTCAAGGGAGGATGTTTGAGCCTCACAGAGAAGTTGATAAAATAGATATCACAGATGGATGGAGGAGAAAGGGAAATGAGTGGGAGAGAGGGAGGGGAGGTAACAAGAGGGATCAAGTGTGTGGAGAATGACAGGAGAGAGAACTCTGAGAAAAAAAACTGGAATGGGAAGGGATATCTCTGGGACAAGCAGAAATTTAGGACAATGGAAACTCCTGGAAATGTATGTGGGGGACATTTTCATTTTTCACACCTATGCCCCAAATACAAAGGCAAATAAAATTATAAAAGAAATACTTCTGCATGTTAAATCACATATTTACCCTCACACACTGATAAGACAAAAATTCAGGATAGAAATCTCACCAGTGGATGGTCATCCAGATGAAAACTGCACAGAGAAATAGTAAAAATAACAGATGCCATAAATCCAATAGACCTAATAAAATTACAGGATATTTTACACCAATACAAAGAATATATGTCTTCTTAGAAAATCTTCAAAACTTTCTCCAAAACTGAACACATACTCAGACCAAAAGTAACTCTCAAAATATACAAAGAAATTGAAATAACTCCATGCATTCCCTCTGAGCAGTAGAGATTAAAACCGGATATTAAGAATAAGAGGAAATTATTATTATTATTGTAAGGAAAAGATGATGGGGCACCAATGAAAGGAAAAGTCACAGGGCACCAATGTTGTGAAAGGATAACGGCCCAGGTTTCGGCACCAATGTTAGGGGAAGGATGAAGAGAGTGGGGGGCATATGGCCCATGGGGGTGCGGTGAGGCCTGAGGGCAAAGGAGATGCCTCTGAGGGGTCCATGTTGGGAATCCCTTCCCTGAGGGACCAGCCACACACAACAGTATAGTACGGAATAGAGTTTATTCAGGTCATGGGAGAGTTAAGAGGGTGGTAGAGGCAGAGAGAGAGAGAAGTAGAGGAGTAGAGGCCGGCCATGAGCACGTGGGAGAGAGGGGGGAAGGGAAATGGGAGAGCAAGGCTGCAAGAGCACCAGGGCAGGAGAGGCCAAGAGAGAGAGGAGGGGTCAAGCAGCTCCTTTTATAGTGTCAGGTCACTGGGGCAGAGCATACCTGGCCACTGCTGGGTAATTGAGGGGTGGGGTATACCTGGCTGTTGCTAGGTAGCTGAGGGGTGGGGTTTACAGATTCCCAACACACAGCATAATTTCTAGTAAATATATATATATATATATATATATATATATATATATATATATATATATATATATATATATATATATATATAAAATGCTTTAAAGTATAAAATACATTTCTTCCCCTTTTCTCCTTTCTTTTCCCTCCCTTTCTTCTGCTCCTCTCCCTTCCTCCCTCCATCCCCTCCTCCTCCACCTCCATCCCCTCCTCCCTCATGACTAGAAGCACTTCCTATTGAGCTCCTGGCTCCTTGTAGGCACTTTAAATAGACTTGGCAGAAGACTTTAAGCTCCAGTTAAGCTCAGGTGGGTGATTTGCATATCAGGGCAACCTGAGAGTGTCCACTGTGAGTGTTCCACCAGCTGGGAGGAGGAAAGGCATGGGAAACATACCCATAGACCTGCCTGTTCTCTCACAGCATAGGTAGAAATTATATACCTAGAGACCAGCCCTGTAGCAATGACACAGTGGCACAGGCAGAGGATGTCACTTAGCGACCTGCGAGCCATGTGCTCCTGCTTTAGCGGGAGTTACTATAATAAGCAGGAGCTACTATAATGTGCAACTATGTGGAGGACAGAGGGAAAAGGAAAGGAACTGAACAGTTTGAACATTATGAAGTCAGAGTGAACTGGACACAGAGAGGTGGAAAGGAACAACAGGTTATGGTCCTGCTATCTGAGGCCATGGTCAAATCCCAGCACATGATGGCCTTGACAGCTATGTCTGATTCCATGTCCATGCAGCTGAAGGGGTCAGAGTTGATGTTCATGATGCGTATTCCCTCTAGAGGCCCTGCAGAAGTCCCTAGTCCAGCAGGCATTTGGGACCATGTTGATGTCCAAGGTATATGCAGATACACACTGATTGCAGCACTTCAGAATGAGGACACTGTACCTTGTCTCCACAACACAGTACAGCTGTCACTGATGGCTAAGTCACACGTAGGCAGGTCTTGAGGGCATGATAGCAGGAGAGCTGACCTTGCCTTTTGCTAGTGGCAGTATTGGGTGAGTTAGCAGTCACTCAGTTAGGTGGGTTAGCTACCATCCAGGCCCAGATTGATGGCACTGAGTATGTCTATCCCAAAATCTACATCATCTATAAAATGTTTGATTTTGTGAAAGAGGTGGTTCTGCTGATTGAAACCTATAGGATCTGACTTTAGCCACAATTTGCAGAGAAGGGAGAGGGGGAGAGAACCTTTTGAGAAATCCTACAGCAGAAAGTCAAGGCCCCTGGTTAAGGCATGGAGCCGCACACCCATCTCAAAGTTTTTAACCTACAAATCCCCCTGTCAAAGGAAGAACAGGGACTAAAAGAATGGAACAGAAACTGAAGGAAGGAAGTGCCAACTAGGGACTGCGCCAACTGGGAATTTATCATGTCTGCAGACTACAGAAAATGGTAAAGTAAATGGTATCATTAGGAGATTGTCTAGATAGGGAGATTTCATAATACAGGTGGTATGCAGTAGATAGGAAGTAACTGGAAAGATGTCTTTAAGGAGGGAAGGGACAGAGAAGTTAATATATAAGCATAATTAATGCTGAGGGTCCAATAATGCTATTTATATTTGATAAATTAGGTGATTTGATTATTTATATTTTCCTAAAATTATGAGTGTGTGTGTGTGTGTGTGTGTGTGTGTGTGTGTGTGTGTGTGTACATGAGTGATAAATACATAGCTTAATGAAGTTAAGACTCTTGGGATGACAATGATCCTTCCAAAAGCCATAGACTGCCTAACAGAGTCCAGTACCAGACTTGAGAAATAAAATGATTGCTTTTATGTTTTTGTAATTTCTTAGCTTTTAGCAAATCAAAATAAATTTGAATAAGTATCCTTTGTAACTTCTGTGAAAAACTAACTTGAACTTTTGGTACCACATCTATTTTTATTAAGGCTAGTAGTTTCTCCCCCACCCCTACCACTCTGAAAATTCAAGAACGGAATGTGATTATCTTAAAAAAAAAACATATTTGTTGAACCTAAATCATAACTGTTTCAGCAATTTCTTTCATGCTCAATTTGTTATACATTCAAATACACAATATGCTATACATTCAGATGCATAATATATCATGCTTTTAGATATGCAGTACACAAAGATAGACAACATGACATAAATTCAGGAACACAACATACCACATACATTCAGACACAACATGCAACAGAACATGCATTAGCTGGTTAAAACATCTGGATTTGCTCATCCTTGTGAAGGTATAGTTATTCTTCCATTGATTTGATAAACATTAATACAAATACTATAATTGGCAAAGCCCTGAACTTCATAAAAAATGGAAGCTTTGTCGGTGATAATTGCTGAGGGGTATGTATTAGTCACCCCTCCCAGTTTTCTTCTCTTTCAAGTGCTTCCCTTATTCATACCTCTGTGTACATCAGATAAGAAATTTCGAGGCAAGAGAAAATGGCCCACACTGATAATTAGACCTCATAATTACTAAGGGCTGACCACATGCCAGGCCACATGGTGTGTGCTTTCTGCACATTAGCTTAGGTAATCCTTATAAAACCCCATGTGGTAAGGGTCATTATCTCCATTTACATCTGAAGAAACTGAGCCATGGTGTCAAGTAGCTTGGCCAAGCTGACCCAGCCAGGATGGTACTTTCAAACTCTATGCATTTAACAAAGCATCTTGGATAACTGTTTCCTTGCCCAGTCTGAAGATAAATGAGGATGAGGACTTAAATAATGTCCTTATATATCTGTCCTGGAACTGTTTCCCTGTAGGTGATTTTAGCAGTATATTTAGCAACAGAAATGTGATAAGGTAGTAGGCTTTCAAAGTAGTTATTTCACAAGATTTTTCTTTCAAGTTTTGCTTTAATAATTATACTTTTTATCTTAGTGGGTGCCAATTTCTTTCCTTTTTTTCTGTTTATCTTAAGTAAATCCTTTCACCTACACTGAATTAGTTTAGTAATTTAGAGAATACTCAGACTGATAAATCAACTCTACAGAGAAAAATAAAGTCTCTTGATTCAAATATGGCTGCTATGAACATTGTGGTACATGTGTCTTTGTTGTATGTTGGAGCGTCTCTGAGGTATATGCACAAAAGTGGAATACCCGGATCTTCAGGTAGTACTATGTCCAATTTTTTGAGGAATTTCCAGACTGATTTCCAGAGTAGTTGTACCAGTTTACAACCCTACCAACAGTGGAGAAGTGTTCTTCTTTCTCCACATCTGCTGTCATCTGAATTTTTGATCTTAGCTATACTGGTTGGTATGAGTTAGAATCTCAGGGTTGTTTTGATTTGCATTTCCCTGATGGCTAATGATTTTGAGCACTTCTGTAGATGCTTCTCAGCCATTCAATATTCCTCAATTGAGAATTCTTTGTTTAGCTCTGTGCCCCATTTTTTAATAGGGTTGTTTGATTCTCTGGTGTCTAACTTTTTGAGTTCTTTGTATACCTTGGATATTAGGCCTCTATCAGATATGGGGTTGGTAAAAATCTTTTTCCAGTGTGTTGGCTGCTATTTTTGGCTTTGTTTGCATGACAGTGTTCTTAGCATTACAGAAACTTTTCAATCTCATTAAGTAATGTTTATTGATATTTGACCTTAGAGCATGAGCCATTGGTGTTCTGTTCAGGAAATTTTCTCCTTTGCCTATGTGTTCTAAGCTTTTCCCTACTTTTTCTTCTAATACTTTCAGGGTACCTGATTTAACGTGGAGATCTTTGATCCACTTGCACTTGAGCCTTGTATAGGGAGATAAGAAAGGGCCTATTTTCATTTTTCTGCATGCTGAGTGCCAATTGAACACCATTTTTTGAAGAGGCTGTCCTTTTTCCATTGAATATTTGTCAAAAATAAAGGGACTATATATGTGAGGGCTCATTTCTGGATTTTTTATTCTGTTCTATTGATCCACATGCCAATCTCTGTACCAGTACCATGCAGTTCTTAACAAAATTGCCTTGTAATAGAGCTTGAGGTCAGGAATGGTGATTCCCACAGATGTTTTCTTGTTGTTGAGGTTGGATTTTGCTATTGTAGGTCTCTTTTTATTCCAGATGAAATTGCATATTGCTCTTTGCAACTCTATGAAGAATTGGGTTGGAATTTTGGTGGGGATTGCATTGAATCTGTATTTCATATTGTTTGTGACTATTGTGAAGGATATCTTTTAAATAATTTCGTTCTCTGCATGTTTGTCCTTTGAGTAGAGGAAGGCTACTGATTTGTATGAGTTAATTTTATTTCCAGCCACTTTGCTGAACTTGTTCATCAGCTGTAGAAGTTCTCTGGTGAAATGCTTGGGGTCACTTACATTCACTATCTTGTCAACTACATATAGTGATGTTTTTACTTCTTCCTTTCCAATTTGCACCCCTTTGATTTCCTTTTGCTATCTAATTGCTCCAGCCAGAACTTCCAGTACTATGTTGAATAGGTAGGGGGAGAATGGGCAGCCTTGTCAAGTCTATGATTTAAGTGAGATTGCTTCAAGTTTCTCACCATTAAGTTTAATGTTGGCTATTGGTTTGCTGTATATTGCTTCTACTATGTTTAGGTATGGGCCTTGGATTCCTGTTCCTTCCAAGATTTTAACATTAAGGGGTTTTGAATTTTGTCAAATGCTTTCTCAGCATCAAGTGAGATGACCACGTGGTTTTTTTCTTTGAGTTTGTTTATATGGTGGATTGCATTGATGCATTTCCTTATATTAAACCTGCCCTGCATCACAGGGATGAAGCCTATTTGATCATAGTAAATAATCCTTTTTATGTGTTCTTGGATTTGGATTGCAAGGATTGTGTTGAGTATTTTTGCATCAATGTTCATAAGTAAGATTGGCCTGAAGTTCTCTTTCCTCGTAGGGTCTTTGTGTGGTTTAGGAACTAGGTTTATTATAGCCTCAAAAATGAGTTAGGTAGTATTCCCTTGGATTCTATTTTGTGGAATAGTTTGGAGAGTATTGGTATTATGTCATCAATAAATGTCTGATATAATTCTGCACTAAACCCATGTGGACCTGGGCTTTTTTTGGTTGGGAGGCTTTTGATGACTGCTTCTATTTCTTTAGGTGTTATGGGATTATTAAGATGGGTTACCTGGTACTGATTTAACTTTAGTATCTGGTATCTGTTTTGGAATTCATCCATTTCCTCCAGATTTTCCAGCTTTGTTAATTATAAGCTTCTGTAGTATGATCTGATGCTTTCTTCGATTTCCTCAGTTTCAGTTGTTATGTCTCCACTTTCCAAAGGAGATATGGTGTCCTTTCTCAGAATAGTATATATTTTCTTGACCATTTAAAATCAGAAATCAGAAGTATGCAAGCAACACAACATAGAGTTTCAATATCTAGCCTGGTGATTATGGTATGTTACATTTATTTCTGTCTATATTACATGAGTTAAATTTAGTTTTTTTAGCTAAAGTACATTTTAAGAAAACAATATTTAAAAGGATTAATATGTAATGTATTTTGCTTAATTTTTCTCTCCATTTTTAGTTTTTAAATTAAAGACATTTCTACCTCTTCCATTCCTGACTTTGTTCATTTTTTTCCCTTCAGAATTTTCTTTTTCATGTTTCCTTTTCTACTTCCTTTCTTTTTTCTTCTGCACAGACTGTCCTGAAAAGATATTATAGTTCAATATGAGTGCCTCCCTTGACATTTACATGCTTCTTAACTTTATTTTTTCTTGAATAGGAGCTATCTGCCTAGCTAATGAAATGAGGTCGCATATTCAGCAATTTGTTCGATCTCAGTCACAAGACTATATTTTACTGTCTGTTGAATAATTAGTAATGTGCATGAAGATAGAATATACAGTAACTTTCCTGACTTTTGGGGGAAAAAGATTAGAATGACAAATAGTCAGACTCCAGGGTCAAATGCTTTGCCAGTAGTTGCATATGTTTATGACAAAATACATAAAGGGATGTCACTTCAGCACATGACTGATGACAAACACTAGAAGTGGGACTGCAGTTCATCAATCATTTCCAATGCATAGATTGAGCCTACCTGTATAAACAAAAACAGGAAAGCTCCTCAGAGTCTCACCTTAAACAACTGAAGCATGACATAAACACTGTTACTGCACAGTCAAGCCCCATTTTACTTGAGAAGTAGTCAGAAATGTCCTAACAAACTATGATTTATTAAGATTAATAAAGCATATCTTTAATATGAAAAGTGCTGCTAATATTTTGCATAAATGTATGCATCTCATTCAGCATCATACTGTATCACAAGAAATATGATTTATGAAAACGAAAGCTGCAGATTCACAGTCATTCTCAACAAGTCTTTGGTACAGTGTGCTCATCATAAAGAATATTTGGAGCAAGAAACCTACTGAATGCATCGCTCCGTGTTCGATATTTACTACTTTTTATAAAAGAATGCTAAACCAATAAAGCTGTTTCAATCTTCTTAGCCTGTGGTTCTCAACTTTCTTAAGGCTGTGATTTTTAATGCTGTTATACTTTATGATGTTGTGGCAACCACAATCATAAAATTATTTCAATGTTTTTCATAACTCTAATTTTGCTGTCACAGATTATAATGTTACTATCTGATACACAGGATATTTGATATGTGATCACAAGTTAAGAATCTTTGTTCTATACCATTATTTTTCTTCCACAAAATACTTTTAAGATACAGATGTCCTTAAAATCTTTTGATAATTTTGGAGAATGAATTTAAGACTATAGATAATCAAGGAGAAATGAAGTTAATAGCTCTACCAACATTTTTTTTTTTTTACATATAGACTGTTAATAGGGGACACACTCTCTGGCTCTTTTCATCTATCTGCTTGCTATTTCTAATCTTATACCATGATTGACTTTTGGATAATATAAATTCAATAATAAAGCTATAATAAAATATATCTTAAGAGGATGTAACAATATATTAAAAACAAATGATGGAGAAACTTATGGTGTTACTTATCATAAATTCTTTATTAATATGTAATTTAAAAATTAAAATTGCATATGTTTGTGATATACAATGTTATTTTTGAAGTACTAAGGGCAAAATGTGGGATCCAATGAATACTAGATAATTGCATTATGAGTGAGCTGTACTCCAGTCTAATGTGATGTGATAATTAACATATTTAGCATCTCATACAATTGTATGTGTTACCAAAATATTGAAGATAGAGTCTCATAGCAATTTCCAAGTAAAAAATATATTACAGCCAGCTATAATCATGTTATCCATGGTATCTCTAGAATTTGTTTCTTACTGAGTAGAAATGTATATCTTTGACCAATATCTTCTTAATTCAGATGCCTTGAGTTTGGAAATGAAGTGCTTAATTTAGTTTGAATATGTCCTCCCTTTAAAATTTGACCTCAAACTTGACAACAAACATAGGAAGCAAGATTATTTTTACTGCCACTGTAGTTGTGGATGCAGCCCAACAAGAGGCTACCTCTCTTTCATAGGGTGTGCTTGAAATACTAGAACAATTTGGCCACAGTTTTGTTAGATTTGGCCAATTTGATAGATTGAGAGGTGTTATAAAAATTCAGAGAAGCTTTAAACTAAATGTTTAAGATACTAAATTTCTCATAAGAAACATTTATTGTTTTGTATCTCCATTTGTCTTAATATGTGACTAGCTATTATTCTAACTATAATTTTATTAAAATAAACTTAAAAATACATCCTATTCTATAAAAATATAAAATGTATTCTTAGCAAAGACAAAAATGTTAATTTTAAATGGTAAGGTAACCTATATTATGCATTTTTACCAATTTACTTTTTAAAAAATGGCATTAGTGATCAAGGACCCATACATATCTGGTATATTGGAAAGAAACAAACTAGTACTTGTAAGAAATTTCAAGATAAAGAAAAACTCTTGACAACAATATGTCTCTTTAAATTAAAATATAAAAAACTCATTAACTTTTAGAAAATTTATTTGTATTGAATTATTTTGTTTATTTACATTCCAAAAGTTGTCCTTTTCAGGTTTCCCCTCACTGGATTTTTTACCTTATCCCCTTCCCTGTATCTGAGAGGGTGTTTCCTCATATGCCCATCAACCCTGATTTCACACCCATCAGCATTCCTCTTCCCTGGGGCATCAAGTTTCCAAGAGATTAAACATATTCTCTCCCAGAAATGTCATACAGGGCAGTCCTCTGCTACACATGTGCATGCGGCTACGAATCACAGCCTAGGTATGTTCCTCCGGGTTTTTTGCTTAATCTCTGAGAGATCTGAAGTGTTAGAGTTAGTTGGCATTATCATTCTTCCAATGTGGTTACACTCTTCTTTAGCTCCTTCAATACTTTCCCTAACTCATATATTAGTTCCAAACCTCAGTTCAGTGGTTGGCTGTAAATATATCCATTTCCGTCAGTTGCTTCTAGAATATTTCAGAGGACAGCCCTGCCAGGCTCCTGTCTATATTTCTAATATGGCCTCAGTAATAGTGTCAGCATTTGGTCTGCATGTATGAGATGGATTCTCAAGTTGGGCTGGTTACTGGGTAGCCATTTTTTTCAATGTCTGCTCCATTTTTTTCCCCTGAATTTACTTCAGACAAGAGCAGTTTTGGTTTAAATTTTTTTTACAATGGTTAGGTGGCCAGGCCCATGGCTCAACTAAGTAGGCATGTCTATCTATTGGAAGGGGTCTTTTCCAGTTCCATTTTCCCACTGTTGGACATTAATGTCATGCCCATTAAGTCCTGGGGTCCTTTTTGTATTCAAGGCGTCTGGGACTTTCGAGAGTTTCCGTCTGCTTCCTAATTCCCAGTGATGTACAATTCTATCCATGCTCCTAGCCCTCTGAGAGTCTCCCCAGTCTTTGCACATATTTGATTCTGCCCCTCCTTTTCCCCTCCCCATTCCCTCTCTCACCAAGTTTCCTCTCTCCCTCTTCCTTCCATGATTATTTCGTTTCCTTTCTAAGTGAGTTTCAGGTATCCACATATAGGACTTCATTTTTATTAATCTTCCTAACATCTGTGAGTGGTATCATGGGTATTCTGAGCTTTTTGGCTAATATCCACTTATCAGTGAGTACATACCATGTATGTTCTTCTGTGACTGGTTTACCTAGTTTAGGATATCTTCAAGTTCCATTAATTTGCCTGCAAATTTTATGAAATCTTTGTTTTTAATAGCTGAATAGTATTTAATTGTGTAAATATACCACATTTTCTGTATCCATTCTTTGGTTCAGATATATCTGGGTTGTTTCTAACTTCGGACTGTAACAAATAAGTCTGCTACGAACATAGAAGAACAACTGTCTTTGTGCTATGGTGAAGTATCTTTTTGTATAATCCCAGGAGTGATATAGCTGTGTCTTCAAATAAAGCTATTTCCAATGAGGAATTAACAGATTGATTTCCAGAGTCATTGTACCTGTTTTGCAATCCCACTACCAATGGAGGAATATTCCTCTTTCTTCACATTCTTGCCAGCATGTGCTGTTACCTGAGATTTTGATCTTAGCCATTTTAATTGTTGTAAGGTGGAATCTCGGGGATATTTTGATTTGCCTTTTCCTGATGATTAAGAATGCTAAACATGCAAGAAATAATCAAAATTAGGGCAGAAATAGACCAAATAGAAACAAAAAAAAAAACCATTGAAAAAATCAACAAAACAAAGAGTTGGTTCTTTGAGAAAATCAACAAGATTGATAAACCCCTAGCCAGACTAACTAAAGGGCAAAGAGAGAGTATCCAAATTAACAAAATCAGAAAGGAAAGTGGTGACATAACAACTGAAACTAAGGAAATTCAAGAAATCATCAGATCCTACTACAAAAACTTATACTCCACAAAATTGGAAAACCTGGAGGAAATGGACGAATTCCTAGACAGATACAAGGTCCCAAAGTTTAACCAGGACCAAGTAAACCATCTAAATAACCCTATAACACCTAAAGAAATAGAAGAAGTCATCAAAAGCCTCCTAACCAAAAAAAGCCCAGGTCCAGACGGGTTCAGTGCAGAATTTTATCAGACATTTATTGGGGATATAACACCAATATTTGCCAAACTATTCCAAAAAGTAGAATCAGATGGAATATTACCCAACTCATTTTTTGAGGCTACAATAACCCTCGTACCTAAGCCACACAAAGACCCTACAAGGAAAGAGAACTTCAGACCAATCTCACTTATGAACATTGATGCAAAAATACTCAACAAAATCCTTGCAAACCGAATCCAAGAACACATCAAAACCATCATTCATCATGACCAAGTAGGCTTCATTCCTGGGATGCAGGGATGGTTTAACATAAGGAAATCCATCAATGTAATCCACCATATAAACAAACTTAAAGACCAAAATCACATGGTCATCTCACTAGACACTGAGAAAGCATTCGACAAAATCCAACACCCCTTCATGTTAAAAGTCCTGGAAAGAACAGGAATCCAAGGCCCATATTTAAACATAATAAAAGCAATATAGAGCAAACCAACAGCCAACATCAAACTTAATGGCGAGAAACTTGAAGCAATCCCACTAAAATCAGGGACTCGACAAGGCTGCCCACTCTCTCCCTACCTATTCAACATAGTACTGGAAGTCCTGGCTGGAGCAATTAGACAGCAAAAGGAGATAAAGGAGATAAAAATCGGAAAGGAAGAGATAAAAACATCACTCTTTGCCGATGACATGATAGTGTACTTGAGTGACCCCAAAAATTCCACCAGAAAACTCCTACAGCTGATAAACAAGTTCAGCAAAGTGGCCGGATACAAAATTAACTCAAACAAATCAGTAGCCTTCCTATACTTAAAGGACAAACATGTGGAGAAAGAAATTAGGGAAAAGGTACCCTTCACAATAGTTACAAAAACTATGAAATACCTTGATGTGACTCTAACTAAGGAAGTGAAGGACCTGTATGACAAGAACTTCAAACCTCTAAAGAAAGAAATTGAGGAGGATCTCAGAAAATGGAAAGATCTCCCATGCTCATGGATTGGAAAGATCAACATCTTAAAAATGGCCATCCTACCAAAAGCAATCTACAGATTCAATGCAATCCCCATCAAAATTCCAACCCAGTTCTTCATGGAATTGGAAAGATCAATGTGCAATTTCATATGGAATAACAAAAGACCTAGAATAGCGAAATCCATCCTCAACAACAAAAAAACATCTGCGGGAATCACTATCCCTGACCTCAAGCTATATTACAAGGCAATTGTGCTGAAAACTGCATGGTACTGGTACAGAAATAGGCAAGTGGATCAATGGAATAGAATAGAAGATCCAGAAATGAGCCCTCATGTATATGGTCACCTGATTTTTGACAAAGGAGCAGTAAACATTCAATGGAAAAAGGACAGCCTATTCAACAAATGGTGCTGGTCCAACTGGCACTCAACATGCAAAAGAATGAAAATAGACCCGTTCTTATCTCCTTGTACAAAGCTCAAGTGTAAGTGGATTAAAGATCTCCACATTAAACCAGATACACTGGAACTATTAGATGAGAAAGTAGGGAAAACCTTAGAACACATAGGCACAGGAGAAAATTTCCTGAACAAAACACCAATGGCTCAAGCTCTAAGGTCAAAGATTGACAAATGGGACTTAATGAGATTGCAAAGTTTCTGTAAGGCTAAGGACATTGTCAAGAAAACAGAACGGCAACCAACAGAATGGGAAAAGATCTTTACCAACACCACATCAGATAGAGGCCTAATATCCAAGGTGTACAAGGAACTCAAAAAGCTAGACACCAGAGAATCAAATAACCCTATTAAAATGGGGTACAGAGCTAAACAAATCATTTTCAGTTGAGGAACACCGAATGGCCGAAAAACATCTGAGGAAGTGCTCAACTTCCTTAGCCATCAGGGAAATGCAAATCAAAACAACCCTAAGATTCCACCTCACACCAGTCAGATTTGCCAAGATCCAAAATTCAGATGACAGCAGATGCTGGCGAGGCTGCGGAGAAATAGGAACACTTCTCCACTGTTGGTGGGGTTGCAAGCTAATACAACCACTCTGGAAATCGGTCTGGCGATACCTCAGAAAATTGGATATAGTACTACCTGAAGACCCAGCTATTCCACTTCTGGGCATATACCCCAGAGACACTTTAATACACAACAAAGATATATGTACCACAATGTTCATAGCGGCTCTGTTTATAATAGCCAGAAGCTGGAAGGAACCCAGATGTCCTTCAGAAGACGAATGGATACAAAAATTGTGGTACATATACACAATGGAATACTACTCAGCCACCAGAAACAATGACTTAACCAAATTCTTAAGAAAATGGCTGCATCTAGAGAATATCATCCTGAGTGAGATAACCCAGTCACAAAAGAACAGACATAATATGCAGTCACTGATAGTGGGATGCTAACCCCAGTGGCTTGCACTCCCCCAGAAACAACTCACAGACTGTATGAAGTCCAAGAAATAAAGAAAACAAAAAATATACATATATTCACAAAACAAGAAGACTTTGACTATTTCCATGTTGCGTTTTGTTTTGCATGTACTTTATGCTTATTGCAACTAGTACGTTTTCAATGCATACTGTCAAGCCCTTTACAAAAATCAAGTACTGACTAAAAAACATATTCACATGGTTTTATGTAAAATTTATTTTAATGTCTGAAAAAACAGTACTGACAAAAATGTATAATTTTAAGCAAAAAATGTTTAAAATCTTTACATTTATCTTTGTTTTGCAAAATAAAGTCGTTTAAAAAAAAAAAAAAGAATGCTAAACATGCCTTTAAATGCTTCTCAGCCATTCAGTATTTCTCTGTTGAGAATTCTCTGTTTAGCTCTGTACTCATTATTAAATTTCGTTATTTGTATTTTTGGAGCCCATCTTTTTGAGTTCTTTATATATGTTGAATATTAGTCCACTGTTACATATAGGGTTATTAGAAATGTTTTCCAAATCTGTAGGTTGTTCTTTTGAGCAGTTGCCAAAGTATTTTGCCTTATAGAAGCTTCCCAATATCAGGAAGTGCCATTTGTTAGTTGTTGATCTTAGAGCCTGAGTCATTGGTGTTCTGTTCAAATTTTTTTTCTGCCAGGGCCAATGTGTTTGAGGCTATTTCTCACTTTCTCTTCTGTTAGGTTTGGTGTCCCTGCTTTCATGTGGAGGTTCTTAATCCTCTTGCCTTGTACTCTGTATAGGACAAATATGGTTCAATTTGCATTCTTCTACAGACTGACATCCTGCTATACCAGCATCATTTATTAAAGATTATTTTTTACATTGTATGGTTTTGGCTTCTTTGCCAAATATCAAGTGTTCATGGGTCTATAGATTTATTTCTGGCTTTTCAATTCTGTTCCATTGATTGATCTGTCTGCCTATGTACTAATAAAATGTGGTTTTTATCACTATTGTTCTGTAGTATACCTTGGCTTCAGGGATGGTAATTCTTTTATTGTTGAGAATTTTTTTTTAGCTATCTGGAGTTGTTTTGTTTGTTTGGTTTTTTGTTTGTTTGTTTTCCCGTATCAACTTGACAACTACTCTTCCTACATCTGTGAAGAATTGTGTTGGCATTTTGATGGGGATTGCATTGAATTTGTAGATTGCTTTGTGTAAGATGGCTAATCTTAACAATCCATGAGCATAGGAGATCTTCCAACCTTCTGGGGTCTTCACTTTCTTTCTTCAAAGACTTCAAGGTCTTTTCATACAGATCCTTCACTTCTTTGATTAGGTTTATACTAGGATATTTTAAATTATTAGTAACTAATGCTCAGGGTGTTCTTTACTTTTATACTTTATTGGCCCATTTATCATTTGTATAAGGAAAAGCTACTGATTTGTGTTTTATTTTTATATTCTCTTGCTTTATGGAAGTTGTGTATCAGCTGCAGAAGTTTTTTGTTCATACTGAAATACCGTGAGAATTATTCACTTGATCTGAAAACGCTGACTGCAATGCCACTCCCCAGTGTTAATAGTGATTAGTAAGGCTCATACATGTTTACCTTGAATCAAATGAGCAAATCCATTTTTCTATTTAACAACTCAACTAAAGTAATGTGAACTGATAGCACATTTACTTACTACCCCTCTCTTCTCAACTTCTGTGACTGGATGAAATTATTCACTAGTAGAGACTGCTGAGAGGGGTAGCTAGACTTTAGATTCATAACTGATTATTATGAGGGTACAAGGAACAACATGAGACAAAATTTTTAATAGGATCATTAAATCCAACTGCTTTGTCCTTTTGATTTGTAGAGTTCTTTTAATGTTATCTTTTGAGTTGTACCTTGTAGTATGTCGTAAATCATGTCTGGCCTTTACCAAACAGATGTCAATATATTCCTCTATCAATTGACAACTGAAGCTATTTCCTTCCAGTATAACCTTATCCTGCTCTCCAGAGAGAGCATAATCACCCATTTGAAAACTACTCACAAATGTAACTGTAAATAAATAAATTGTAAATTTATTTATGTAAATAAATGTGAAAGGTCAAGCCAATAGCAGACTGAGCTTGTCACTGCAGAAGTAACTTGAAGTTTTCTTTGTCTGAGTTCCTTAACATGTAAGATGTAGCTATGATTTATTTATCTGAACAATGAAAACTGGTTAAGTTTATCAACTCCTTCAGCTCTATCATTTGTTAAGAGTCACCTATGGAGGCTTGATTCCTAGGTCTTATTTATGTTTATATCAGAATAGTTTGGTGGGTTTACACAAGCGTTATACAAGTCAGACTCACCCCTGACCCCCCCAAAAAATCTCTTGGTCAAAAAGTATGTGACTATTGCCAGAAAAAGTTCTGTTGGTCATGCTTATGTGAGATCTCAAACATGGAGTAAAAGCCCATTATACATTAAAGTTAGTCTCAGGAATGCTGGCTATATTCCCCAGAACACATTCTAAATTGATTCGTCAATAAATACGTAGGTATTAATATCAATGAGAATTAATTTGAACAATTTAAGACTCTATAGAAATCAAGAGTAATATTGTCATGATCTAAGGAGAGATGGGAAGCATCTATTGGATAAGAGGCAAATATTTTTATATTCACACTAGTAAATGACTTTGGGTTTTGCCTTTCAGTTATTGAATTCCAATATATCTAAGCCATAATGTCAGGTAATAGAAACACATGGAATTTATATCAAATACTTATACAGGAGTAAAATGTGAGATGCATAAAAAGTAGGCAAAAAGTATTAAATCCAATTAAAATTTCACAGGAAAAATGCTGTAAGAATATATTTAGTTATAAAGCTTAATCATAATTGTTAGAATAAAATTTACTTTGTCATTTAACATTTCTTTTTTAGAGCAGATGTCAGTTTATCAGGTGCATATTTAATTAAATATATTTACAATATTAAAAATTATAATGTGCAAAAAATATACCCATACACATGAACTTTCACACATCCTCCTAGCTATTTCTCATTTTTCGTTTAGCTTATTAAAAATTAAAATAAACAGACTCTGTGCTCAAGGGCCCTCTAACAGCTTATAGCCTGTAGCAGCTTTCAAGATAACAGCATCTTAAACCCAAGGAATTCTGACTTCTCGCTCATGTCGTTTGAAGTTTTCAAGGCTTGGGCACAAGGTGGTCTTTAAAGAAAGAGCCAGAATTTCAAAGAGAAGACAAGCCCCCTGCCCCCTTTAGTGACAAGATTTAAAAATACTCTGAAGAGAGAAAAAAAATTTTCTCTTGAAAATGTAGTATTTTTTAAAAAGACCGATCTCTCCACGTAGAAGGGTCCTGATGTGTTACCGGCTTGGGCTTCATTCTTCCAGGTCCTGCTCATGTCTGTGGAAAAGGTGATCCAGTAATACTTTAACACTGACCACTTACAATCATTAGAATGTTTGTTTCTCAGACACAGAAATTATATTGAATTAGTACCCAGTATTTAGTTAAATTTTTTTTAGTCTTAAGTATTTAGAAGCTACTCCTTCTATCCAGATACAGTTAATTTTTACACAAAAGACTACTGTAATTTAAATTTTATAAAATCACATTTTAAGCTAATGTAGCACCTTTGTCTGTCCAGTTCTCAAAGTAGCTACAGAATTTAAGGGTACTTAAAGAGGAAACCTGAGGCTTGAAATCTTGCTAAGCCTTGTGAAAATTATTTAACCTGATGGAATATCATGTTCATATCGGTCAGATAAATATATATCAGATTATTTCTGTGGAAATAAAATCATATAAAGAATATAGAGAACTGACCAGGTTGAAGTCATTGGCTTATGCCATGTTCTTTCCTTTTATTTAGACATTGTAATACCCATTTGTCTTAGTCAGGGTTTCTATTCCTGCACCAAACATCATGACCAAGAAGCAAGTTGGAGAGCAGAGGGATTATTTAGGTTACACTTCCATACTGCTGTTTATCATCAAAGGAAATCACGACTGGAACTCTGGAACTCAAGTAGGTCAGAAAGGAGGAGCTGATGCAGAGGCCATGAAGGGGTGTTGCTTACCCTTTTTTTTTGTTGTTGTTGTTTTTTTTTTGTTTGTTTGTTTCCTTAGCTTGCTTCTTATAGATCCCAGGTCTACTACAATGGGTTGTCACCCACCTCCCTTGATTACTAGTTGAGAAAATTCCTTACAGCTGAATCTCATGGAGGCATTTCCTCAACTGAGGAGCCTCTCTCTGTGATAACTCCAGTTTTTGTCAAGTTGACACAAAACCAGCAAGTACAACATTCTGATATGGATTCTCTGCTCTCATTTTGTTTGTTGAAAAAACATGTACATTCATGTGATTTTGAAAGAACTTAAGAAAACTACACAAAGAAAGCCCACATAAGCAGTTGCCTGTGATAACTGATCCTTGAACATTAGATTTCAAGCAGTTAAAGCCATTCTTTGCAGAGAAAATATAATTATCCTTAAATACACTGACCAGCATCTAAATACAGCTGTGTGTTAGGTGATGGTTATTGAAAGGTTTAAGATTATTGACCAATAAGAAGTTAGAAAAAACAAAGTATGAATTCTGTGAAAAATATGTGAACATGTAAGTGATGATTATCATTGTGGTTTGAATGAGACATGTTTCCAGTACACTCAGGGATTTGAATGCTTGTTCACCCAGTTGGTGGCATTTTTTACAGGGATTTAGGGAGGTGTATCCTTTCTGGAGGAAGTATGTCACTAAAGCTAAGTTTTGAGAAACTATTGATTTGCTCCAGTTTTAATTACATTTCTGGTTCATATTTTCCATTAAAGATGTGATTTGTAAGATTCCTGTTCCAGCTGCTGGCTGCTGCCACACTGTCTCTACCATTATGGACTTCAATCTCCGAGAATCATAAGTCAAACTATATTCTTCCTGTAAGTTATCTTGGTCATGGTATTTTATCACAGGAACAGAAAAGTAAGTCAAACAGAAGTTGATACAAGTGGCACAAAAGACATTTAGAAACAGACACTTGAAACAGAACACTAGTAAATTTAGTGTTAAACATGACATATATTTGAAGAAAATCTATATAGAACTATTTGATTTGGGATTTACCATTAATGACATTAACTAGACATCTGCTTTTTACTCCAACAGAGAGTAGGATTCCATAAGGGTATTAGTTTACTAAGGTAAGATTCCATTGTAAAAGAAAACATTCTGCTCCTAGACATACAGAAGAACAAAAGAATTGCAGGTATAGTGGTTAAGGGACATAGGGTACACTTCAAGATGTTAGTAAAAGATGATGCTGGCTGTACCATCATTAGAGTTGCAGTAGTGAAGAGGTCATGTGTGTGTGTGTATGTGTGTGTGTGTGTGTATGTGTTTTAAGATAACTGTGGAGGCAAGGCAGAAAGTGGCAGAGGGTTTCCTATGAGAAAGATCTGAGAGTACAGGAGGAAATGAGAAGACATGAAGTGAAGCAATAAGGTATGAACTGGGTTGCAGAAGCCATGAGATGCCAGAGCCATGGAATATCTGCCAAGGACATTTGCTTACAAGGAGTAGAACCAGACCAAGAGAGAAATTTGGGTTGCCACTAACACAGAAGAAGGGCAGAATTATTATGCCTTTTGAAACTTAAGTACCAGATGTTAGATATGGAACTAAAGGATTTGGAATTTGCTCTGATAAATTCTTGTCATATTTTAGTTTATTTAAATGTGTTTGTTTCTTTATATTAATGTCTCCTTTTAGGAAATGTTATATATAATTTTTATCATCATATACAGGAATTAAATATAATTTGCTTTTGATTTTACAAAGGTTATGATTAAGAGATTATTTTTGAAGCTCAAATGAGACTATGTATATTTGGAAAGGTTGACATTTTTGAAGAGTATGAAGACTTTTAAAGTTGGACTAAATACATTTGTATTATGATATGAACATTAGCCTATAGGGGCCATAGAGGAATGGGGGCGATTTTAATGATATATTAAAATGGTTACTTCAGCTTGTCTCTTGAAAACAGTATTTGTTTTTCTTGGAAAATATTTTTTTCAGACTTATATTTTGAGGTCACAGCTATCTTTGTTGCTGAGGTGTGTTTCTTTTATGTAGCAGAATGATGAATACTGTTTACCCATCCGTTTTGTTAGACTGTGTCTATTTATGGATAATGCTGAGATATTAATAATAAATTATTGTTAGTTCTTGTCATTTTGATATTTGTAGTGGTACTACATGTGTCCATCTGTGTGGGGAGGGGAAGAGAGAGGGAGAGGGAGAGAGAGAAACAGAAATATAGGCAAACAGAAAGAAACAGAGAATAAGACAGAGAGGTTGGGGAGAAAGAAAGAAAATGAAAGATAAAAATATTCACTTCTTTTGGTTTTGTTCATGTGAATTTATTAATTTATTCTGCTATTACTCTCCTTGTGCTAACAGTTATCTTTCTAGTGTCTCCTGTATGACTGTATTAGTGCAAAGATATTATTTAAATCTGCTTTTATCACGGATTGTCTTGATTTCTTCATCTATGGTGATTGAAAGTTTTTCTGGGTGTTGCAGTCTGTATTAACATCTGTGTTCTATTAGAGTCTGTTTGACATCTGTCCAGACCCTTCTGATTTTAGGATCTCTGCTGAGATGTCAGGCATAATTCTGATAAATCTGCCTTTATATCTTACTTGGCTGTTATCCCTGGCAGCTTTTAACAATAGTTCTTTGTTCTGCATATTTAGTATTTTAATTATCATGTGGCAGGAGGATTTTCTTCTCCAGTTCAATCTATTTGGTGTTTTGTAAGAATCTTGTATATTTATAGCCATCTGTTTTTATAGGCTGGAAATTTTTTATTTTTTGATTTTTGAAGATACTTTCTAGGTTTTGGAGCTGCGAATCTTCTTCATTTATTCTTGTTATTACTAGATTTGGTATTTTAATAGTGTCCTAAGTCTCTTGAATACTTGTGTCATAAACTTTTTAGATTTAGTATTTTGTTTGACAGATGTATCAATGTCTTCAATCTTATCTTCTATTCCTGAGATTATCTCCTCATCTTTTGTATTCTGATGGTGATGCTCTGGCTGTATTTCTGGTTCTTTCCTAGGTTTTTCATGTCCATGACCTCCTCAGTTTGTGTTTGCTTTATTGTTCCTATTTTAATTTTCAGGCCTTGAACTGCTAATTTACTTCTTTCACCTGTGTGATTGTCTTTTTTGTTTATCTTTAAGGATTCCTTTATTTCCTATTTAAAGGATTATATTATTCTTATAAAATTATATTTAATTGTCTTTTCCTTCAACTGTGTTAGGATATCCAGGGCTTGCTGTAGTATGGTAAAATTAGTTTGGTTCTGGTGGTCCCATATTGTCCTGGATATTTTTTTTTAATATCCTTACACTGGCCTTTAGCTATCTGGTTGTCCCCAATGTTACTTGCTTTGTTTTTCCTGATAGTCCCTGACATCTGGGAGTGCAGATAAATTTAGTAGTCTCTAATAGCAAGAGTCCATAGGTAGCTTCAGTCCTCAAGCATAAAAGTTAGAAATGTGGTGCAGGACATCTCCTCAGTTTTCAATTTGGTTATTGGCTTTTTTTTATTTTTTATATATAGTATCCTGGGTTCATTGTATATTTAGATATTGGATCTCTACCAGATGTGGTTAAAGTTGGCAAAAAAATTATTTCAAGTTTGTGGGTGAATGGTTAGCCCAAGGATTATGTTTTTGCCTTAGAGAAACTGTTTTTTAGTTTTATGAGATACTATTTATTAATATTTGTTCTGAATACTTGTACTACCAGTGTTCTGTTCAGAAAACTGTCTCCTCTGTCAATGAACTTATGGCTTGTGGCCATTTTTTCTTCTAGCATATTCAGATTTACAATTGGGTAAATTATAGGCTGAAAATTATTGATCTACTTATATTACTCTGCATGCAACTGTCCAGTTTGACCAACACTATTTGATAAAGATAATGCCTTTTTCAGTATGCATTTCTGGTTTCTGTATAAAATTTAGGTGTCTAAAGATTATGGATTTATGTCTGAAGCTTCACTTTCATTAAACTGATCAACATGTTTATTTATGCAGTAACATGTGCTGCTTTTATTAAATTACTTATGAATTACATCTTGAAAATAAGTCATGGTTACACCTTTAGCAGTTCTTTGATTATTAAGGAAAGTTTTATGGATCCTGGATTGTTTTTGAATTTCCAGAAGAAACTGGAAATTTTTATTTCAATATCTGTCAAACAATTCTGTTGGAGTAGTGATGTGGATTGCACTGACATTGTATATTTCATTAGGCAAAATGGCCAATTTTGCTGTTAATTCCAGCAATCTACAAGCATGGGAAATTTTACCATCTTCTCTTATCTGCTTTAATTTTTTCTTTAATGACTTGAAGTTTTTATCATACAAGTCTTTTCACTTATTTTATTAGAGTTACTCTAAGATATTTTATCTTATTTGAGGCTATTCTGCAAGGCCTTGTTTCCCTGATTTTTTTTCTCATTCTATTTATCATTTGTATATAAGCAGGCTACTGATTTTTTTACTTTCTGGTTAATCTTGTTTCCAGCTATTTTGCTGTAAGTTCTTATCAGCTGTAAGATAGAATGTTTAGTGTCATTTGTGTATACTATCATATAATCTTAAAATAAAGATTTTGACTTATTCCTTTCTAATTTGTATACTCTAGATCTCCTTCAGTATTACTGTTTCTTTTGCTAAGACTTCAGGTACTCTATTAAATATATATGGAGGAAGTAAGAAACTTTGTCTTGTTACAGATTGTCATAAAATAGTTTCACAGGCTTTTAACCATAGGCTTGTAATCTGCCTCTATTATGCTTAGGTATGTGCTTTGTTTTTTAAATTGCTCATGAATTTTGCTATAAATAAGACGTTGAATTTTGTATAAGGCCTTTTCTGTAACCATTGACATGATGATATTTTTTTTGTTCAATTTGTTTATATGATGCATTACATTTACTGATTTGCTTATATCGAAATATCTCAGTATCTGTGAGACAAAGCTTATATAATCACAGTGGATGATTTTTTAAAATATATCTTTAGATTTGGTTTAAAATTACTTTCTTGAGAATTTCTGTATCTATGTTTCTTAGGAAGATTTGGTCTGTAATTATCTTTGTTGGCTCTTTATGTGGTTTTTATATCAGAGCATTAGTAGCCTCATAAAATAAATTGGTAATTATTCCTCTGTTTATATTTTGTGACACAATTTGAGAAGTATTGGTGTTAACTATTCTTTGAAAACCTGACAAATCTTTGTAATAAAATTATATATCCCTGGGGTGTTATTGCTGTTGAGAAACTTTTAATCATTGGTTCTAAGGTGAGCAGTGCCTTGGAGAATGGAGAGAAAGGCTCCAGAAAATAAATGCAGGGTGCCTTTTACCTCAGGTAAATGTTGTTCCCTGGATTGTTCTTGGACATGATTTCATGACTCCTATGGCAAAATGTATATTCTATTCAAAACACAATATTTGATGTCAGCACATAGCCTTAGAACCCATCTGGTCATAGTATCCTGTATCTGAATATAGATTTCTGCCTTCCTTTTGTTGTTGTTGTTTTCAAATATATAATCTATATGACCTGCAGAGCAATTGTGTTTAAACTGGTATATCCTGAGAACATACTGGGAAAGGGCTCCACTTTTAATATTTAATATATGCTTACTGATATTTAAGAACATGTTTTTCTGATCATTTTTGTCCCCATGTTTGATATCAAATAACCTTCTTTCAATCATTGCTTTTTAAAAATATACTCATATATAAAACTACACAGAAACAGAAATAAGATTGCTTAAACATCATACTACAGTAATCCCATTCTTTCAAAATCTCAGGGCCCAGGTCCAGCAAACAGATCTATACAGGTCATCTGAATAGTTGACACACATGTGGTGTTACTAATATAAGTGCAACAAGCTGAAGGGCCCAAGTGTGGACACCTCAGTCCTACTTGGGAAGGAGAAGAAAGCAGCCACAGGGTGAAGAAAAGGAGGAACCAGGGAAGGAATGGGGACAAGGGTGTGGGGGAAAAGGGAACATGATCTGGTATTGGGCATGGGGAAGGAACTGAAGCCTTGAGGGCCAGCAGAAAGAATGGAAACAGGTGACTTCTGTAGGTAGGAGTTTGGGATTACCCTCCAGAATATACCAGAGACCTGGGATTTAACAGGCTCTCAGGACCCAAAGGGAGGGACTTTAGATAAAATGACCTACAGTGGGAAGACTGAACATGTAGAGGATGTATGGGATTTAGGGGAATAGTATATGGAGTGTAAAAAATAAAAATTAATAATAATAATAATAATAATAATAATAATAATAATAATAATAATAATACCTGACCAAAATAAAAATGCCATAATCAGATTTGTAGCAATAAAGCAATACTAGTAGAATAATTAATCTCTCTGGTGTTTCCTCAGAAAACAGGACATAGTACTACCTAAGGACTGCAATCTACCACTCCTGGGCAAATACCCAAAAGATGTTACAACATATTACAAGGGCACATGTTCCTCTTTGTTGATAGCAGCCTTATTTATAGTAGCCAGAAGCTTGAAAGAACCCAGATGTCCTATAACAGAGGAATGTATACAGAAAATGTGATAAATTTACACAATGGAGTACTACACAACTATAAAACAATGACTTCATAAAAGTTTTAGGCAAATAGATGGATCTTGAAAATATCACCCCAAGTGAGTTAACCCAACCATAAAAGTACACAGATGCTATACACTCACTGATAAGTGGATATTAGCCCCAAAGCTCCAATACCCAAGATACCGTTAACAGACCACTTGAAACTCAAGCAGAAGGAAGACCAAAGTGTAGATGGTCCAGTCCTTTTTAGAAAAAGGAACAAAATACTCACAGGAGAAAATATGGAGACAAAGTTTGGAGCAGAGACTGAAGGAAAGGCTCCACCTGGGTATGCATCCTATATAAAGTCACAAAACCCAGGCATTATTGCTAATGCCAAGAAATATATGCTGATAGAAGCCTGATATAGCTTTCTCCTGAAAGGCTCTGCCAGAGTTTGACAAATAAAGAGACAGACACTCGCAGCCAATCATTGAACTGAGAACTGGATCCCCAATGGAGGAGTCAGAGAAAGGAGTGAAGGAGATAAAGGGTTTTGCAATATCAACAAGAAAGGAAGAATAACAATATAAACCATACAACTTCCTTCCTCCAGAGCTCCCAGGGACTAAACCACTGACCAAAAAGTAGACATGGAAAAATCCATGACTCCCGCTGCATATGTAGCAGAGGATGGCCTTCTGGGGCATCAATGGGAGGAGGGACCCTTGGTCTTCTGAAAGCTTGATGCCCAAGTGTACAGGAATACCTGGGCAGGTAAGCAGAAAAGAAAGGGTATCTGGGTGAGGGCATATTCTTATATAAGCAGGGGGAGGGGATATGGAATAGGTGTTTTATGGAGGGGAAACTGGGAAAAGGGATAACATTTGAAATGTAAATAAAGAAGATATCCTATGAAATTGGGCTGTTTTATAGTCTTATTTTATTTTGTTTTGTTTTTACTTTCTTGTTTATTTGATATAATAATTCTATCAGATATGTAATTGGAAAGGCAGAAAATTATGGAGAAAATATCAAGGGTTCCTGCCAAGAAAGTGATCTATTCACCTGATCATTAAAGTCATTCATGACCACGATGTTAGGGGTAGTATGGGATTTAGCTGTAGTAGTTTCATTTTATGAAACCAGACATCCTTATGCTTGATGCATATACTTTTAGAATTCTAATATCTTTGGGTTAATTTTATTCTTCAATGAGTACGTATGTAGCATCCTTTACGAATCTTCTGATTAATTTTGGTTTAAGACTTGTTTTCGTGAGTTGTAATAGTTGGGCCTGCATACTTCTTGGTTAATGTTCTCAAAATATATTTTTTTCATCCTTTTCCCCTGAAGTAATACATGTTCCTGATAGTAAAGTGTATTGTCTGCATGCAGCAGAGGATGGTTCCTGTTTTCTTTTTGTCATCAATTTATTTATTTCCCCTTCTGTTTGAGATTCAAGACACTTGGGCCTTCTTGGTCACTTAGTATCTGTGGGTCTGTGGATTATAGAATGGTTATCCTATATTTATGGCTAGTATCTGCATAAGTGAGTGCATGCTATGGGTGTTTTTCTGTGTCTCGGTTACATCATTCAGCATATTTTCTAGTTCCAACTATTTAAAAGCAAATTTCATAATGTCTCTCTAACAGCTAAGTAATAGTCTGTTCTGGAAATGCAGCACATTTTCTTTATTCATTCCTCAGTTGAGTGCATCTAGGTTGTTTCCAGATTCTAGATATTATGAATAAGGATGCCATTAATTTAACTGAGCAAATGCCTTTGTGGATTGGTAGAGCATCTTTTGCACATATGCCCAGGAGGAACGTAGCTGAGTCTTGAGGTAGAATTGTTCTCAATTTTATGGGATACTACCTGCAGTGTACCCCTTAAAAATGTCAGATCTGAACATCAGTTATAGAATTAATGAATTGAGAGACATTTGTTGTACTGGGTACTTTGACAAAGAGATAACAATTTGCTTGGATGGCTTTTTTTTTTTTTTTTTAGTGTTTATGGGGGATAATTCAAGGTCCTTGTGATGGCAGAGATTTATTTTTGATGAAAACTTTGGTCCTAGCTCACAGCTGTCTGCTTTTGTTTGGTAAAATAGCCCAGAGTCTTTCCCACTTCTTTTAAGACTATCAATTGTACTTATTTAATTACATATTTCTCAGAAATAGTCACATTATAGGGTAAAGGTTTCAACAAATAAATTCAGGTTCATGTGATTCAGTTTATTCTGAAAGAAAACTTAAGACCAAAATATAGTTTGATAAAATACTACCCATGTATTCTTGAGTTAATTATTTACATTTCCTGGGTCTCATATTCCCCACATAGAGATTAAAGAGAGAGAAAAAAAAAGAACCTGTAGGGTCCAGGATTTCCAGTCATCCACTTCGCTTTAATATTTTCTCATTTCATCACTATACATTTTCGTATACAACTACTTTTATAGTTTCATACAAAAGAAGTAGAAAAACGAAGAAATATATCCACATGGTTCTCAGTGTTGCTAACAACAGCTGGAATAAAAAGAGGTGGAGACAGTCCATGAACTGGGCTGGCAAGCACATGAAGTTGAATTAGAACTTTGCATACACACACACACACACACACACACACACACACACACACACACACACACATACACACACACATACACACACACACACACACACATACACACACACTCACTCACATTTTTTGGTAAACTATCTAAAAGCAAACTCATTGTTCTTCCTAACATACTTTTTAGACAGGAACCGAAGCAGCCAGGTTCTGACCTATTCTCAGCTTTAGTCATGCATTTTCATCGACTGAAACTTATCTATTACTGATATTAGGCAGTTTGGTGTATTTCAGACTGCATCTTTTTGAAATGAAAATTTAAAAACTCTTTATTTAAAACGTACTGGTTTCGATCTGCTTTTCAGAAGTGGAAGCATCAATTCTGTTAAAGTTTATTTTAAGCTCTGATCAAAGAAGATATTTCTAAGGATAAAGAAACTAAAGATAAGGACTCCAGGCCCAGAAAAAAAAAATGGGACAGTGATAGTCATAGAATCTTGCTATTTTCTACTAAATTTGCAGAATTAGAAACCCATGATCAGATTCAATAAGAACTGTGCAATTTGCTTTAGTATTGCTCCCAGGTTTGACTAGCAGCCCATGAGATCCATGATCTCTGTAAACCCTAGAGACAGAGAGCACACACAGCCTGCAGAAAGAAAGGCAGCTCAGAAAGATGAGTGGATGTGTTCTCGCCACTCAGCATTTTAACTGGAAAGTAATGTTCTCTGCCTCTTTAAGGTAACTGTTTACTTGCCCTGATATGGACAGTGAACATTTGCTTTGGCTTAAGAGGGGAAAAAAAAGGAAAATGTGTGCTCTAATGGAAGAATCAAATTATATCAGAAAAGGAAGCACTTTAAGCTGTATTGCTGTAGATCGCTGTGCCTCCAGCTGTGAAACTGATTGATGTTTAAAGCCCCTGAGGCACCAGCAGCTGTGGTGTCTGATTCCAATAAGAAAAAAAAAAAGTGTGTGTGTGTGTGTGTGTGTGTGTGTGTGTGTGTGTGTGTGTGTGTGTGTGTGTGTGTGAATGCACGGGTGTGCCAAGTGTGTGAAGGTAAAGTATGAAACTCTATTAGTAAAACTTAGTTTTCTAACTTTTCCCTAAAGATTTTTCATAAATACATAGATAAAATAAAATAGGTAGATAGAAATTCGGGTCAGTATTTAATAGACAGATGTTCCCTATGTCTGTCTGTATGCATATGTATATGCTCATATTACACACACACAAACACACACATCTGTGTGAGTATTTTATTTCTTTGTCTTATTAAATGTAAACTATCCAAAATTTGGTAGAGGAAGACTTAAAATCTTTTAAGAAATGATTTAAGTGAATTTGATTAAGTTGGAATCACCTAAGTTTAAAACTGCCCAGGCTAGAAGTTTATTTGTCTACAGAGTGGATCTGAAGTTTGACTATATAGATTAAAACAAGAGAGTGAGTGTTTGAAGTGGTCTTTGATCATGAAATATTTATTAAACCTGTGCTTTGTCCCAAGACAGTTTGTGTAGAAACGCAAAGGTTGAACCTGGAAAAGTTTTATCCCTCATAAACCAGGTGGCCTCTACTGGAAACATTTCATATTAGTTTACCTTTAAATAAAACATACCAAGATATTCTCAACATCAGAAAAATAAATCTGAAGATGGGTTGGGGAGATACTACACTGAATAAAGTATTTATCATGTGCAGTAGGTTTCCTTGAAAGACTCAAACTTAATAAATGAAAAACTGAACATAAACTAAGGAAGTGTTGTGCACATATACTAACACAAACAAATGTGTACCCCATTCCTCTGTACACTCATACAATAAAAGTGTGCAGAGTACACATGCATACAAACATATTCAACAAATTTCTTCCAGATCTGGTCCTTTGTGTCCATCAAAGAAAACAGATATGGGATGGCACAGATACTCTTTGTGGTAAAAAGGCAAATGAAAGAAAGAATACAATAATAAAGAAAGGAAGGAAGGAACAAAGGAAGGAAGGAAGAAAAGAAGGAAGGAAGGAGGGAAGGAAGGAAGGAAGGAAGGAAGGAGGGAATGAAGAAACAAGGGAGGGAAGAGTAGTTATTCATTTGTGTATTACATTGATTCCCGGAAGAGCCACATTGTGAAAAGGAAATACTATAGTTTAGAACCTAAAATGGAAATCTCAAATAAATAGATGAGTCACTCTTAAATATACAGTGAGAAAATTCCCAATCAGGTTCCAAGCAAGTTATGATGACTTAGGTGAATTGATTTGAATTCATATTGGGATGAGGTTTTCTTAAGAGGACAAAGGTGTCTTTACTTGTGCTTTGTAGTACACTGTAGTGAGCACATTTCCCAAATAATCACACTATAGGCCCACTTCTCTTTCTTCTGTATACTGAAGATATTTTGTAGTCCTTGAAATTTCAGCTGATATTTTTTACAGGGAAGAACAATAAAATAAATAAGAGAGTTTTACACTTGAATTATGGGATACATAGTTTAAATTGATTTTCTAAACCTATCAACCTGGAAATTAACTTAGATATCTATTAGCAGCATTGCACAGGATTGCTTGTGTGTATGTTATCACTATGATCTTCACAGTATTTCAAGCTCTCTTCCTAGGGCTGTATGTAGAAGCCTCATAAGACAGCTGGAAGAAAAATTAGCTCTTTTAACCATAAAAGTAATTGTAAAATTATGTCTTTCATGCATAGACAAATATTGTGATTACTATCTTAGTTGCATAAGGAAAATGAGAAAGAGGATGACAATTACTCAAGATTCTTCTTTACAGTTTTAGTGAAATGATTTTTGTTCTTCCTCTCAAATGCTAACTAACATGATTCTCCTGCAGTTTCTCTGACAGTACTAGACTCTCTTACTTCTTAAGCTCCATTCAGAATATTTGTTTCCCATTCTCCTTTCGGGTGAGATCACTCCCTATCTCCAAGGCAGATGCTTACTGACTCCTGACACAAAGTATGGGAAGAAATCAGACTCCTAAATGTCCAAAAGAGTGCCACTTCTAGAATAGCCATCAGAGATAGTAAAGAGGAATGTCAAGCTCTGGGAAAGGAACTTGTCTTGAAGCTGCATTTTTATTTCCAGGAATACTGTTTTAAAATATGACTTTGTGTTATCTACAGCTCGTTTGGAATACAGCTGCAATGGGCTGAATGTTTGCTACCTCAAGTGGAAAATTCTAGTTTCTTTGGAAAGATATTTATGCCAAAAGATGGTTTGCAGGGGCACAGAGGTGAAAGACATCTTGGTAAGACATACCCATGAAAGTCTGTTTTCCTGCAGCAGACACGGGTGAAAAGATGTTTTGATATAGAGACAACTGAAATGACACTCGATAAAGGAGTGTAAATATGACCCCACAGACCATGGAAGAGGAACACTAATCATTGAATTGGTTTGCTCTTCCTTGTTTTTTTTTTTTTTTTTTTTTTTTTTTTTTTCACAAAAGCCATGAATGTATTGGTTCAATTTACATAGTGTTGTTAATCTCAACCTGTGTATGGTAACACACTACAATTGAGAGAAACTCATCCAAGAACTGCTGGTAAGGTGCCTGAGGCAGCTTGCAATCTCTGTCTGCAACCTCACTTTAGGCCTGTGGGCAAGCCTGGGGATTTCTTCAGATTGAACTATAGCTGCCTAGTGTCTACTTGCTAAAAGGACTCCATGGTCGCTGCCAATTTGTGTCTGTTGTTTGCCTGCCTAGAGGACTGGATCCTATTTGGTGCTTGCTATGAGACCTAACTTCTGCCAAAAGATCATGCTGACATCCAAAGAACTATTTTTGAACAGGTTTGTTTCTCCCATATCCTAATGACTTTTATTTTTCAGTACCTTTGCTGAGTGGTGGTCTAGAGAAGAGATTGAACCCTTATTAAAAGTAGGTTGCAAAAAAATTATTCCTGCAGTTACCCCTTCTCCCATTTCGTAGATTGTAGTCTAATCTCCTTTGATTAATACCATTTTGTCATCTACCTGTCCTTCACCTTCTATCTTAAGTTAAATTCCTGTGTGTAGATGGTCTTCTCAGGGGAAAGGAGCATTTTAGATACTGAATCTAAATTTCTAAGTCTCTAGATCTAACAATAAGTATTGGTTATCCATAAGACATCAAATACAATATCTATTCTATAATATAAGACAAGGTATTCACTTGCATTAAAACTGTTCATCATCCTCAGTCATATTATCAATTTCATTCTATTATTCCAAAACTATTTTCTTCCAAATCGGTATGGATACAATGAAACTTAAAGACATTCTGTTGTTCTTCAGTTATGTAAGTTAAAATAATAATATTGTAAAAATATATAAAAACAATCCATTCATGAAACATGAGACTTTGTCTTACCGTACCCTTCCATCTTCATCATTGTTTTCAGAGGTGTTCACATACATTATTTTACCAGACAATTTTCACCCTCTGCAGATGCTTGTCTACTAGTTAACTGAAAGATCCTCTGCTAAAGCATGAATTTTAGTGGTAGATATAACATCAGCATGTGTAAGCCAGATATGCTCTATATAGTTTTGTGGTTTTTAATCATAGGAAGTGTGCATTCATTTGCTCTCTGTAGTGTTCTTCCAATCTTTACTCATGCCTTTTCATTTCACAACAAGCCCTAATATATTTCTTTCTGTATTGTTCATTGTTCTGTCTTTACATCTTGTATATGGGACACTGGCATCGCTTATTCTTAGTTTGCATTAGATATGGTACTTTGATACATATTCATATACATGTCTTCTGTGATAAGATGTATAACATTATCTAAAACAGTAATTGGGTAAATTCCTAAGTATTCTGGTTATATTGTTGTGTGTTGCCAACTAACCATTCAACCATTTTTAGTAACACAACTACCAAAGTAGAAGATAAAAATATCAATTTCTCTCTATCTTCTTTAACAATTATTATTATTATTATTATTATTATTATTATTATTATTATTCTACCTTGTATATTAAATATCTAAAATTAGCACACTCTTTAATTCACATGACTTCAATAGCTAGAGATTTGACTATTGTCCATTTCTAATTTTATATTTGAATTTTTGAGAGCTAGCACCTTTGCAATTTTCAGATTGATGTCTATTTTCTTCCACACTGGTTTATAAAACATTTATAATAAAATAAGAATGTCTTTGCCCAATAAGTTGTAAGGTATCAAGACTGTTCTCTAACAGTTATTTTGGGATTGACATTAGCAACACTTTGAGTTCTTTAGAAGTATAATTTCACAGCCCTGACCTACCACTCTTACTATAAGGTGTGCTTTTACAAACCTGCCACATTAGTAGATGTTCATTTAAGTTTGAGGACTATCACTACCATTATTGGATGGTACCTAACATGCTCACTGTGAAAAATGTCCTGTAAGAAAAGCATTCAGAGAAATACTGTGTTCCTTTGTATCTGACACTTCTGTGTGATTCTCTCTGAAACATAAAATTCAAGGTAGATACATTCCTTTTTATTTTTATCAGTCATTTTGTTCCTACCTGCCAGGTCAAGCATGCATTTGTTGTGAATGACAATGGACATAGTTGTGTTCTGCAAATCAACACTATCACCAGCAACCAGGACATGTGATTTCAAGGTAGACAATTTATTTGCCGGTTTTCTTTTTCAGACAAAGAAAATATTTTTGTATGAAAATTCATTTGATGTGGGGAAATGTAGTAAGTAATAATAACTGTGTAATTGTTTTAAGTCCTCCTAATATTGTCTTATAAGTAAATTCTTTCATCAGTACTAATGTTTTTAATTCAACAGAAAAAGTTACTGCACAGTCTATCATTTTGTTATGATGACTCAGAACACGGAAAACCTGTAAGCATGAAACACACCATCCGCACAATGCACTTTACTCTGTTCAAAAGAGAAGTTATTATTTTCCTTTGCAAATGAGTCTCTATGATGGGGAAATTAAGTTAAATAGTGATGTTGTTCCCGAAGGACAAAACAATTCCTTTCAATAAATTAATTTTACATCAGTAACTCTTTCTTTTCTTGAAGCTGACAGTAATAACTTGACAGCTTAAAGCTTTAATAAACTTCAAGTTCAGTAGGACTATCCTCCTTATACAAAGGAGGAATCAGAATAGTACAGGTATGTTAATCATTCTCTGTTCATCACCAGGAAAAATATAACCCTCCAAATTAGATTTAACTAACTGCGTTTACTCCATGAAGCAGCACACTGGAAATAGTTTTTGACAGCGTTAGCTTGAACAACCCAACATTCTCGTTCTTTGGGAAGATCGCTAAACCTCACTGACATTTCACATTAAGCTATTATAAATAAATAACACTTGAAATCTTAAAAGCTATCAAAGAAGGAATCCTATCATCCTAATAAATGACCATAATAAAAGAGGTGGGAGAAGAGGTCCACACCCCTACAATGAAGCCTCTGGCTTCAATCAAATCTAAAGCTACCAGGTTTCAGCCACGTGATTCAGAGATAGGTTAAGATACCTACATTTTCAGCAATCAGACCCATCTAGCACCTATTACTTATAATGAGCAAAAATAAGGGGAACTGCAAGCTCTGTTTCTCCACTTCCCCATTCCTGCCTCTGTTGTCCTCAGATGAGCCACACAGAGCAAATATTAACCCCCAGGCACAGAAGAAGTCATCCCTTTTACAATTCTTCTTATAAAATCTTTATGTTTCTCTGAAAGTATTTTACAGCCATGACAGAAAACATTATCACTTATTCCGGTAGACTGATATTGGCCAAAACCTGGGAATTCAGCCAGAACTAGAGCAAGGCCTCTGTATCCTCTCCAGAATATGACTTCATTCCTAATACTTTTGTACCTATACGCTGAGCTTTGGGTAACAAACCATATGCATTGTGCCAAATAACACTGCACTTATCATTTTTCATTTCCAGATGATGCTGATAAATGATTTTCGAATGTAAAAAAGACCATTAAATGGGAAAAAAAAGGAGCTCCACTTCTTTGCAACATTGAGTGGTTCCAATTAGAGGCTGAAGGAGTCCTGCTGCTATTTTATCATTCAAGTTTATGACACAATACACATCCCAGGGGTCCTAGGGTCTTGAAGACTCAAAGAGAAATGTCACCTGTACATCCAAATAGATTAGAGAATTTTGATAATCTGCAAAAACAGCTAGTGTCTCCAAAGTAGGAGACATGCACTGCCTGTTTTGATGAAAGTACAATTTAATTGTTCTGGTCTTGTAATTATTCACCAGCCATGTTGATCAGGGAACAATTAATCCCAAAACTTAGCTCAACTGGAGTTACTACAGCTGGAGTTACACTTAAAATTATTTAAAGCAGGTAGCTGCATGCATTTTTTTTCAGCCCAAGCTATTAGACTCTTTTCACGTTTGTCATCTCTGGCAGCAAGTAATCTAACACAGAAACCTCCGTATTTGATACAGAACTGAAGTGTCACACACTTCTGCTCCACAGAGTCTCAATCCCTCTGAAGAGATTTACAAGCCAGAGCACCGTGAACAGCTAACTTCTCAGGGCAGAGTAGAGGCAATGATTTTAGTTTCATTATTGAACTCTCTAGTGCCTCTGAAGATAAAAGAATAATATTCAAGGTTAACTTTTTATTGGTAGCAATTGGCTATTCTTTGGCCTAAACATGTAAAGTCCAAGTGGACTAAGTGAACCCTGAGTATTTGGCTGGACTTAAATAACCAGTAAAGGCTATATCCCTGTATTCAGGCAAGATTAGCTCTTATCTCTCACTTGGCGGATAACAAGATGCAAACAAACCCAAAAGGTCAGACAGGTGATTCCACTCGGTACCTTAAGGCAATTTTAGTCCTGCATAACTACTCTCAGAGGGCTTGTTTAATGACCCCATTATAGGTATGATTCTGTAACAATATAATTGGTCTAATAACAATACCTCCAGAGATAATTTTACATTTTATTTAACGCCAACACAAGGAAATAACCATTGTGACTTAGAATGGATGACAGGAAGAAAATGGTTTCTTTTTTACATTTTGATTGTATAACCATAAAAAGGACTCCATCAAGATTCTTGAAAGTGATGTGATCCCTCGCCTTACAAAACTGCAATTCAACCTCCTGTTATCAGTTTCTTTACTCTACAAACCCAGGGACAGTTTTATTTATTCATTGTTTTGCTTGTCAATTTTGTACTAGACACTTACAAAGTGATTCTGGCTATAGGGAAAAATGGAAAATAAATGAAACAATGCCACCTGTCCGTCTGAAGTTTACATTCATAGCGTTGACAAGCATTTTATGTAAAAGGTCTCAGGGCTATATTTGATAAGCATCTAATGGAGACACAACTGAAAAAAATACATCTCTGTAAGTCTTTTTATCAGAGACCTGTCCAAAATAGCCAGTTATGAAAAAAGCTAAAGCTGCCAATGCTACCAATAACTGAAAATAAAATGTGCAACATACATGTTGAAATAATATTCAACTAAGAGAAAAATGATATAATTTGTGAGCAAACTGATGTTACCAGTGATTATCATGTCAGGAGAAATAATCCAGATTCAGAAAGATAAATCTTGCTATCTTCCTTTTTTTCATGTAGGATTTTAACATTTTAAAATCTTTTAAAAATACAGAAATGTTAAAAGAAAGATATTTGGGAATAGGAGAGGAAAAAGAGAATGAAGATCAAGAAAGTGTGAAACAGGGTCCATATGATCAGTTAATATGTATTCAAAAATAACATAATGAAACCACTGTTATTTTATACAATACGTGTTAATATAACATATAGTGAAACAAAAGACAAATGAACTATTTATTACACACAAATAGTAAGAAAACTCTATCTCTCTCTCTCTCTCTCTCTCTCTCTCTCTCTCTCTGTGTGTGTGTGTGTGTGTGTGTGTGCGTGCGTGTGTGTGTGTGTGTGTGTGTGTGTGTGTGTGGTTTGGTTGATAGGTGACCCACAATTTACATAAAGCAGCCAGCATAATATTCTTTTCAGTGAATACCAATAGGAAGTGAATGAATCACATTGATATAGAGACAAGCAGAGAAATGCAGATCCAAAGGCTCTGAGGATGCTTTTAGGAAGACTTCTGCCAAAGATGCCCATGATCAAGACACACATCTAGAAGCAGAAAGAGAAACAAAACAAGACCAAAGATGACAAATCCATGAAGAAAGAGGAGTTGAGACAAGGAGGAAACAGTGGAGAAGATGATGAAATGACATGGGAACTGTGATCAGACATCGACATAAATCCAGGATTCATATAGCATTCAGAGGAGAAATGGTTTAGTTCACTAAAGAAGAATGCTACCTGCCCAGAGTTTGAGAAATAAGAAGTTTCATAGGTTTGTTTTATGCTTTTTTGTGGTGTTAAATAGAAATGTCAGCTGTATAATGCATATGAGTGTAGAATGTGGCAAAAGTTGAGGAGTAATAATGAATTAGATAATCATCAGCATGCTTATGATATTAGATGTGAAGTTAGGATCAAGTCACTAAAAATTAACAGAGTGTAGGAAGGCTACTGACTTATTTGAGTAATTTTTTATTTACAAATTCTTTCATTTTGAAGTTTACAAATCATAGATTTAAATGTTTTACTCATTTTGAACTAGGCCTCTGTCTTTAACTGCAAATTTTCTCAGTTCATTTCTCTCTGTGTGTGTATTCTCAGCAATTCTTTTTTGATTTATTTTTATTGGATATTCTCTATATTTACATTTCAAATGTTATCCTCTTCCTTCCAATTTCCTCCTCCTCTCTCCCTCTACTTGCTTCCATGAAGGTGCTCTCTCTCACAATCACCCTCTTCATCTCAAGGCCTTGGCATTCCAAAACAATGGAAAAAATGCATCTGCACTGGACCAAAGGTGTCTTCTCCCATTGATGCCATAGAATGTCATCCTCTGCTACATATGCACCTGGAGCCGTCAGTCTCTCCATGTGGGCTCAGTGGTTGATGTTTTACTTCATGGAAATTTTGGAGGTTTTGTTTGAGTTAATTTTATTCCAACCATTTTGATAAAGTTGTTTATCAGATTTAGGAATTCTCTGCTGGAATTTTTGGGGTCACTTAATTATACTATCATATCATTTGCAAACAGTGATATTTTGACCTCTTCATTTCCAATTTGTATCCCTTTGATCTCCTTTGGTTGCCTAATTGCTCTGTTTAGGATTTCAGGTAACATATTGAATAGGTAGGGAGAGAGTGAGCAGCCTTGTCTAGTTCCTGATTTTAGTGTGATTGCTTCCAGTTTCTCTCCATTTATTTGATATTGGCAAATTAGTTTGCCGTAAATTGCTTTTACTATGTTTAGGAATGAACTTTGGATTTCTAATTCTTCCAGACTTTCTATCATGAAGGGGTGTTGAATTTTGTGAAATGTACTCTCAAGATCTAATGAGAAGATCATGTGGTTTTTGTTGTTGTTGTCAGTTTGATTTTTAGTTTGTTTATTTAGTGGATGACATTGATAGATATCCTTATATTGAAACATCCCTGCATCCTGGGGATGAATCCTACTTAATTATGGTGAATGATCATTTTGTTGTGCTTTTGGATTCAGTTTGTGAGAATTTTACTGAGTATTTTTGCATCTATATTCCTAAGGGAAATTGGTCTATTTCTTTGTAGGACATTTATGTGGTTTAGGTATCATAAGCACAGCTGTGATTTCAAAGAACGAATTGGGTAGTGTTTCTTCTGTTTTGGTTTGTGGAATAGTTTAAAGAGTATTGGTAAGTGGTCTTTTTTGAAAGTCTGATAGAATCCTATACTAAACCCATCTGGTCCTGGGCTTTTTGATTGGGAGACTTTTAATGACTTCTTTTATTTTTAGGGGTTATGGGACTGTTTAGTTGGCATTTCTGGTTCTGATTTAACTTTGGTACCTGGTATCTATCGATAAATGTAGGGAGCCGTTTGTGCCGCACCCAAACATGGCGCCGGCTTCCCGCCGAGAACTCAGCAAACAGAGCTGTTGCCCAGCCAAGAGACTTAATGCGCATGCGCCACATACGTCACAGCCCACTCTTGGGGCACGTGATTGAGCTACAGGAGGATGCACCAATCAGGTAGCAACACGAGTCTCCTAGGCATATATAGCAGTGCATTTTCTCCCCCACGTGAGGAGAAGAGGAAGACAGTGGAGAGATTGCGGGAGACCCCACGTGGAGGGATGGCAGAAAGATACCACGTGGAGAGAAGCCCGATAGGAGAGGTTGTGGGAGATCCCACGTGGAGAGAGACTCGGTAAAAGAGATTGCGGGAGGTCCTGCGTGGACAGAGACTGGACAGAGAGATCGCTCATGGGGGACTGCGCGTGAGAGGTCGCCTAGACAGTAGAACCCAGTAGGGAGTCCCTGGCTCAGAGAGAAGTTTCCTGCTCAAGAAGCCCCCTGCTTAAAGTGCTGGACAATAAAGGTTATCCACAGAAGAATCTGTTTGTTTGTTGCACGCCTGTTCCTAGCGGCGGGAAACGTGGGCGCATGACAGATAAAGTTGTTCATTTTTTCCAGACATTCTAGTTTTGTTGAGTATAGGCATTTTTAGTAGTATTTGATAATTTTTCTCAGCTTCTGTTGTAATGTCTATCTTTTCATTTCTGATTTTGTTAATTTGGATACTGTCTCTGTGCCCTCTGGTTTGTCTAGCTAAGGATTTATTTATCTTGATGATTTTCTCAAAGAACCAGCTCCTAGTTTTGTTTACCCTTTATATAGTTATTTTGATTTGTACTTGGTTGATTTCAGCTCTAAGTTTGATTATTTCCTGATGTCTACTCCTCTTGGGTGTATTTGATTCTCTTCGTTCTAGAGCTTTCAGGTGTGCTGTCAAGCTTCTAGCATATGCTCTCTCCATTTTCTTATTCCATGCTCTTAGAGCTATGAGTTATTCTCTTAGCACTGCTTTCATTGTATCCCATGAGTTTGGGTATGTGGTACCTTCATTTTCATTAAATTATAAAAATCTGTAATTTTTTTCTTTATTTCTTTATTGATCAAGTCATCATTAAGTAGAGCATTTTTCAGCTTCCATATGTATGTGGGCTTTCTGTTAGTCTTGTTGTTGTTGAAAACCAGCCTTAGTAAGTGCTGATTCAAGAACACACATAAGATTATAACAATCTTCTTGTATATGTTGTAACCTGTTTTATGAAAGGTAAGTTTTGGAGAAGGTACCATGAAGTGCTGAAAAGAAAGTTTAATTCTTTTGTTTTAAGGTGAAATTTTCTATAGAAAATTGTTTAATTGACTTTAGTTCATAACTTCTATGAGTTTCACTCTGTAATTTTTTTTTAGTTTTGGTTTCTAGGATCTGTCCATTGATGCGAATGGGTGCTGAAGTCTGCTACTATTGTTGTGTGTAGTACAATTAATGCTTTAAAATTTAATAATATTTCTTTTATGAATGTAGGTCCCTTTGCATTTGGAGCATAAATGTTTAAAATTGAGAGTTCATCTTGGTAGATTTTTGCTTTGATGAGTATAAAGTGTCCATCTTTTTCTTTTTTGATAACTTTTGGTTGAAAGTCAATTTTACTCCATATTAGAATGACTATCCCAGCTTGTTTGGTTCTTTTCTTTTTATTGGAAATATTTTTTCCAGCCTTTACTCTGAGGAAGTGTCTGTCTTTGTTACTGATGTGTATTAACAGAATAAGAGAGAAATTTGGGGAATGACATCATTCCCAATTTTCAGAAATCACACAAAATACCTTGGTGTGACTCTAATCAGGCAAGTGAAAGATCTATATGATAAAAACTTTAAGTCTCTGAAAAAAAAATTTGAAGATATAAAAAGATGGAAAGATATCCCAGGCTCATGGATTGACAGGATTAATATAGTAAAAATAGCCATATTGCCAAAAACAATTTACTGATTCAATGCAACCCCTATCAAAATTCCAACCCAATTCTTCATAATGTTAGAAAGAACAATTTTCAGATTTATTTTGAGTAATACAGAATCCAGGTTATTGAAAAATATTCTCAACTATAAAAGAAATTCAGGGAAATCACCATTCCTGATATCAAAATGCATTAAAATAATCCTGATAAAAACTGTGTGGTATTGATACAGAGACAGGCAATAGAATAGAATTGAAAACCTAAAAATAAACCTTCATTCCAAAGATCACTTGATTGATCTTTGACAAAGGAGCTAAAACCATTCTGTGAAAAAAAAAGAACATTTTCGGCAAATTGTCCTGGATCAACTATTGGTCAGCATATAGAAGAATGCAAATCATTCCATTCTTGTCTCCTTGAACAAAGCTCAAGCCCAAGTGGATCAAGGAACTCTACCTACAACCAGAAACACTGAAACTAACAGAAGAGAAAGTGGTGAAGAGCCTCAAACACATAGGACCAGGGTTAAATTCCCTAATCAGAACACCAGTGGATTATTGTCTAAGATTAAGAATTGACAAATGGGACCTTATAAAGTTGCAAAGCTTCTGTAAGGTAAAGAACACTGTAAATATGACAAAATGGCAACCAACAGACTAGGGACATATCTTTACTAATCCTCCATCAGATAGAGCACTAATATCTCATATATACAATGAACTCATGAAGTTCAACAACAAGAAACCAAATAACCCTATTAAAAATGGGGAATAGAGCTAAGCAAAGAATTCTCAACTGAAGAATATAGAATGGCTGAGAATTGCCTAAAGAAATGTTCAACATCATTAGGAATCAGGGAAATGCAAATCAAAACAACCCTGAGATTCCACCACATACCAGTTAGAATGGCTAAAATCAAAACCTTGTACTTTGTAGTCACAGTAACTAGTAAGACTGAAAAGCATGCTATCAAATCAAGTACTGACAAAAATATATTCATATAGATTTATGCAAATTTGCTTTTTAAATACGTACATTTATCTCTGTTTATTTAAAATAAAGTTGTTTAATTAAAAAACAAAACAAAACCTTGGGTGACAGCAGGTGCTGTAGAGGTTGTGGAGAAAAGGGTACGTTCCTCCATTGCTCGTGGGATTGTAAGCTGGTACAGCCACTCTAAAAATCAGTCTGGAGGTTTCTCAGAAAATTGGACATATTACTACACGAGAACCCAGCTGTACCTCTTCTGGGCATATATCCAGTGATGCTCCAGTGTATAATAAGAACACATACTGCACTATGTTCATAGCAGCCTTATTTTAATAGCCAGAAGATGGAAATAACCCATATATCCTTTCAGAGAAAAAATAATATAGAAAATGTGGTATATTTACACATTGGACTACTATTCAGCTATTAAAAACAATGACTTCATAAAATTCTTAGGCAATTGCACTGAACTAGATAATATCATCCTGAGTGAGTTAAGCCAATTACAAAACAACCTACATGTTATGCACTCACTGATATGTAGATATCGGTCCAAAAGCACGGAATACTCACGATACAATTCAGGCCATATGATGCTCAAGAAGTAGGTAAACCAAAGTTTGGAGGTTTCAGTCCTTAGAATGGGAAACAAAGTATTCACAGTAGTAAATACAGGAATAAAGAGTGAGGCAGAGACTGAAGGAGGGCCATCCAGAGACTGCTGTACCTAAGAATCCATCTTATATGCAGCAACCAAACCCAGTCACTGTATCTGATATTAAGATATGCTTGCTGATAGCAGCCTCACATGGATGTCTCCTGAGAAGCTCTGCCAGAGCCTTACTGATACAGTTGAGGATATTTGATACTAAACATTGGACTGAGCATTAGGGCCCAAAAGAGGAGTTAAATAAAGGACTGAAGGAGCTGAAGGGCTGTGCAACCCGTAGAAGAACATCAATATCAAAAAAGCAGACCCCCACTCCGTCTGATCCACCAAAAAATTAACCATCAACTAAAGAATACACTTGGAGGGAATCATGGCTCCAGCTGTATATGTAGCAGAGGATGCCATTATCAGGAAGAGGAGCCCTTGGTCCTATGATGGCTTTTTTTCTCCAGTGTAAAAGGATGCTAGGTTGGTGAGGTGGAAATGGGTGGGTGGGAGGGGAAACAATCTCATAGAAGCAAGGTGAGGAGGGATGCAAATGGGAAAGGAGGAACTGGGAAGTAAAATAACAATAAAAATGTAAGTACCAAAATATCCAATAAAGTGCAAAGAAAAGGGAGAAAATTTACAGAGGACTTAGAGATTGACGAACACTCAGAAAGCAAAATTCCTTTCCATAAAGTACTTTTATCTCACTCTGAAGGCCTTTATACCATGAACATTGTTAACATCTGTACTGGCTGGTTTTATGTCAACTTGACACAGGCTGGAGTTTTCACAGAGAAAGGAGCCTCTGTTGAGGAAATGCCTTCATGAGATCCAGCTGTAAGGCATTTTCTCAACTAGTGATCCAGGGGGGAGGGCCCAGCCCATTGTGGGTGTTGCCATCCCTGGGATGGTAGTAGACCTGGGTTCTATAAGAAAGCAGGCTGAGCAAGACAGTAAGTAATATCCCTACATGGCCTCTGCATCTGCTCCTGCTTCCTGACCTGCTTGAGTTCCAGTCCTGACTTCCTCTAGTGATGAACAGCGATCTGGAAGTGTAAGCTGAATAAACCCTTCCTCCCCAACTTGCTTCTTGGTCATGATATTTTGTGCAGGAATAGAAACCATGACTGAGACAACATCCAAGTATAAAGGCACCTAATTTTCAAAATTTTAAGAAAAATAACTCTTTGTTAGAATAGATGCCTTTAAGACTGCAAACATCCAAGTATAGATATTACTGGAGAAGTGTGTGACTATCAGTTCATTTATGAATACATGGCCTAGCTTTGGTTAGCACTATGCTTTCACATGCATTCCACTCTGTAGACAGACAACTGAAGATATTCAAATCATACCAGTTTTTAACCAAGTATGTTATGCTGGATTTGAAAACAGGTGGCCAGATATGTAAACGTTCTGACAGATATTCAGTATTGAAGGATCTATGTTTCTATTTAATCTGCACATATATTACTGTCATCATATATACTTTTATAGTGACTTTTGTAAAGCAAATGAATAGTTTCATTTCACTTAATTACATGGAACAGAACTAGAAGAAACAGGCAAGGCCTGTGACATAGCACACTCACGCTGGCTTCTGCTACATCCCTCTTCCCTGCAGCCTAATTTCCCTTGTACACCACACTCAGCTATAAGCTATATTTACAGCATTCTTTCAAAAAAGTTTGGCAATTTTTTTTTTGCTATTGAGTCCCAACATTACCTTAGTTGGGACTAAAGCTTTCAAAGTCATTTCTTAATATTTTATGATAATGTTGCTACATGTGTCTTTAAATATATAACGGATTTACTACTTTCTCAAAAATATTTCACACAGCCACACTTTTCTCCTTATATGCTCTCATGTTTAGTGCTAATTCAAAGATTCTATGTGTAGTTCACTATTTCCAGGGCTGCAGTTTACACTTTCACTGTGAAATACCAACAAAAAAAAAAAATAGGGAAACGTTTCAAACAGAACTAGAGAGGACAGAAGGATGGCCACTTAGTAAGGGCTGCATTGGCCACTTTCACCTTCCCCGTTTTTTCCACATTTTTCTTTGTGTTGGCAGATTTTCCTGCAGCTGGAAGTGACAGACTCCAGATTGCATCTACAGACAAACCCATCTGGGAATTTTCTGTGAGTTTCAAAGATATTCCCTGTGGCAACAATCACTTTATAAGTCTCTTTTCAAAGTTTAGGTACTATTTAAATGTGTTTTCCTAGTTAAGGTCTAGGATGGGCTTGGGGTAGACCCTTGTGAGGAAGCTGGCTGCATTCAACCACAGTTGCCTACTACGTCAGCTGTGTTTGGCATACACAGGTCTCCACTGATTACACTCCATTATCAGTTGTGAGTCCGTTGTCAGTGTTCCATTGGTTCCATAAGAACACTTTTTTATTGGTTCTAAATATCATCCTGTGTTTGATAAAACACTCACAAACGAACACATGTGATAGGTACTCACTGATAAGCACATATTAGGAATAAAAGCTTGAAATAAAGTGTGGGTGCCTGAGTCTTACTTAAAAGAGGGAACAAAATAATCATGGGAGGTTGAGGGTAGGAGGGACTTGGTCTGAAGAGAAGAGAGAAATAAAGGGGTAAAGGAGGCAGAATTAGTTGTAGGAGGAAATGGGCAAGATGAACAGGGGTTCAGCAAATTGAACAGAGGAATGTAGCAAAGGAAGTATGGGGAAATGGGAGTGGCCACTTGAAAATCCCAGATGGCAGAAAAGCAAGAAGCTCCCATGTCCCATTGGGCATGGTTAGCTGAAATACACAACAAATGGGAGAGGAAACCTTAGAAACTGTATGAAGAGGTTAGGCATGTCCCCCCAGTTGAAGAATAGGACCATCCAGTCTTCACAAAATTTTAATCCATAATAGCTCCTGTCTAAAGGAAATTGGGGACAAAGAGGAGAGCAGAGACTGAAGTAATGGCCATCCAGAGACTGCTCCACCTTGGGATCCATCTCATATGCAGCCACCAAACCCAGACAATATTGCTGATGCCAAGAAGTGCTTGCTGACAGGATCCTGATATAGCTGTCTCCTGGGAGGCTCTGCCAAAACCAGACCAATATAGATGTGTATGGATGCTTACAGCCAACCACCTGAGTATGGGGGACCCCAAAGTAGGAGTTAGAGAAAGAACTGAAGGTGCTGAAGGGGTTTAAAACGCTATAGAAGGAACAACATCATTAATCAACCAGACTCCCAGACCACCCAGGAACTAAACTACCAACCAAAGAATGAGTACACGTGGAGGGAACCATGGCTCCAGCTGCATATGTAGCAGAGCATGGAATTGTCTGGCATAAATGGGAGAAGAAGCCCTGGGTCCTTTGAAAGCTTGATGCCCCAGAGTAGGAGACTATTAAGGCAGTGGGCTGGGAGTTGGTGGGTTGTCCACTGGGGCAGCACCCTCATGTTGGTAGTGGAGGGGGATGGAATGAGGGGTTTTGGGAGGGGAAACAAGGAAGAAGGACAACATTTGAAATGTAAATAAACAAAATTACCAAAAAAAAGGTATATAATAAAAAGAAAGAGGTTTTTATTTTGAGAAGTATAGTTTATTCTTCCTATTTATTTTAATCCTTTGCATAATGGTCATGTGTAAATGTTGAGAAGCATTAATAATTGTAGAACAATGAATTGAAAAGTATATAATGGTAAGCAAGAGACGTTTGTAAAATTTGTAGTTCTTAGGTTGAACCATCATAAAAAGAAGTGATATTATCATTGCTAAATACTGTTAAAATAAATAATGGTTTTTAGAACATGAGGTGACAATGAGAGGCAGTTAACATCCTTGACTTTCAGGAGTAGTAGAGAGGTACAAGGGTGTATTGAAAACGATTTGAAAAGGCAGAGGTTATATCAGAGAAGCAATCCAATGATAAATAGATATGGACACAAACCAGGTGTGATGCTGAGCATCTAGAATCCCAACAGGGACCAGACTGAGGAAGGATGACCTTGACTTTGGTTCAGTGTCAGATGAGACTTCAAATAATGCTTTTGGAGGGATATAAACACAATGTAGCATGTTGGAAACATTATCACCTTTATCAAGCTTAATGAAGTTTTGGACATTATTTTAGATAAACTCCCAAGTAGGTACATTGTAGGTAGGACTGAGCAAGTAGTATGCTAACACATGACAAGATAGAGGGAAATACTGAAAAACAAAAGGTATGGTGAAATCAAGCATAAGAATTTATCATATCAAATAGCCCTGTGCCTGTTGGGGAAGGAATTGTATGAACACAAACCGCAAAGAAGAATTTTGTGAGGTAGTGGCATACGATTAATACTAGAATGCTAATTTATTGAAACATCCTATTAACTTTATAAGAGACACAAAGTTGGGAAAGTCTTTAGGTAAAAATTACCCACTTGAGACTTTTTCTTTACTTTTTTTTTTAATTTGGGGGATTATATCATTATATTTTTTCTCTTGCCTTTCCTCCCTCCATATACTCCCATATTTCTCTTCTTGCTGTCTTACCTATATTGCCTGTTTTCACTAATTTTTACTACACACACACACACATACACACACACACACGTATATATAATATGTGTGTTATATGTATATATGTAAGATGTATATAATATGTATATATGTAATATATATTTCTCTCAGGAAAAGCCATTTCTCCTGCTCTTTGCAGTTCTCAGTTGATGTAGTTTTCTATGAAGAGCTGAAACCTTAAGGCTTTTGCCCTTTCAATTTTCCAAGTCTATTGGTGTCATCTTCATTCTTTTCAGGAGTGGGCAGTCATGTTGGTGAGGACTCTGGTTGTAACTTAGCACAATACTAAAATGTAAGAAATTATTTCAAGAGAAAGGGAAAGGCCAAGGAAATAATATGTTTGGTTGCTGAATGAATGTCTAACAATAAGTCTGGCTTCAAGAAAAGTAATGACTTATGCTGGGAAGTAATACAAGGTTTGGGGACAGGTTCAAACAAGTGTCAACTTGAATAATATGAACAGTAGGGTCCAGGCTTCCAGGATAAAGATAGAATATTTCATTGACTGAAAATTCATACAAGTATTGAAAAATACGGAAGACCTACCCCAGTGTAACTCATAAGGACACATCCCAAAGGTTACTCTTACATGATGAAGGTTTGCAATTCTTGAACAGAATTCCATTGTAAATGTCAAGATACATGTGCCCAATAGCTGAGTAACAGTCAGAAAAACAACAATGACAAAAGATAAGAGGACTTCCCACTTTAAAATGTTGCTAGACACATTTCAGCCTTTTTTGTACATATTATACAAGCAAGCATACTATGTCAAAATGAGTTCTACTAAGGCCTGACTGAGGTTATTCAGAAATCAAGGACAGGGCAGCTGTATGCTAACACTAATTGGCTTCATTTCCTATTAAGTTAACTAAAAGTAACTGTAGAGAGGCTTATAATTATCTTTTAAAAATATATTTAAAAATACCTTGGCCAAATAACTAGGCTCTTTTTATGCTTATTATCATAACTAAGCTAACTAATTTATTTTAACCTACATTCTGCCATGTGACTGATTTACCCGTGCTTAGGTACCATTTACCAGTCTTGTCACATCGTTTAGCAATTCGTCCTGTGCCTGACTGTATATTGTTCTCCTCTCTGATGTTCTACTTTGTATTCTCTGCCTAATACATAGGCAGAGTGATGCATGCTAAGAGTACAAAAGTTTGCAAATGTCTAGAATACCTTATATAGTTTATAGTTTTTATAATTGCATTAAATTTATAATATTTTTATCTTAAAAATGGGTAGCCTTTGGAATTTATGAGGGTGCTGAGAGTAAGAATTTGAGGCAGGATATTGTCTTTTTTTCTCTATGCTCCAGAGTACATGGAACATTGTTCTCTGTTTACCAGCAGAGAACAGAAAGGTATGCACAGTGGCAAACTGGGGAAGCCTTGGAATATTTATTTTTAACCAGTGGGGGGGCAGTTAGAAATTTTACAAGTAGTTCTAAAACTGTTGTGAAACTCAGGATAAATCAAATAAAAACAAGAATCAAATTATTCAAATCTACACTGGTGTACGAAGCTTTCAATCTCCCATATGGAATGACAAATTCTAATTTTCTTTCCCATAAGACTTTTCCAGAAAAAAATGTGTGCATACAATTGAAAACAGGAAGTGATCTATTATTTGATAGTGGTCATAATAAACTTCCAATAGTTTAGTGGTTTAAAATAGCATACTTTCATATTCTTACAATTTAACTCATAGGTATAGCTTACATGTGGAATCATAAGGCTCATGATGTGGGATCACAGACTATTATTACCTGGAATTCAGTAACTTCTAGCACCACCATGACTGGGAGTTTGGATTGCTAGCAGGATTTTATCTTTCTAGCTTTCTGTTTCTAAAGAAATATAGCCATCTTTCAGGCCACTGCTCTATGTAGAGTTTCCAACATGGCTGATTGCTTCTTCAACCCAGAAGGACAACAACTCTCTCTTTACTAAGGGTCCTGATTAAGCTTGGCTTACTTAGGATACTCTCTCATTTTATTAAATCAGGACTAACTAACATGGAACATTAACCACATCGACAAAAGATTGTCAATTCTCACAGGAAGAACATTCAATCACATTTTCAATTCCTGGCTATTTTCAAATTAAAAACATATTCTCTAGAGATTGCTTAGTAGTAGAAAGTAGCAATCTTGGGTATCTTCGAAAAGTGTTTCTCATAAATGTCAAGTATAGTAAAGCAAAGATTGAGTAACTATTTCTCAATTACACCATCTGAGGTTTACCTAGCTCCAGTTCCCTTTAAGGACCTTCAGTGGCTTACAAGGCCACTCACCTGAAAACACTTTGTAGAGTTTATTTCTGAAACCTGTGGCAGAAACAGAAAAACAGAGCTGGGTAATGTGTTATTCTCAGCCCTACCAATAGGCTTGAATACAGTGGGAGCATGATTTCAGGCCAAACAATGATACGCTCTTCTATTACTGAAGTTAGTATTTGTAGTACTGTTGGTGAGGTCCTTTCTGCACACATAGCATCTGTTCTGAAATATATGATGCTGGACCCTTTGTGAAACTTTGATTTCTTGACCAATATTTGTCCAAATATAAAAAGTGGGCATGAATAAAAGATGATTCATGATATTTCTGAAATGAAAAAGATTAAAGAGACAACTGGATTGAGAAAATGTAATTTATTTGTAGAATTAGAAAGGTATCAAGGTTTCCTGCCTGGCCATGTGTTCATTAGGTACTTATACGTGAAACTTGATGCATCAAACCAAAAGCAGAATTTTGAGAGTTTCACAGATACTAAATAAAATATATACCAGGAAATGGTTTATTTATATATATATGTATGCATATATATACACATAAATGTATATGTACTTATTTACATATATAGTATATAAGTTATATAACACATTATATAATAATAATTGTTATAATATATGATAAATCATATAATAAAATAATTTCATTAACATTAACCGTGCAACATTAGACAATGTATTATATAACAATATGTAATCATATAATATGTTACATATATTATTTATATACTCACACATTTTTCTTAATCATACACGGATTTTTCAACTGCTCTGTTAAAACAAAATTCACTGATTTATAATCTATTATAAGGAAGCAATTTGAAGAATTGTTGTTTTGTAGAGATTTAGTTAACTGTGCCAAAATTATCTTGGGCAATTCCTTTTCTACTTCTAGAGAAATAGTGTGACTTTGGCAAAATCTAAGGCAAGAAACCCTATAAAGATTTATTTAGACCAGACCAATTAGAATGAAACCTTTAATTTTTATATGTGCCTTGATATGTAGAAGAAACTATATGATTTAAATCCTGGTGTTAGCGATAAAGGGATCAATTGGCAAAGCCTGTCTCAGAATGCAGCTAAATTGAGAAGGAGATTTGAAGACACATGGCAAATTTCTGATTTAGGATTACTTCCTATCAATGGCTAATAAAATAAACACCATGACTCTAAGAGAAAGGTTCACTTTAAAACAGAATTGAGCTTTAATGCAGTGTTTGGGTATATAATTAGCAGAGTGCCCAAAGTAGACCCGGGATATGTCAGAGTACCTCTTATGACCAATGCCATTATATACACAACCTCAACGATAAGAGCACTGGAAATATTTAGTTCATTATGTAAACTAGAGAATGAAGGAGACTCATGGTCAGCCCTGGACAACAATAAAAACATCTGTGATTTAAAATTATGTACCACTATCCAATGACAACTAAGACAACCCCCTCTTTACCATCATAACAAAGACTTTCAAATTAAAAAAAAAAAACAGTTTGAAAAAAGACTTCTGAACAAAACTAAATTTGGAAAAGGAAATGGTGATCAATTCCATCCTTAGGGTAAAGATCATTGTCTCGAATTAGAGAAAGAAGACAGGAATCTCCAACAAGTTCTCTATGAAGAAGCTCCTATCCCTGGACCAAATTCTGGAACCCACATTGACAAATTATTTAGGAACCTTTTGATTTTCGATAGGAATGTGAATGATATATTTTATTTAACAATTGATTATGAATTAACCAATTAACTTTGGTTAAGTCAGAAATATTATAACTATTCTAAACTTATACATATCTGAAGCTGGTTAATTCCAGATGGGGCACTGGAAAGACCCCAACCCATTTATATAATAAAGGGTGATATATCACTTTGGAAAGTGTTTCTTGCTGTGAGAAACAGTGAGAAGATAGATTTCCAATCCTACTAAGGAACTCATCCTCTCCTACCCTCATCCTTGGTAGAAAGAGAATTTCCTAGCTTGACAACCTTGTAGTTACCTCTGGCCATTTCACTCTGAGTCATGACAGAACATGGGACAAAGGTGTCAACCTTGTCCTTGCCCACAAGTGTGGAAAAACTTTTAAGAAATACAAGGAACAACTGGCTGGAATTCAGAGGGTAAAAAGAGGACAAACCTGAGATCCTAAGGTGTGGAAGCAAATATAACAAAAGGAATAACATGGAGAGAATTGTGTCACTGGAGTTTTGAAGCATGTTCATGAAAGAATGAGAAAAGGGATCCTTTAGGGACAACTTCTATGAACTGTTGTCATATTCACACTCTCCTGCTTTATTCCAATCTACTAGTTAGGGCTTTTCTACTACTCCCAGGGCCTTTGTACCCATTAGCTTCTGCCATACACCTATGACATTCACTTAATATTCTACCACCAATGGAAACTTTTAGACTTTTAAAAGGCCTTTTAAAAATAAAAGTGATGTGGATAAATACAAAATGATGTTACCTGTCTGGGAAGTAAAAATGAGGAATGTAGCCTACATTCTTTTCTGAGAGTTAGGTGTAATCTGTTATAATGCCTTGACAATCACAATAATTTCAGAAACAGCAAAAATTGAGTTATACACATAAATATACATATGCTTATGGAATAAAGTGTTTTTCTAAAATTCAAATTCTGATAAGGAATTGGCACATAACATATTCTATAACACTTTATATGAAGGGAGATATTTTGTAATATATTGGCCATGTTAGATGATCTCACTCTCTACAACTGTCTTTGAGTTTGAGGAATGGCAAGGAAATGTGAACAGAATTACAATCATGAAAGTATGATACTTCTGTGTTCACATGACTCTAGTCCTGAAAGACACCATAAATTATCATACCTACAATAAGACTGTAGTCTGAAAAATCCATTATGTTAAATGTCTGATTGTTACTTTCTTTAAAATAAGAAAATTGTTGTAGTAGAAACAATAGGAATACCAAGATACCAAATGCAGAAGCAAAGCCAAGTACTTAAGTTTGCCATCAATTAAAAACACTCTGAAAAAATAATGCCCCCCTCACTTCATGTTTTAAAGTTAATTTAATAGCATTTGGCTTTAATGATGAAAGAACACTATTTAAATTTAAAAATAGACTCTCCTTAGATTCCCTTACCCCAGGTTACCATCTAGTTCCAGAGATGGCCCCGTCAGAATTCCATTCTTATCCTCCAAGTCTCCATACTTTATCCCATTCCCTCCTCACCCCTTCTCTCCCCCACATTCCTCTCTCCATCTACCTCTGATGACTATTTTATTTTCCCTTCTGAGGGAGATTCACACATTTTCCTCTGAGTCCTCCTTATTGCCCAGTTTCTTTGTGCCTGTGGATGCTAGCATGGTTATCATGTACTGCATGGCTAATGTACAGTTCTGAATGAGTGCATATGATATGCATCTTTCTGGATCTAATATTCCCATAATTCATTAATTTGCCTGTAAATTTTATATTTTGTTTTTCATAGTTGAATAGTATTCCATTGTATAAATGTACCACATGTTCTTTATTTATTCTTCAGGTGGAGACGTTTCCAATATCTGACTATTACAAATAAAGCTGCTGTGAACATAGTTAAGAATGTGTCCCTGTAGTACAGTAGGTCATCTTTTGGGAATATGCTCAGGAGTAGTTGGTCTAATTGGGTCCTGGGGTAGAACTATCCAAATTATCCTGGACCGAAGGTCTTTACAGAACAATCAAAGAGAATACAGGACCTAGGACCCCTACACATTTGTAAAAATGTGCAGCTTGTTCTTCATATGGGTATTATAACAATTAGAGAGGGTCTGTCTCAGATTCCATTGCCTCCCATTGGATCCCCTCCCCTTATTTTGACTACCTGTTTGTGCTTCAGTGGAAGATGATGTGCCTTGCATTTCTTGGATTCAATGTCTCCGGGCAGGCTGGTGCCTAAGGTGGGCTTCTCTTTGTAATGTTGTGACTGGGAGGAGAGTAGGGAAGAGTTCTGTGATTGGGATACCACACAAATAAAAAAAACTATTGAAAAAAATCAAAGGACATGGGTAAGTTGATAGGGAGACAGGAGGAGATCAGAGAAATTAGGGGACAGGACTGCTTCATCAGAATATATAGTATAGATTTTTTTAAATAAAATATTTCAAAAGAAGAAATAAAATTTTCAAATTTTATTTTCAATTTTAAATGAAATAATTCTGAAAAATTTCACCAAAGGATTATTTGAGAATAACTATACATTAGGGTTTTATTTAGAAATTATAGTTGAAATAGAGGTTGATGATTCTCCAGTAAGTTTAACATCAGCATATAATTTGTATAATAGATAATTTCTGTCAGTTATATATTTATATATGATATATATGTGAATATGTATAACATATAAATAGGAATATAATATATATATACGCACATATCAGAATCTGGTTCTTTTAATTTTGATATACAAATTTTGTTAGTGCTGTCAAAAAGCATTAAGCTAATATTCTAAACTTCTTGTCTTACCTTAAAAATTTCAAACTATAATCACTCACACATGCTAAAAATGTGCTTTATCATTAAGATATTTTTCTAGCACACATATATCACTGCCTCAGTGTTGAAAATGCCAGAGGGGAGGTGGAAGGGAGTGGGTAGTTGGCAGAGCACACTCATAGAGGCAATAAAGGGATTCCAGAGGAGAAGCCAGGAAACTAACATTTAAATTTAAATATATATATATCTTTTTTTGTCTATAAACTTTAGAAGCTATTGTTTATTTGCTGTTTTACCATGTTAAATATTTTGTTTATTTATTTATTTCGAATACATACTTTAGGTTGTTATTAAGTATTTGTGGGTACATACATACACACACACACACACACACACACACACACACACATATATATATATGTATATATATATATATATATATATATATATATATATATATATATATATATAAACAATAATATAGGCAAACAGGCTATTAATTGGAGGGGATAGGACAGAGAATAGGAAGGGCTGTATGGAGGAAAGGGGGATGTGATACAGTTCTATTTTAATTAAAATATATTCCTTTTTTGTTGTTGTTGAGCTTCATACCGTCTGTCAGTTTTTTCTGGGATGTTTAGAGCTTTCTGGGGTTAGTATCCCATTATCAGTGACTGCATATTATGTCTGTTCTTTGTGAGTGGGTTATCTCACTCAGGATGATATTCTCTAGATGTATCCATTTTCTTAAGAATTTCCTTAAGTCATTGTTTCTGATAGCTAAGTTGTAGTCCATTGTGTAAATGTACCAAAATTTTTGTATCCATTCATCTACTGAAGGACATCTGGGTTCTTTCCAGCTTCTGGCTAGTATAAATAGAACTTCAATGAACATTGTGGTGCATGTATCTATGTTGTGTGTTGGAGCGTCTCTGGGGTAAATGCCCAGAAGTGGAATAACTGGGTCTTCAGGAAGTACTATGTCCATATTTCTGAGGAACTGCCAGACTGATTTCCAGAGTGGTTGTATCAGTTTACAACTCCACCAGCAGTGAATAAGTGTTCCTCTTTCTCTACACCCTTGCCAGCGTCTATTGTCATCTGAGCTTTAGATCTTGGCCAATCTGACTGGTGTGAGGTGGAATCTCAGGGTTGTTCTGATTTGCATTTCCCTCATGGCTAAGGATGTTGAGCACTTCTTTAGATGTTTCTCAGCCATCCAATATTCCTCAATTGAGAACGTTTTGTTTAGCTCTGTACCCAATTTTTTAATAGGGTTGTTTAATTCTCTGGTGTCTAGCCTTTTGAGTTCTTTGTATACTTTGGATATTCGGCCTCTATCTGATGTGGTGTTGGGAAAGATCTTTTCCCACCTTGTTGTCTGCCGTTTTGTTTTCTTGACAGTGTCTTTAGCTTTACAGAAACTTCGCAATCTCATTAAGTCCCATTTGTCAATCTTTGACCTTAGAGCTTGAACATTGTTGTTTGTTCAGGAAATTTTCTCCTGTGCCTATGAGTTATAAGGTTTTCCCTACTTTCTCATCTAATAGTTACAGTGTACCTGGTTTAATGTGGAGATCTTTGATCTACATGCATTTGAGCTTTGTACAATAAGATAAGAAAGGGTCTATTTTCATTCTTCTGCATGCTGAGTGCCAGTTGGACCAACACCATTTGTTGAATAGGGTGTCATTTTTCCATTGAATGTTTAAAACACCTTTATCAAAAATCAGTTGACCATATACATGAGGGCTAATTTCTAGATCTTCTGTTCTATGTCATTGAATATTTATATTCTATTTCTATACCAGTACCATGTAGTTTTCAGCACAATAGCCTTGTAATATAGCTTGTAATATAGCTTGAGGTCAGAGATAGTGATTTCCGCAGATGTTTTCTTGTTGTTCACGATGGATTTCGCTATTCTAGGTCTTTTGTTATTCCAGATAAAATTGCACATTTCTCTTTCCAATTCAATGAAGAACTGGTTTGGAATTTTGAAGGGGATTGCATTGAATTGTAGATTGCTTTTGGTAAGATGGCCATTTTAAAAATGTTGATCTTTCCAATCCATGAGCATGGGAGATCTTTCCATTTTCTGAGATCCTCCTCGATTATCTTCTTTAGAGGTTTGAAGTTCTTGTCATACTGGTTCTTCACTTGCTTAGTTAGAGTCACACCAAGATATTTCATAGTTTTTCTGTCTATTGTGAAGGGTATCTTTTCCCTAATTTCTTTTTTCTTTTTTTTTAAATGACTTTATTTTACAAAACAAAGATAAATGTACAGATTTTAAACATTTTTTGCTTAAAATTATATATTTTTGTCAGAACTGTTTTTTCAGACATTAAAATAATTTTTACATAAATCCATGTGAATATATTTTTTAGTCAGTACTTGATTTTTTTCAAGGGCTTGACAGTATGCATTGAAAACCTAATAGTTACAATAAGCTTAAAGTACATGCAAAACAAAATGCAACATGGAAATAGTCAAAGTCTTCTTGTTTTGTAAATATATGTATATTTTTTTGTTTTCTTTATTTCTTGGACTTCATACAGTCTGTGAGTTGTTTCTGGGGGAGTGCAAGCCTCTGGGGTTATCAGTGACTGCATATTATGTCTCTTCTTTTGTGACTGGGTTATCTCACTCAGAATGATATTCTCTAGATGTAGCCATTGTCTTAAGAATTTCGTCAAGTCATTGTTTCTGGTGGCTGAGTAGTATTCCATTGTGTAAATGTACCACAATTTTTGTATCCATTCATCTTCTGAAGGACATCTGGGTTCTTTCCAGCTTCTGGCTATTATAAATAGAGCTGCTATGAACATTGTGGTGCATATATCTTTGTTGTGTACTAAGGTGTCTCTGGACTATATGCCCAGAAGTGGAATAGCTTGGTCTTCAGGTAGTATTATGTCCAATTTTCTGAGGTATCGCCAGACAGATTTCCAGAGTGGTTGTATTAGTTTACAACCCCACCAACAGTGGAGAAGGGTTCCTCTTTCTCCGCAACCTCGCCAGCATCTGTTGTCATCTATGTTTTGGATCTTGGCCAATCTGACTGTTGTGAGGTGGAATCTCAAGGTTGTTTTGATTTGCATTTCCCTGATGGCTTTGTTTGTTTGTTTATATGGTGGATTACATTGATAGATTTCCGTATATTAAACCATCCCTGCATCCCAGGGATGAAGCCTACTGGATCATGATGAATGATCATTTTGATTTGTTCTTGGATACGGTTTGCATGGATTTTGTTGAGTATTTTTGCATCAATGTTCATATCTGATATTGGTCTCAAGTCCTCTATCCTTGTAGGGTCTTTGTGTGGTTTAGGAACAAGGGTTATTGTAGCCTCAAAAAATAAGTTAGGTAGTGTTCCCTCGGGTTCTATTTTGTGGAATAGTTTGGAGAGTATTGGTATTATGGCGTCAATAAATGTCTGGTAAAACTCTGCACGGAACCCATCTGGACTTTGTCTCTTTTTGGTTGGGAGGCTTTTGATGACTTCTTCTATTTCTTTAGGTGATATGGGCTTATTTAAATGGTTTACCTGTTCCTTGTTTAACTTTGGTATCTTGTATTTATCTAGGAATTCATCCATTTCCTCCAGATTTTCCAGCTTTGTTGAGTATAGGCTTTTGTTGTAGGATCTGATGATTTTTTGAATTTCCTCAGTTTCAGTTGTTGTTTCTCTACTTTCCTTTCTGATTTTGTTAATTTGGATACTCTCGCTTTGCCCTCTTGTTAGTCTGGCTAATTTTGTTAATTTTCTCATAAACCAGTTCTTGGTTTTGTTGATTCTTTCAATGGTTCTTTTTGTTTCTATTTGGTCTATTTCTGCCCTAAGTTTGATTATTTCTTGCCGTCTACTCCTCTTGGGTATATCTGCTTCCTTTTTATCTAAACTTTCAACTGTACTGTCAGGGTGCTAGTGTATGCTCTCTCCAGTTTCTTTTTGGAAGCACTCAGAGCTATGTGTTTTCCTCTCAGTACTGCTTTTATTGCATCCAACAGGTTTGGGTATGTCATGTTTTCATTTTCATTGAATTCTAGAAAATCCCTAATTTCTTTTTTTATTTCTTCTTGACCGTGCTATCATTTAATAGAACATTGTTTAGTTTCCGTGTATATATGGGCTTTTTGTTGTCTTTGTTGTTATTAATAACAAGCCTTAGACCATGGTGATCTGAGGGGATGCATGAGAGTATTTCGAACTTCTTGTATCAATTGAGGTTCATTCTGTGTCCAATTATGTAGTCAATTTTCGAGAAGGTGCCATGAGGTGCTGAGAAGAAGATGTATTCTTTAGTTTTAGTACCAGGATTGGGTATCCTACATTTAGGCAGCCTTTGCACCCTGAAGGGCTTGTTTCCATTGCATGCAGGAAGGTGCCTTACCCAAAATTTATTGCTGATCATGGTCTTGAACACTAAAGGTCCAACAAGGCATACTATTGAGTTACTGGAGTGCGCACCAATCAGGTAGCGACATGAGTCTCCTGGGCATATATAAGCAATGCTTTTCTCTCCCACATGGAGAAGTCCCCTGCTCAGGGAGATCCCCTGCTCAGAGTATTGTACAATAAAGGTTGTTCGCAGAAGAATCCTGTGGTTATATGCCTTTTCCTACTGGCGGGAAGTGGGGCGAGTGACAAGTGGTGCTAAAAATCCCGGGAGCGCCGAGGGGACCCTTCAGTTCACTGAAGTGGATTCAGAACTGCTAAAAGGTAAATGGTAAGCTCCGAGAGACATGTCTCTCTTTGGATTTTATGGGGTTCCAAAAGAGCGTGCCAAAAACTTAGGCATGTTTCTGCTTGGATTTTTTCCGGAAGTTGAAGGGTTATTGCTTGCATCTGTGGTAACTGTCATAACATTACTGCTGTGGAAGTTATCTAGACAGAAAGTTATCACGCAGCACCAAGAGGGTGGGTCAGAAACTGAGTGTACTAAAAAAGGGAGCGCGCAAGAAAAAAGCTTAAGAGGTAGTCTCGAGAGACATGTTCAAAACAAGTCAGAATTGGAGAGGTGGCATCGGAAAAACCACCGGGAAAAGAGAGGATCTCGTCCAGGGAAACAGAGTACAAGTTTCCCGGAGAGAATGCTTTGTATCCGCTAAAGGAACAAAAGGCCTTAGAGCTGGCAGAAGAAAAATTAGAGGATGAATTATTTGAATCTGTGGAGGAAGATTTAGAGGAGGAGGCAGCAGAATGTGAGGTGGAGCGGTTTCAGCCCGGACAGAGGACTCCTGTAACACAACCGGAAGTTCTTAAAGCAGCTGTCGTCTCTGCTCTTCCGCTTTACCCAGAGAGGAAGTGCAAGTTCTTTTGTACTCCGGAGACATGCCATACCATCAGGCAAATGTTTCCCTTGTTTGAGGATGATCACTGCCTCAAACATAAGCAAGTTAAAGAGTTGGCAAAGTCAGTCCAAACTTATAGAGTCACTGCTAATTATACAAAAAACCTGGATAGGCTAATGCCACCTGGATTGCCGTCGCTGGCCAATTTCCCAGCCAAAGGGTAATTTGTTTATACCAGCCCAACCTAAGTGGTCACCTTTCTGTACAGGAAGAAGAGATTCAGCCCTGTATCCTTGGATTGGCTGTCAATCTCAAGGTGTACGTTGGGCAGTTAAGGGCCCTCAAATATATGGGGCAACCAGCTCCCCAGTAGTCTGGGAGCAGGAGAACCCCCGAGGAGAGCCACTCCAGGTTCAGTGGGATTGGACCTCTGTGCCACCACCAAAATTGTCCTGACCCCACAAATGGGAGTTCAGCCTATCCCTTGTGACTTTAATGGGCCATTATCAATACAATAGGGCTGCTTTTGGCATGGTTATCTGTCACCCTTAAACATTTGGTAGTGCACCCTGGGGTGATTGATCAAAATTATAAAGGCCAACTAAAGATCATGTGCTCCTCCCCTAGGGGTTTGTTTCTCATCTCAATTGCTCATCCTCCCCAATAGTCCTGCCCAATTTGCATCAAACTGGGTGAGAAGGGAGAACAAAGGGAGAAGAGGGCACAAGGCTTCAGTTCTTCAGAAACTGACTTAGCATATCTATTAGTAGATTTAAATACTAGGCCAACCTTGGTTTGGAGATTAAAAGAAAACTTTTTAAAGGACTTTTGGACTCTGGGGCAAACAAAAGCATCATATCTACTAGGTGGTGGTCTGCTAAGTGGCCAGTTAATCAATCTTCCCATTCTTTATGAGGCCTTGGCTATGAAGCCAGTCCTGCTATTAGTTCTAAATTATTACAATGGAAAGCCCCTGAGGGACAAAAAAGAACTTTTACACCGTATGTCCTTACACTACCTGTTAATCTATGGGGAAGAGACATTTTAACAGAACTAGGTCTTAAACTTTATGAACAATTATTCCCTGCCTGCACAAGAGATAATGATTAATATGGGGTATATCTCAAAAAGAGGCATTGGCAAATGGATGTCACCCATGTTCCCTCCTTCGGAAAATTAAAATATGTACATGTGTCCATTGATACTTGCTCAGGAGTTATCTTTGCTTCTCCTTTATCAGGAGAAAAGGATTCTCATGTTATTACTCATTGTCTTAAAGTGTGGAGTGCATGGGGCATTCCTAAAGTGTTAAAAACAGCCATTGGTCCTGAATATACCACAGCAAAATTGCTTGAATTTTGCCATCACATGGGAGTTTCACTCCTGACAGGATTGCCTTATAATCCTCAGAGTCAAGGCATCATTGAACATGCTCCTCGCACCCTAAAGGTTTATTTAAACAAACAAAGGGGGAATTGAAGAGGTGTCCCCCACACCCAAAATTTCTACTATACTTCTTACCTTAAATTTTTAAAATTTGGATGCTCTGGCCATTCAGCTGCCGAGTGGCATGGACAATGGCCTGTGCCACCTAAAGAGTTAGTAAAATGGAAAGATGTCCTCACTGATAATTGGAAAGGCCCGGATCCTATCATATCTTAATATGATCCAGGGGAGCTATTTGTGTTTTTCCACAGGAAGAAAAAAGCCCGATTTGGATCCCAGAATGTCTAACACATCAAGTACTACCCGGTGTTTCCAAAACCAATTCCAGTGGAGCATGATGCTAAAGTCTTCCCTAAGTTTTTCACCACCGATATCAACTTGGGTGGGGGTGGGACTCTTTGAATCAATCCTTTGCTGTGGACTTGCTTTGCTTCTCTGGCTGGTTTGTAAGCTCAAGTCCCAAACAAAAAGAGACAAGGTGGTTATTGCCCAAGCGCTTGTCGCTCTAGAACATAGAGCATCAGCTGATATCTGGTTGTCTATGCTTAAGCAGTAGGTCGCCGGCCAGACAGCTCTTACACTCCTAGAACTTTGGTTCATTGCACAGGATTAGAGTGTCTGGTTTGAGCAGCCCATGAGGGATGCTGAGCAAAGCATCGCACTGAGAGCCCCTTGTCACGGGGTATCTCTGGGAGGTATGCCATTTTGCATGAGGGTTGCCTGCCCCAGCGTCCCTCCCTCATAAAAATGGCAGAGTGACAGGTCAAGAGTACTACGGGCTACAAAAAGTCTAGTGGTTACTCCTGTACATGGTCTTTATACACCTTAATGAGGATTTGACTTCTATCTCCGCCCTCCTAATATGGGTGTCCTACTTTGCTTAAAGAATAAAAGATAGGGGGAGATGTGGGGCGCTGCCTGCACATTCTCCATTACAAGATGGCACTGACATCTGGCTGGAGTTAGCAGTAAACAAGTCATGTGCACACGTGCTGGGAAACTTTCCACTCCTTGAGCTCTGCCTCTCCCGTGGTCATAGGGCCTGATGAGTTTCAACCAATCAGGGGGCTCCACGTCCAAGGCGAGGACAGATTCCTATATAAGGGGATGGGTTAGATAGTTTGGGGTGATGACAGCCCTGCTCCTGATGCTTTGGAACCAGAGAGTCAGAGGAGAGGCGAGATGGGTGATTCTGTTGGTGTTTTCAAAACCGATGCACTTTTGCCTTAATGCAAAACTATTTTCTTGTTTGTTTAACACCATTAAAACCTTTGATGTACTGTACTTGCCCTTAGACACAGAGATAGCAGGGTTATGGAGACTATAGAACTCTTGCCTTATTAATTTTTGTCTAGTAATTTTGACATGCTTTTGTGCAGAGAGACTGTGTTTCTGCTCTGGATGGTGTGCAAACTCCGTACTCAACAGTAACGTGACAAAGTGATCATAGCACAAGCTCTTGCTGCACTCGAAATGGGCACCTCTCCCTCTGTTTGGCTTAGTATGCTTAAGGAAAAGTGTTGGGTCTGTGTATGGATAGCCCCTGCACCCTGAGCCTTCGAGGCATTGCACCAGGATTGGGTATCCTACATTTAGGCAGCCTTTGCACTCTGCAGGGCTTGTTCCCATTGCACGCAGGAAGGTGCTTTACCCAAAATTTATTGCTGATCATAGTCTTGAACACTAAAGGTCCAACAAGAGCCTGATGGTTGATCGGCCATGTTTTTATTTAAGAAAGTAGGGGGAGATGTAGGAAGCCGTTTGTGCCGCACCCAAACATGGCGCCGGCTTCCCACCGAGAACTCAGCAAACAGAGCTGTTGCCCAGCCAAGAGACTTAATGCGCATGCACCACATATGTCATAGCCCGCTCTCGGGGCATACTATTGAGTTACTGGAGGGCGCACCAATCAGGTAGCGACATGAGTCTCCTGGGCAATGCTTTTCTCTCCCACGTGGAGAAATCCCCTGCTCAGGGAGATCCCCTGCTCAGAGTATTGTACAATAAAGGTTGTTCACAGAAGAATCCTGTGGTTGCACGTCTTTTCCTACCGGTGGGAAGTGGGGCGCGCGACAATATGTTCTATAGATATCTGTTAATTCCAGTAGGTTCATATTCTGTTAGTTTTACAGTGTTCTTGTTCAGCTTCTGTTTCCATGATCTGTCCAGTGGTGAGAGTGGGATATTAAAGTCTCCCACTATTATTGTGTCGGGTAAAATGTATTTTTTGACCTTTAGTAGGGTTTCTATTATGAATATGGGTGCTTTTGTTTTTGGAGCATATATGTTATGGACTGAGAGTTCCTCCTGACAGATTTCCCCTGTAATGAGTAAAAAGTGTCCATTCTTATCTTTTTTGATAACTTTTGGTTGAAAATATACTTTATTCGATATTAGAATGGCCACTCCAGCTTGCTTCTTGGGGCCATTTGCTTGGAAGGTTTTTTTGCCAACCTTTTATTCTGAGATAGTGTCTGTCTTTGTCTCTGAGATGAGTTTCCTGTATTAGGCAAAATGCTGGGTTTTGTTTATGTATCCAGTTTGATGGCCTATATCTTTTTATTGGGGATTTTAGTCCATTTATGTTAATAGATATCAAGGATTAGTGGTTGCTGTTTCCTGCTATTGTTGCTTTGGTAGGTTGAATTGTGCCTGTGTGTCTTTCTTTTTCGGTTTTCTTCCTTAGCGGTTTTCTTGTATTTATTATGAGGTGGTTCCACTCATTGTATTGGGCTTTCCACCTATAATTTGTTGTAGTGCTGGGTTTGTGGTCATATATTGTGTGAATTTAGTTTTATCTTGGATTATCTTCGACTTGCCATCTATGTTAATTGATAGTTTTGTTGGGTATAGCAGCTTGGGCTGTCCCTTTTGGTCTCTCAAGGTCTGCATGATGTTGGTCCAGGCTCTTCTAGCTTTCATATTTTCTGTTTAGAATTTGGGTGTGATTCTGATTGGTCTGCCTTTATATGTTACATGACCTTTTCCCCTTACTGCTTTTAGTATTATTTCTTTGCTTTGGGCACTTGGGGTTTTGACTTTTATGTGTTGGGAGGAGTTTCTTTTCTGGTCCAACCTATTTGGAGTTCTGTAGGCTTCTTTTATGCTCGTGGTCATCTCATTTTAAGAGTAGGGAAGTTTTCTTCCTGGATTTTGTTGAAGATATTTACTGTACTTCTTAGTTGATATTCTTTGCCCTCTTCTATTCCTATTATCCTTAGGTTTGGTCTTCTCATTGTGTCCTGGATCTCCTGGACATTTTGGGTTAGGAGCTTTTTGATTTTTGAATCTTCTCTGACTGTTTTGTCTATGTTTTCAATGTTGTCTTTGGCCCCTGAGATTCTCTCTTCCATCTCTTGTAGTCTGTTGGAAATGCTTGCATCTGTGACTCCTGATTTCTTTTTTAGGTGTTCTACCTCTAGGGTTGTCTCTTTTAGTGTTTTCTTTATTATGTTTATTTCTGTTTTAAATTCTTTTTTCCATTTGTTCATCTCTTTGGTTCTGTTTTCTTCTAGTTCTTTGAATGTTTTTCTTGTTTCTTCTTTAAAAGCTTCTAATTCTTTATGCTTTTCCTCCTGTTCTTGTTTAGAGATCTCTATCATGATCTTGAGGTAGGATTTTGTGTCTCAGTCTTCTTTTTCTGGAGTATTTGGGATTCCGCTATTTGTTGTGATGGAAGAGCTGGGTTCTAGTGTTACCAGGTTGTCTTGGTTTCCCTGGGGTACATTCTTTCACTTTCCTCTTGCCATATTGTTGTCAGGGATTGGTTCTCACCTTTCCTTGTTACCTGGCCTGTGTCCCTGGATCTCTGCTGTTCCTGGTGGCAGATGTTCTGAGTGCCTGTTGTACACCCCAGAAGCAGAGGGCCAGATGCTAAAGGGCTCCTGGATCCCTGGATCAAGCTGAGCAGGCAGGCGTAAACTTTCTGCATGCTCTGCTGAGATCTCTCTGCCCCCTGACTCTATATATTTTAAATATTGAGCAGAGATTGAAGAAAAGACCATCCAGAGACTGCAAACAGTCTTTATATCATCACTTTTTTACAAAAATTTGTTATGAATGGCTTTCAATCAAGCAATTATCATGTTTGAAGGTATGGTTTGCAGCACCTTTGACACAACCCTCCATCCCATTGTATTGTCAAAGCATGCCCAGAATCATCTCTCCCTTCATTTTCAAAATGCCAGCAAAGGGACAGCTCATTCAACTACCCTTCTAACCAAATGTCTATTCCTGTATGTTTTGAAAGAGAACTCTGTTTAGTTTAGTTTTTGTTTTAAGAGTATTAGCTTGATTGTCTTCCTCTATTTTAAGTAGACCTGGCTACTATACTTTCAGAAATAACAGGCTAGGAAATTTGCAGTCTGAATCCCATTATAAAAGTCAGAAAACAACAGCCAGACAGTATCTTCATATTTCTTTGGCCTGAGAGATCTTCTGTAGCAGGCTTTCTATTCTGATCGCCATGAGCTCTGTGAGTATAGATACAGAGAGATATAGATATATAGATATAGAGATAGAGATAGAGACAGAGACAGAGACAGAGATAGAGATAGAGATAGAGATAGAGATAGTACAGATATAGATCTAGATATATGAACATCTTCTAATCCTTCCTATATTTCTAATTATTACAAATATGTGTCTGTCTTCTTTGTCTAACTGTATTTTCTTTTTCTTTCACTATTTCTTTCCCCCTTCTCCCCTGTCCTCTTTTCTTTTCTTTTTTTCTACAATTAAGATCAGCACCACAAAGAATCATCAATGACTTCCTATTAGTATCTGGTGCCTGGTGTCATATAACTTGGAGTCACTGGGCAGGCATGGAATAAACCACAGTCCACAGAACTCATAATGGTCAACAAGCTGAAGAGCCCAATTGAAGGTGCCTCAGTTCCACTTGGGTGGGAAAAGAAAGCAACCACAAGGTGGGAGAGAGGGAGAGACCTGGGTACAAAAAATGCACAGATGGGGAGCATCAAAGAGGGGAACATAATCTGGAGGGAAAGAACTGAAACCCTGAGGGACAACAGAAAGAATGGAAACAGGCAACTTTGGGAAGTAGGAGTTTGTAAGATCCTTCAGAAAGTACCAGAGACCTGGGATGTAACAGACTCTCAGGAGTCAAAGGGAGGGGGACCTTAGATGAAATGCCCTGCAGTAGGGAGAGGGAATTTGTAGAGCCCACCCCCAGCAGAAAAACAGTGAGTGATGTGCTTGCTATCCTACAGTCAAACTCTGACCCATAATTGCTTCTGTCTGAAAAAACTGCAGGGTTGGAAATAGAGAGAAACCTATGAAAAAAAGAGGTCCAGCAACAAGCCCAATGTGGGATCCAGCTCAAGGGGAGGCTCCAAGGCACTATTATGAGGCAATGACGTATTCACAAAACAGGACCTAACATGCCCTCCGAAAGACCCAACAAGCAGCTCAAGGAGTCCAATGCAAATATTTGTACCCAACCAATGGTCTGAAGTTGCCGGTCCCTGGGATTGAATTATGGAAAAGCTGGAAAAAGCTGAGGAGGAAGGCAACCCTGTAGGGGTACCAGAGTTTCAATTAACCTGGACCTCCAATGACTCTCAGGTACTGGACTACAAACCAGGCAGCATCCACCAGCTAATATGAGGCCCCCAAAACATATACAGCAAAGGACTGCCACGTCTGGGTTCAGTCACAGCAGATGAACCCAAACATCAAGAGACTGGAGACCCCAGAGAGTTTAGAGGTCTGGTGGGGTGGGGGTGGGTAGTAGTGGGAAGAACCTCTTGAAGACACCTGGTGAAAAGCAGGTATGGGGTAGGGAACAGTTAGAGGGTGAAACTGAAGGCGAATAAAATCTGGAGTGTAAAAAAAAAAGCACAAGATTATTTAAAATTAAAAAAAAAAAAGAATTTCTTTGGTATTTGAAAGGCAAATTTGACAGGTTCCAGGAGCTTAGGTAGTGAGAACAAAGTTTAAAACCAGTATTAATTTTATTATTTATTGAGTAAATACACCACCCTTGTGGTAATAGGGAAAATATGACTGTTATACTCACAGAAAGGATGGCTTTACATGTATTTATATTAAGAAGAATTGGACTAAATATTTAATAATTTTGGCCAAGTGATGATGTGACAGATAATGAAGGAGGAAGAGATTTTTAAAAGAAAAAGAAGACAAGGAGTAGAGTAGAGGGGGACAGAGGAGGGGAGGGTAAGGAAGAGGAGGGGTAAAAGACTCATCACTAAGTATAAGTAAATCCTTTTGGAAGCAAAGTGGCAGAGTGCTCATGCTCACAGCAAGAAACAGGTTCTAAAAGTAAAGATGTGGGCTTTGAACCCTGCTGTGAAGGGCGACTCTCCCCAAATCAAAGGGTGAGGAGGGCTGCAGTGCTGTTCTTCAGCTCTGGCACTGATCAAAGCCTTTATTTGCTTCTGTGCTTTCAAAGAACAGCTATGAATGGCAGATTACTGCCCTAATCCTCATATCCTCAACCAGTCCCTTTCCAATTTTAGAGAACCAGGATTTTCTAACCTCAGGATGCAGAGCCTAACTGTATCAGCAGTTTCCTTCATTACAATGGAGTCTAACTCATCTGGCTGTCAGTTTTTAATAATTAAGCCTCAAATGAATGTCTTCTTATGGACCTTGATGGGCAGGACCCTTCAAACGTTTCTCCCTTTTGTTTAAGGAAGCCCACTATGTAATTTTTAAATAAACAGCAATGGAACAAGACAGAAAGACATCTTTTTCTTTTTCCACAGCCTGACTCATTGAATTCTTGGATAAAGCAAGCCGATTTAGTGTGTCTGACTCTGCATTTTCTTTCCTCGATATTTAATTTCCTGTCCAAGGTACTGGCCTCTCTTCCTGGCACTCTTCATCATATATCTATAGTCTACATTCTTCCATTTTTCTTTTATACTTGCAGGTAAACAGATGGTATGGCCAACAGAATGGTGATTATCTCGCATCATCACAGTCAAGACTTTAGCTTTTATAGTAAGAATAAAGGTACCTTACTATCAGAACTGTAAACAGCAAGATGACATATCTGAATTATGCCACCAAAGAAATACTCTTGTTGCTATAATGGAGAAAATCAGAAGAGGCAAGGTCAGACAAAGGAGACCTACTGACATTCACTAGGCTCAAAATTATTCTTACTGAACCATATAATAGTAGATGATGGAGACAGTGAGTTGTGGTTGGTATCTCTATTTTATACAAGTTAAAACAGATTCTGATTAAAGGTTTCAGAGAAACAGACATTATAGAAATTTGAAATATAACATTGTTAGTCACAATTGTATAGTCTACGGATATTGAAAATTTCAAAGGGCAAGAATTTTCACTAGCAACATCCCCCCCCCCCAAAAAAAACAGATAAAAGAATTGAAAATTTTGTTTTCTATTACAAGGCAAAAAATAGCAATTGAGATTATACTCTGTCTAAAGCCATTTTGTTTAGGATTTGTCCCATATACACAATATATTGGACACAATTAAAAGGACAGTAAAAATCCTAAATGAGAGTTAAAACATAAGGCAGAAGTTGGCCAAAATGCCTAAATTCAGAAATAAAGGGTCAAAATTTGGGTACCTCACAAAAAAAAATGATATTTTTTAGTTCCATGTATTTCAGTTTTCTTTATAGTTGATGTGTCTGTATGTGTGTGTGTGTGTGTGTGTGTGTGTGTGTGTGTGTGTGTGTGTGTGTGTATGTGTGTATGTGTGTATTTGACTGGGGAGGGAGAGAGGGAAGGAGAGAAAGAGAGGGGGAGAATTGTATACAGAATGGCTTTAATTTCATCCTCTGGACTCACAATGAGAGAGAGCTACAACCTGAAAGTTGTCTTCTGAACTTCACAATTATGCTCCTCTGTGTAGTGTACACTTTCTAAGCCCCCACAGCCAAGGTAATGAAAATATTTCAAAAGGGAACTAAGTGAATCTAGGGTTTCACAAACTTTTCAAATCACAGGACTTTTAGACAATATTTTATTATTAGAAATTTTTAAATGTAATTGTCATTTTATTGTAGGTATGTAAAGGTGATACAATACTGGACAGTGGAGAATAGGTGGGGAAGAGGCTGGAGGAGAGTGGAGGAGGAGGCAGTAAGCAGGATTGATGGAGGAAAGAGATGGAAGCCGATATGTATACTTCTCTTGATAAATCTCTAGCTATAATAATGTTACTATGATTATTTCTAAGGATTTTTATGAGTCAAATTTATCTCACATAGATGGGCAGTTTATATCTTTGTTGATTGGTTGTAAGTCTATTATGGAGAGTGCTTGTGGATTGAGAATTTTACATATAAGCCTGTTTGATAAGTTAATGGATGTGGAGTCATGTATGTACTGCATGGCAGAGGAAAGTGAGTGAAACCAACACTTCAGGGCAGCCATATCCACCCAGGACAGAAGCAGCAGGGGAATTGGAGTGAACTACAGCCGAGTTCTTAGAGGCAGCATTGAGTGCCAAGTTAAAGATTTCCACAGTGCCATCTGGCCATGCAGGAGCTTGCACTAGCACAGGGTAAAAGTTTCAACATTTTACTACTTACCGCAGGAATACACCAGAGATATTACTAGTAAAGGAAAAGTAGATCCAATGCAATGTAGAAAGTGTCAAGAAAAATAGAAGTTTAGAATAAAATACCCTATGTAGAGTCCAGTGGTTTATCACAAGCTACGTCACCAAAACAGAAATGTAGACTCTGACAGGAATCTGAAACATGGTTTAGAGAAATCCTCTTCATTTTAATAACAGGGCATTTATAGCGATGCCTATAGTAGAAGTTACATTTTCCATTCTAGGGTTTCTCATCCATAACCCTGATCTACTTAGGATATTTACAATAATTTTATATTTCTATTTCTAGCAAGGCTTAAAATTTTAATTGTAAATGATATACAAAGCTGTCTAGATGATGTAGCATTTGGTTGTTTCATAAGTATATCAATGCCAGCATATTCACAAGTTTAAAATTTTAGATATTCCTTATCTCAATGAGTAGATAAATGGATAATAAATCAATGAATAGATTGATCAATTTTTCGATTGATGATCAATAGATAGATAGATGATAGGTAAATAAATAGATGATAGGTAAATAGGTAATAGATATAAATTGATGTAAGATATGGAATAGATTGATAATTGATAGATGATAGATACATAAATAGATAGATGATAAATAGGGGATAGTAACAAATTTTGAGTAAGTGCCATGCCAAATATAGATAGATGTACAGAAGGTAGACTATCACTAGAGATATGTACAAATATAGATAAATAACAAGGAAAGAGATACATGATATATTAAAAGTAGATCTAGTAACAGTTTTCTCAGATATCCAATTATAAATCAAAGAGGTAAACAAGAATATTGAAATCATAATATTATATTGTTGCTGGAAGCCAGACCTATGTGGCTATGAGGATAAAGCTTTATGTAAAGAGAAAAATAACAAAAGGAAGAATATGAAGATAAGTAGATTGATGATAGATAGATAGATAGATAGAAAGATAGATAGATAGATAGATAATAAGTGAGAGCTTGATAGCTGATATTAGACATTTGAATTTCTTCTAGATTCTATGTTGTGGTGATAGCTATCCTCTTCAAAATAAAAATTTGTTTATTTTAACTTCAGTTAAAACTTTTCAATAACTTTTCAGTGTTCTTTGTATAAAAATATAAATGTACAACATTGTCTGCAAACTTCTTGCTTTATTTTGCAGCAACATCTCACCTCTGGACATATTAATTTCAACCCTGGCATTGCACATGTAATGCTTTTTTTACTCAGAAATGTGTCTTTTTTATTTCTCATCCTAGAGTATTCACACAGGATTTCTCCTCTCCAACAAGTTCTTCCTCCATCACTCTCTTCCTGTATTTTTCTTGTTCATGTTTTGGATCTTATTTCATACATCATTTTCTCAAGAAAACATCCCATTATTTTTTTGGCCAGATCTAGCCTTTATAATTCCTATAATTCACCAACAGAGTAAGAATTATATTCTAGTTAAACCATTCATTATAAAAGTACTTCCCGTCATTATACTGAAAAGGCAAGTTTTACAATTATAAATGGTAAATATTGTTTCTTTTCCAGAATACCCACTGTGACTTATAACATTGTTTGCACATAGGAGACACACAATAAATGTGTTTCCCCCAAATCAAACTTGCAGATGAAATCACCTGGGGTATGCAGATTGGATTCTGCAGATCTGGACAGGGGTCTGAGAATTGAGTCTCTAACAAGCTCCTAGGTGCTCCTGCTCTTCGTTTTGTGAACTACTCTGAGAACAGGGCTGTAGGAGAATCATAATTAAGTCCTATGGGTAACACGGAGCAAACAGTGGGGATTATTTAATATTTTAAACCTGCACTACCATTTTAATTTGATTCATTTAATTTCACCAAACAATTATTGAGCCAACTATTTCCCAGGATAGTCTGACATAAGTAAGATATGGTCCATCCACTCAAAAAGCTTACAGGATAATGGATAAGTACAAAGGAATCAATGTGAAAAATGCTTTATAATTAAAGTGACCATAAAGAGAAATGGGAACATCAAAAGGCAAGCTGGCATGGCAATTTAAGGAGTTTTGAAATTCGAGACAAATTAAAGATCTATCCTCACAATCTGTAGTTTTGTCTCTTTTTAGTCCCATGTGTGGTCACTTAAACTGAATTACTGAGAAAAAAAATTGATCTGACTTTCACATTTTGTTTTTGTGAATTGAATTAAATTCACATATATAATTCACATATAAATTCACAATTATAATTTATACTATTGAATTAAATGAATCACTTCTTAACCTTGTAGACTTTGAACAGCATGAGGTTTGGTGGCCTTGTTTCTGATGGGTTGTGTGGCTCTAGAATATTCAATTTCTATTAAATTTAATAAATTTTTACCAGTCTTGCCAGTTTTGTTCAGATCAGAAACCAAAATGTGCAGGAAAGAGAAATAAGAGAATAATTTAAGCAGTCCATGGACACAGAGAGACTGGTCATAGGACTGTCATTTCTGAAAAAAATCTGAAGTGTTGATATGTATCTAACAAGACCTTTTTAAAACTGATTCAGAACCATCTTCAATAGCTAACTGGGATACAATAGCTTATTTTAATCTTTGTATTCATAACTTTCTTACCTTGACAGCCTTGGGGTTTTCCAGAGAAACATGAAACACTACCAGTCTTTGAACTTCTCTCTTGTCCTGCATACAATTTTCTTTAGCTATGCCCAAGACTTTACTTCAACATGGCTGGATCGAAGTAGCTATAGCATTCACCTTAGTGTTTAGTCACGTTTTGTTATGTTTTGGAAGCACACGAATTTGGTAAGTACTACATATTTCAAGAATAAAGTCATTATGCAGAACTTACTCTCTCCTTAGTTCTTTGAAATCCCATTCTTATTCTATGTATCAATAGTTATTATAGGAATGGAAGGTTTTCACTTTTAGGGACCACATAGAAACCTGATAACCGCTGTGCCATATTGCCCCTTGGATATTGCGTTACATCTTTTCGAGTAAAACCAAGTATTGTTTTAAGGAAATTTCCTCAGCAAAACATTATGAAACATTCTTCTGTCACGTTCCACCCCTACGTTTTCATTGATGACAAGTGGAGTTTAAATATGCTTATCAAAACTATTTAATTTTTTTTTTTTTTTGCTCCTTCTGTTCCCCTGGCATTGTAATCCAAATTTTTGCTTTCTTCAGAATACTAACTTAAACTAAACCAGAAGTAAATTTAGTGGAAAATGTCAGTAAGGCTTCTAATTTTGTACATATACCCCTTAGGATGTTTAGGTACTCTCTATAAAATATTTTTTCACCAGCTTGTTTCAACTTCTGTGTATTAAGGGACAGTCTGAGAAGTCATCCCTGAGTTCCTGTGTTGAGTATGTGTTTCTCCAGCTGAGAACATAGAACAAATTTCCATCCTATGTGTTTCTCTTCTTCCTTGGTTTCATAATGCAATTTGGGATGATTAGTACAGCCATTTTACAAAAAGGAATTATCAGAGATGGTTAGATGGTTCAGGGAGTAAAGGTACCTTTTGCTATGCACACAAGAGTTTACAACTCAGAACTCAAAAAGATGGAAGCAGTGAACTGACTCTGAAAGTTGTCTTCTGACCTCCACTCACTGGCCATGACCTCGGCAGATACTGACCTTACACACACACACACACACACACACACACACACACACACACACACACACACACACACACACAAACACACACACAAACACACACACACACAAACACACACACACACACAAACACACACACACACAAACACACACACAAACACACACACACACAAACACACACACACACAAACACAAACACACACACACACACACACACACACACAAACACATTAAATGTAAGAAAACATTTTAAGGAATGGGTTCATTGATAAGATATCATTGTCAATTAGGATTTGTGATAATAAATATTTTAAGGATATATTGCTTCATAAATTAAGGATATTTTCTCCCTTTCATGCTGTTGAATACATAATGCTATAACCAAAGCAACTGGCTTGAATGTAAGAAAATTCTTTAACTTAAGAAACTGGTTAGTAGTTAGCACATGAACTCTAGAAGACTGTCCTATATTTTAAATTCAGGTCTTTCAATTTAGTATCTTATTACTCTTATATAAATCTCTAGAACTGACATAAATTCACTTCCCTAACTTACAAAGTGAAGTTTAATCAAAGGATTGTCTAGCCCCATTGTACTAGAAAGCATCACATATACCTCTGTGCTTATAGGATGTGTAACTGCTATACAGGAAATGAAGATGATAATAAAGATGCTGTAGTTTCCCAGTGAATCTGTTTATACTTGGGATCTTTCGAAGTATATCATTCTTTCAAGAGGAAAATACTTAAATCTATGGACTGTCATTTTAAAATAAAATTGTCTTTTGCTGTGCACCTTATCACATATATTCTTTAATATATTGCATTTATAGCCATCTGTATTTTATTATACAAATAGTATGAAAAATGTTATCACTACTAACATTCCTAAAGATTTGAAAAGGGGTAAAAATGGGGAAACCCAATTTAAAAATATTGAAATCAAAGAGAGTCATAATAGTTAGCTGCGGTGTCAGAAATGAGCAACAGCCACAGTTTTGTGATATTTATCTAACTATTACTTTCTGTGTTGTTCTAAGCTAAGCCTCTCACTCACAGAAGCAGCCAGTAGTTCTTCACTCGGCCTAATAAAATAAAAGAGAAAATTGCAGGGGAAAGCTATATCTAGGCAGTAATCTATTCGTTTAGATAGATCAAATGCCGGGCTATATTGTTTATGGGAAAAAGTGTTATTCCTCCCCCCCTAAACTTTGCTATTTTCTCAAATGGATCCACTTTGAGATGTAATTTTTTCCTCCCAACTTAGACCAGTTGGATTCCATCTATCATAATTGTGACAGATAGCAAGTGATTTGTTTCATTACATTGTTAATGGCTGTAGTGGGACCATTTGAGCTATTACATGAAAAGCTGTACTTGTGTCGTTGTGAGGCTTCCAAGGATAGAATTTTCTCTTTATTCTTTGTTTCTGCAATAGGCTCTCTTGCCCGTAACTGGGACACATACTGAGTTGTAAATCCCTTTCCGCCTGGCTTGAGAGAGTTTTCTTTTTCTATCCATGTATTGTTGTTAAGTCCAGTGTGCAGAAACAGTGTTCACTTTGCAGACACTGAGGACATAGAATTGGCAGGAGCTAAGTAAACTTAAAAATTGGTATTACAAGTTACCATTTCTTAAAGGTAACAAAAGAGAAAAAGAAGATTATATATATATGTATATGTATATATATATATATATATAAAATGTTTGTTAAAGTAATAACAAATATATATTCATGTTTACTAAAATTACTTGAAGTATTTAATATATATTAAAATACATATATTTACTAAAATTACTTTAAGTTCCTGCATCTAGTCTAATATTGACCTTTTTTTCTGTAAGAATATGTAAAAGGCAGAGAGGAAATTATCTGAGAGAAGACAAGATACGTGGAATTCTGAAGCACATTTGTATGATATTCTTAAAGGGGCTAGACTGATTTATATATTTTATGTAAAATATAAACCTAAATAAAACTCTATCTCAACTTGTATATAGTTTAATATATACATGATTAACAAGGTCAATAAGGTTTGTATTCAAAGAAAATCCCTCAAAGCACTGCATCTAAAACAGAAATAAGATATTAAACATTTTTTAAATAATCTAGACATCGTCAAAGGTAATTTTTAATTAGCTATGCAACCCTGGATCAAGGATAGTATTTGTTACCAATGGCAAGAGAGTATGAGGACCTTTGGTACCTCTGGGTTTTTTTGCACTTATTCAATATTTTTAGTAACCTTTATCATTATGAGTAAAACAAATGATAATTCAGTCACTGAGAAGCCTTAGCCCTTTTGAATGCAATTGACTAACCATCACTTCCTCAGTAGTTTAAGTTTCTGAACTAGATAGAGAACAGCAGTACCTAAAACCTTCTAAAATATTGAAATTCTAGTTTGAAGGTAATGTGCTGCAATTATGTTGAATTCCATAATCATTTTATTTATAAGATTACAAATTCTTCCTAAACATTACTTTTTATTACTGTCTTCCATTTAATAGTTTTAAGAAATATCATATTGTGATTCTACCTAATGATTAAGAAAATAAATAAGAACAGAGAAAGTGAAGTAACTCGAGACCAGGTAGTATTACAGTATACACTCCACACTTCCAGTCTTTTTCTTGACCCATGGTTGCCTACAATAAGACTTCCTGATACATACTGCTCTTCTTTGAGAACATTCATATTAATCTTTTTAAAAAATAAGCCATGGTTATTTACATGGACAAAAATGTATTCAAAGAAGAGGGAGAGCAAAATAAAATGATTAGGACAACTGGAAGAAAATAAAAAATGTAAGAATAGAAATCTGTTCTATCTGGAAAGGGGGGATAATGGATGAATCAGATAAGATGCAAATGAAATAAATAAAATGCAAAAAAATGAAAGAGGCAATTGATTTTTCATCTTCAAATGCTTAACTTACAGGATGGGAGAACACACAATTTAGCTTGTTTGGGGTGTGCCTCCTAATGTATTCTACGGCGTAATTTCTTTTCAGAAGCCTCAGCGCAGTGCTCCTGTTATGATAATGGGAATTTATGCACATGAGTATTTGTGATCACATCACAGAGCAGTTTGGGCAAGAAATATGGGGGAGGGGAGGTTACCATCAGAAAATTATGAAAGAAGATATAAAAAAAATCCTTCTGTATTCTCGATTTATTATTCATTCCATTGCCACACACAGGAACACAAACAAATTCACTATGAGTTGTCTTATTTGGCTTAAGCACTTATTTAGTGAAGAATCAAAGTTATGAGTAAGAGCGACTTAATGCACACACAGAAAGCTTGCATGTATATGGTGATCAGAAATCTCTCCCCTGAAGATTGGAAAGGACAGCCCAGCAGCCTCAGGCCTCTCTGGCCATATTCATTTGCTTACTCAGGAGCAGACAATGACAGACAGCGACTTAGTGAGAGTGACAAACCAAAGTCCCTCTGACTCTGTGTCTCACTGCTAGAATTGCTGTCAGCCTGGTGAATTGACATGAAGTAGAGGAGTTGTCCAGGAGACGTGGGATGAAATTGTAAAGAGGGATAAGTTCTTTATGTGTGTATTCTGTTTCACATGTTCTTCTGTCTCTTTCTATATTTCTTTATAAAACCCAGACCTTTCAGAGTGTAGGTGACTTTTCTGGTCAGGAATGAAGCAATATCAGCCCTCAAAGTCGCTTAAGAGGAAGGTAGTTTTTAGTCGCCTTTTGTGTTTTGCTTATAGTCAGTTGTGTATGGCACTGTCAGGACTGCTTACAGTATATGCCAGTATCAGTACACATAGCATATCACTCCAAATATGAATGCCTGGGGGGGGGATTATAGAAAAGTCACAGCTTGGGTACATTATTGAAAATAAAGCTTACTAAAGTAGCTGAATGAAAATATCTATACCCCAAAGTTTATGGGCACAAGGCAGCTGTCACAAGGTAAGCTAGGGAAACATAATGTTTTCCTTATTTTATTTTCTGGTGGAGAGAAGATTGTTTTGTTTTCCTTCTAAGTTGATAATATACAACTGAATGAAGCATTGTTTATTCCTGATCAGCTACTATATTCGCCATATGTTTCAAGATAGCTAACTCAAGCTATGTGAAGTAATAAATTGCTGAGGTATTCTGAGGATGGCCAATATCAGTAGCAGCTCTTATCTTTATAAGGTAAGAATACACTAAAATTAGATGTACTGCAAAATGCATATTTTTCCAGTTTACTGTTAAATATACTGACATCTATTTAGGCTATATCTTGAATTTTGAACCAATTTCAATTGATATACATTATTAAAATATTGGTGTTTGCCAGATAGATAAAATATACTGTAAACCATGGATATTTTCTATTTTAATACTTTGCTATAATTATTTTTATAAATGATAAAACAAAATATAGATATTATTAGAAATGCTTAGCCTGAGGCTATAAATATCTGTATATTATGTATCACTTGCTGTTCAAAGCTGAATTCCAAAATTATAGTAGTGTCCACAATTTCTTAGCAACATCAATTAGTAGGCACAGGAGAAAAATATAAATATTTCAACCACATGATGTGATATTATTTTGCCCTTTTAAGAAAATTATGACCACAATGCAAATGAGAAAGTTTCCAAAATGTTAAATTATCAATTTGAGTGAAATCAAATAACATTTTCTTAAGTACTTATTACAGAGAAATTACAGTAGGAATCTTTAAGAGATACAGAGACTTCTTGCATTAGACTGTCTTGGGTTGTTCTCACAGACACCCTTCTCTATGTGGAAAAGCCACATCATCACCCTTGCCCAGCTATGCACTGGTGCTTGAAATGAGACAAACATTAGCTGAAATTTCAATCCATGTCTCAAAGAAAGAAAGCAGAGGAATAAGCAACCCTTTGTATACTGTGACCTACAGGGGTGTGAATGAGATTCTCAGAAGACCTCTTAGACCAGAGGTAAGATCTTCAAGTGTTGGTGAAGAAGAGCAAGAAGAAATGTAGGTAGAGAGAATTCCAGAAATTTCAGGGTAAAAAGTATCCTTTAAAAAATCTACTTTTAATAATATACCCCTTCTCTTTTTATTAAGTAGTCAGTGCACAGTGTTGTGTTCTCTAGCAGTGCTGAAGTGAGAATAAAATAAGAATCCACAACATACTATTTTCTTTCTAATAAAGGCAGCCTCCAGCTTACAAACATTACAAACATCCATTTGTTAGGTGCTCATGTGGGATCTGAAATGCCTTTCCTCGAAGAATCAATGCTGTAAATCATTGTTTGGTTTTAAGGCTGGCCCTTGTAAGCCTACTTAAAGAATAATGTTTCTCAGCTACACAGCTATAGACTGCTGGGACTAGCAATGGTGATCTATGAAGCTGAACCCTGGGATGAGGATCTCATTCTGAGTGGGATACAGGAGAAGCAAAGGGCATTTTCACCTTTAGTCTTCCGTGTAATGTAGCTCATGTTATAAAACCATACATTTTTTTCATTAAAATGTGGCTCACACAATTCAACACAGGTTTTTTTTTTTTTTTTTCTAATGAGAAATAAAACAATCACCCCAGAACATCCTACTTTTGTTTTCAGAACTCTCCAAGTAAATCCAGCAGGTTTGGTTACTATATAAACACAAGATTTTGGAGGAATTGTGGGACTGTTTCTTTGTTTTAATTTAAAAAACCCATCCAGAAATGGAAGATTCTGGGAGGCTACTATAATCGGTCCAGAGAGAGAGAGAAGGGAGGGAGGTAGAGAAGAATGGAGGAAGAGAAGAATTTAGTCAAGCAAAGGGGGAAGAAAGTTTTTAAAGTGAAAACATGACCCTTTGTTAGGGTAGAAGGGGTGCAAAGGGATCAGATGCAAAAGCAGAATAAGATGTGTTAGGTTAAGATAAAAATGAAGAAACAATCAGAGAAAAGAAGCCAGGTCATTGTTGTCTATAGATCCATGATCTGTGCAGCTCCCCACTTTTCTACAGTTTAGACTTTACAGAGTCCCCAAAAAGCAGTAAAGTTTTAACAGTGTGATCATGACAGTGACACAATATTTATTGAGGTGGGGCATTGCTGAGGGCTCATAAATATGCCAGGCTCGACACCATAGTTGTTTCCCCTCCATTTCATTTTATCTTCAAATAACAATGTTATGAGAAAATACTGCTTCTTATAAATGTAGAAATGGAGTCAGAAAGTAAAGTGGCTTTCTCAAAGGATCAGGTAAGTGATGGTAAAACATTCTCTACGTCATTAGGTCCCTCACTACCTGTGTGCCCATGAATACTGTTTCAATTTAATTCAGTTCATATACTCAGAAAGTTCAAAGGATTCATACTAAGTTGCTATTGTATGCTGGATACTGTCCTGAAGACTATTAATTGAGTTAGCCCTGGCCTTTCAAAACCTTTCACTTGGCAAATAGGTTCCCATCTTGGGAAAGAATCATGTAAACAAATAAAAACGAACAATCCATTTTTTATAAGCTAAGCTGGCTTGTGATTATAAAAGAGTTACCCACAGCTTTTGTTAGGTTATGGGAAGGTATTTAAAATCTATCACTACCAACAAATCCCCCGTAAAGATCTCTGTAAGTATAGGTCAAGTTACAGGAGTGCATGGTTGTTCAGATTGTCTTTTATCAACGGACATTTGAAACTCAAGTTTTAAATTCTCTCCCTGCTGATTAATGTAGTACCATAACTACTAGAGCTGGTGATTCAACTTCATGCTTTTGTGAATTTAATGTGAAAATTAGAGGTAGCCTATGCCTATGCAAATGACAGTGCAACCTTGTTCCAACTTTATCATACATACTCAATGTATCTGACCTAATATTATTGTACTTATTCTAATGCACGATAATGTACGTCTTTGTGTTCCTGTTCTGTTATTCATATAAATATAACATCTTATGTATACTGTGTTCTTTCAAGAATTGTATAATTTCAACATCCATTCAGATGATCTTTATGAATGACCAAAAAAGAGCAATAGAAAGCCAAAGGATAGATAAATCTTGCACCATTCACTTAGCAATTTTCAGGTGATAACAGAGAGAAAAACTCATTATGTCTGAGAGTGATACTAAGTGGATAGGTGTAATTTTGTTTCATCTTGGAGGGCATGCAAAATGAGGATATTTGGTAATACACACACACACACACACACACACACACACACACACACACAAGACACATCACTTGTTGGTAAAAGCCTTTACCTGCTAAGTCATAGTCATATTACTCACTCTTCACTGTCTTTTTAATGCACAGAATCCAATAGTGATTCTGTTTCTTTTTGTATGCTTGTGATTTCCATTTTGTTTCCCCCTGTGTACATCTTAACACCCAGAGAAAGAATAGTTTCTTTATCGGTAAAATATAAGAATCCATTGATTGTTCCAGTGATGTAGTTCCTAGCCTTACCTTTAAGGCAGGCTAGGCTTTGGTTACATTTTCTTAATTCACTAGGCCAGACATGAATGACATTTGGCTGCAGCCAGTTATACAAGAGAATTAGAAATGAATGCTGGTGCTCATCCATCTACCAGAACAAAAGTGCTGCACGTGAATCATCCCAAACTTTCTATGTTGTGGATCATAGGAAAAGAGAGGAAGAAGCCATGCTTCTAAGATTCTTTTTGATTGTATCATGAATAGGGGTGTATAAGGGCATTAGCACCAATAATACCGTACAAAGAAGAGTTTATGGTTGCTTCACTACTCACTTCCCAATTACCTGTGACAGATGACGAAACAAGAAGAGAAGTTCATTATGTGACAGTGATAAGCCCATTGATTAAAATAATAAAATATTCAGTCAGTGGACAAGTCCTATGAGTCCTAAATATCAGAAATGTCTTTACACAAGAAGAAAGTTTCATTTGGTTTCATCTCTTGACTGAGAACAGAATGATAAACTGATGAGAAATGTCTACACGAAAATGTGTACATGAGTTCTGGCCTAACTAATCATAGAAATTATGTCACTGTGAATGACTAAATATTAAAATGTTGTCACTTCAGTTCACCATATTATCAAATGATTTTGCAGAAAAACTAAGGTTTGCCATAAAGGCTTTAACTAACTTTCAGGAAAAATAAATCTATCTTGCTCTTAAAAGTAGAATGTCTAAAACACAAATAGTATCTTATTTGAAGGAATATGTTACCTTCTGACTATAGTGTGTGTGTAGATTTAAATCTAATTTTTAAAATACTTTATTGGATATTTTAACTTTTTGTGATGCATTTACATGCTAATCTTCAGGTGTAAAAGTGTTGTTTCTTCAGTCATCTTTCAGGGCTCTTGTTCACCTTCTAATTTTGGTATAATTAAGGGAGTATTTTTGTTGTCATTTTCGTGTAACTCAGGAGAAAAACTCAGAAAACTTAAGAGCATATGTGCATTATGATTATTATTTGCATAAAATCGGAATTAGATGACTATATGAAATTTTGCTTCATGTTCCAAGACATTTCAGAGCACCCTTTAATACTCAACTCCTTTCTCATCAACTATATTCCAGCTCCACTCTCCAAATAGATTTTTCTTCTTAAAGTTTTCAAAGGGTGTGTTAATAAAATTCATTTCAGTTATTTCATGATATAGAGCTTAATGTTTGTAATTATAGCAACAAATAATCTTACTCCTTTATTAATTTTCTCAGATCCACACTTCATCTCAGGAAATGATACATTATACCTTAAATTATAACTACCAAATTGGTTTTGTAAATAGTCTTTAGTATAACAAACACATCTTGGATATTTAATATTTATTATCTCTTAATGTTTTGTTAAAATAGATTCTATGACTTAAAGAATGAAAAGGTGGCTACAGTAAAAGCTGTGCTTTTCTTAATTGATGGGCATAGACAGAATCATTTAGAAGTTAGAAAATGTTTTTTGGCTATATTTAACTATAGAACATTACATAATATTGAAGAATTCTTATGCAATAAATACATAAAAGATAGTCGTGAATTTCTGAGATTTCTTCACTTAATTTTCTATCTGCTCTTAGATTAAATATAGTTAAAACAAATTATCTGAAAATTTTGTAAGATAATCAATGACATAAACTTATCCATTAAAAAATAAAACTTCTATAATGACGACAAAAATAAAATGCTACATTACAGGTCAGCAAGGTGGTCCATTTTTGCAGCCTCTTGCTTATGAGTTTGATGAGATGAATTTGATAGCAGGGGCACGCAGGGTAGAAGGTAAGAATGGACTCCAATAAATTGTACTCTGCCCTCTACATACATGCCATAGAAACTGATTTTCATTCACAATGAAAGGTAATTCAAGGAAGATTTATGCCATAAAAATATCAGAAATTTAATTGTGAGTGAACAATGAATATAGGAAATTGGTCTGGAAAGTACATGGAGTATTCAATTATCCTTCAAGACCTATCACTTTGACTACTTGAGAGCTATATATGTTAATTATATAACAGGAGTAAAGCAGCTAGAGATAGAACACATCTGAGAAGAAGCATGGCTATATTGAGGATTGTATAGGAAATCAGTAAAATGGTGATTCTCATAAACATATCTGGAAAATGTGTAGTACAGCTTTAAATCAGGAATGGTGATACCTCCAGAAGTTCTTTGATTTACAGGATTGTTTTAGGTCTCTTACGTTTATTTTTTATTTTTCCCCATGATTTTGAGTATTGTTTTTTTCAAGAGCTTTAACAAATTGTGTTAGAATTATGATTGGAATTGAACTGAATCTATAGTTTCCTTCAGTCATGAAATGATAGATCTTTCTACTATATGCTATCTTACTAAATTTCTTCATAGACTTGAACTTCTGGTTGTACAGCCATTTCAGTTTTTGGTTAGAGTTATATCAATATATTTTATATCATAGTGGCTATTTTATATTTATATCATTGATGTTTCCTTAATTTCTTTCTTAGGCTGATTTTTAGATTGTGTAAAGGAAAATTACTCTGTTTGTTTCCTGCCATTTGCTGAATATAGGAGTTCTCTCATAGAATTTTTGAGCTAACTTATGTGTACTGTCATATCATTTGATTTCTTCCTTTTCAGTTTTTGTCCCCTTTATCTCCTTTAGCTGTCTTAATACTTGAGCTAAAATTTCAAATACTATGTTAAATAAATATGTAAAGACTGGGCAACAATTTTTTGTTCTTGAATTTTAGTGGAATTACTTTAAGTTTCTTTTCATTTATTTGAACATTAGCTGTTTTCTGTCTGTATATTGATTTTATTGTGTTTGTTTATGGGCCTGTATCCATGATATCTCAAAGATATTTATCATAAAGATGTGCTGTATTTTGTAAAAGGATCTTTCAACTTCTGTCTTAGGGTTTTACTGCTATAAGCAGACACCATGACTAAGGCACCTCTTATAAGGACAGCATTTAATTGGGGTTTCTTACAGGTTTGGGGATTTATTTTATTATTATCAAAGTGGGAACATAGCAGCATTTAGACAGACATGGTGAGAGAGGAGCTGAGAGTTCTACATCTTCATCTGAAGGCCTATAGCAGAACACTGGCTTCTAGGTAGCTAGGACTAGGGACTTAAAGCCCATGCCCACAGTGACACACCTACTCCACTAAGGCCACAACTCTAAATAGTGTCACTCGTTGGGCCAAGCATATTGAAACCATGACAGCATCAAATAAGATGATCATGGATTTTTTATTGTTGTTTATTTGTTTGTTTTCTTTCTTTTCATGGGAGATTTCATTGATGAATTTTCATATGTTGTACCACTGCATCCCTTTGACCAAGTCCACTTGATCAGGGTGGATGCTCGTTTTCATATATTCTTTGATTCCTTTGAATATACATTAAGTATATTTGCATCAGTATTCCTAAAAAAAATGATCCTACAATCCTCTTTGCTTAGTATCTATGTAGTTTAGGCATCAGGTTGGCTATAGTCACAAATAATGAGTTTCAGGAATTCCTTCTGTTTCTGTTTTGTGGAATAGTTTGAAGAGTATTGGTATTAGCTCTTCGTTTAAAGTTTGGTAAAATTCTGCATTAAAAACATATGGCTTGAACTTATTTTTGATTGAGAGAGTTTAAAAGACTGCTTCTATTTACATAAGGATGATAAAATTATTTAAATAAAATATCTGTCTTTTATTTAAATTTAATAAGTAGTATCTGTCTAGAAAACTCTCCATATAGTTTAGATTTTCCAATTATTTTGAGTATAGGCTTTTGAAGTAAGAATCTAATGATTCTTTAATTTTCTTCAATTTATCTTATTGTATCTCTACTTTTACTTCTGATTTTGTGAATTCAGATGTTGTGTTCTACCATTCATTTATTTTGTCTAAGAGATTGTCTATTTTGTTGATTTTTACATAGACACACACAATACAACAACAAAAGCAATTCAGAGTTACAGTTATTACTTATATTGTTCTCTTTGTTTCTTATTGATGCATTTTACTCCTAAATTTGATTATTTCCTTCCATTCACTCCTCTTGGGTATGTTTGCTTTCTTCTCCTCCTCTTCCTCCCCTTCCTCCTCTTCCTCCTCTTACTCCCCCTTCTCCTCTTCCTTTTCATCTTTTTCAATAGTTTTCAAGTGTGGTATTAAATTACTAGTATGGATTTCTCCAGCTTTCTTCATGAAAGCACTTAGTGCTAAAAACTTTTCTCTAGGCACTACTATCACTATATTTCATAACACAAATGTTGTGCCTAAATTTTCAATGAATTTAGAAAGTCTTTAATTTCTTCCTGGATGTAGAATAGAAAGTTGTTTAATTTCTATGACTCTGTAGGATTTCTGTCATTTGTCTTGTTTTGATGTCCAGCATTAATCCATGGTGGTCTGATATGATATCCAAGGTTATTACAATTTACTTGTATCATTTGAGGCTTGTGTTGTGACCTAGTATATGATCAATTTTGGAGAAAGTTCTGTGAGGTGCTGAGAAGAAGGCATATTCTTTGTGTTTTATTGAAATGTTTGTTATTATTTGTTAGGTCCATTTGATTTATAACATCTGCTAATCTCATATTTCTCAATTTAGTCTCACTTACCTGTTTATTGGTGAGAGTGTGATGTTGAAGTCTTTCACTAGTAATGTATTGGGTTCAATTATGATGTAATATTTAATAATTTTATGACTATGGGGGCCATTGCTTTGGCGACATAGATATTCAAAATTGAGGTGACATCTTGGTGGATTTTCCTTTGATCAGAGTCCTGGTTAGGACTTTATTGCTGTGAAAAGATATTATGACCGAGGCAACTCTCATAAAGGCAAATATTTAATTGGGACTGTCTGTTCATTTCAGAGGTTTAGTCCTTTATTATGGATGGAAGCATGGCAGCAGGCAGGCAGATATTCTGCTGGAGGAGTCTAGAGTTCTACATCTTGATCTGACAACAGCCAGGACAAGACTGCCTTTCACAGGAAGCCAGGCATAGAATCTTATTTTATATTTAGGCAACCCTGAACATAGAAAACCCAAAGGCCACCCTCACAGTGGCATACCTTCTCCAATAAGGCCATGCATACTTGAACTAGGTTACACCTTCAAATAGTGTCAATCCTTGTAGATCAAACATTCAATTCAAGCTACTACAATGAGTATGAAGTGTCCTACCTCATCTCTTTTGATTAGTGTTGGTTGAAATTCTATTTTAGTAGACATTATAATGTATACTCCAACCTGGTTGTAGTGTATTTTTTCTTAGAAACCCGTATCCCAGCCTTTTTCTCTGAGGGAATCTCGATCTTTCTCACTGAGGTACATTTCTTGTATGCAAACAAATGATGGAAACTGTTTTTGTATTTTCTATTATCCTATCTCATTTTATTAGAAAATTGAGTTTATTGATATTGAGAGATACTAATGACCAATATTTGTTAATTCCTATTATTTTGAAGTTAGTGGTGTGTGTGTGTGTGTGTGTGTGTGTGTGTGTCTGTGTGTGTGTGTGTGTGTGTGTCTGTGTGTGTGTATGTCTGTGTGTGTCTGTGTGTGTGTGTGTTCCTCCCCATTTTGGATTTTCTGGAGTGGAACTACTTATTTCCTGTGTTATCTTGGTATAATTATTGTCTTCTTATTGTAGTTGTACTTTAAGTATCTTCTGTAGGGCTGAATTTGATGATAGATGCTCTTTTGGAAAATCTTGTCCTATTTATGATAATTGCAAGTTTTGCTGGGTGTTGTAGTCTGTACTGACATCTATGGTCTCTTCCAGGCTATAAGACATCTGCCAAGGTCATTTTAACTTCTCCATTTTTATCCCTTCAGTTCTTTTAGAAAGAAAAAATTCTGACTCAGGGCTTTTGACAAAGGGATGGCAATTCAGTTTCTTCACTTGATGTCCTATCTTTTTACTGGAGATGGACTCTTAGGTATTTTATCTAAAGTTCCTCCCTTTGAATGCTGAGAGTCTCTTACTTGCAGTGTCTCTAGCACCCTCCCCACAACTCCTACCCTCAAGGTTGCATATTTCCATTCATTCTGTTGCCCCTCAGGCCTTCTCTCTTGTCTTCTTAACCTCATACCTTTTCCCTTCTCACTCCCTCCCACACACAGTTTCCTCCCTCCCTCTGCCTCCTGCAATTGTTTTCTTCCCCTTTCCAAGTGAGAGTGAAGCATCTTCACTTGGGACCTTCTGGTTTACAGTCTTTAGTTCTGCGGATTGTCTCTTGTACTTTTTCAGCTAATAACTGCTTGTTAATGAGTATATGCCTGCAGCTTCACAAAAGTGTTGCCAACATTGTGAGCTGTTCGTCACAGATGTTCTTAAGTACTGTCAGGCTTCTGCTTGTGCAAAAAGAGCTGGATGTCTTTGTTTCCCGCATGTTTCCAGGAACACAAGCAGAGTCCTAGGCTTGGCAGGTTACTGTGGTACACAAGGGAGACCTGGGTGGTGGTAACAGGGAGTGGTCTAACCTGGGTGCTTCTGTTGTTGGTAGGACTTGTGGAATGCAGACTAGAAATAGAGTGCAGAGGAGGGGGTTCAGGCCATTGGATATGGGAGGCAGGTGTTCTGAAGCAGAGCTCTCCCTGGTTGTTTGAGGTGTTGTCAGGTCTGCTTGTCTCTGGGGTTGGGAAGCCTCAGGAATGTAGGCAGAAAAGAGCTATATGCTGACCTTTGTTCTTGAGATTATGGAGTATAGAGCATTTAAGAAAGAATGTCTTTGTCACATATATGAGACATAATTGCTTTTGCTTTTCTTTAAATTGTAATTATAGGATATGAAAATGAATGATAACAATCCTCATGATTGTTAATTTCATCATAATATTTCCTAGTGTTTAGTGTGATTCCCTTGAAGATATTTTTGCTTCTTATTTAAGCTTGATTTCTCCCTTGTGAATACTCTCAATTTATCAAAATTTTATGCTGCCTGTGAAATTTCAACTATTGTTCTGGCCATGGACTCATAGTCTGTGTGATGATTTGAGACCCTACAGATATGGAAATGGGCCCACTTGAGGTTAGGAGAAAGTTAAATATGATTCCTTTAGTGTATTTATCTTTTCTTTTCCCAACCCCCCCCCCAAAAAAGCTTCAATATTGGACTTAAGTAATTGTTTAGAATGAGTGTGATTATTTTACAAATAATGATATTTCATGCCATTTCTGTTCCTTATTTAATTTATTTAAAATGGACTTATTCTCATGTTATATGAAATTTTCACCATTTCTTTTTCCAATAATAATTAAAATTTCTTATCTAAATATACACAGTTTAAAGGAAAATTACCAGTTTCATATTTTCAAATGTTTTAGATGATATGGAAACCTTATGGGGAAAATCTCCTACATGTTCATCAAGCCACTGTTACGTTTACTGTCTTCCCATAACTCCGACTTTAAATATTTTTGTATTCGATGTGAGCAATAATTTCTTATTTCTCATGATCCCTATTATCTGTAGTCTGTGTGAGAAATAAACATATAAATTTTAATTTCTATGAACTAAATAGAAGTTACCAGATTTGTTTATTTATTTATTTTTAGCTTGCTAGAGTTTAGAGTTTATAGACTTGAGTGTAATCACTGCATAGCTCTTGGATGGATGTCACAATTGACTCCTGCCCAGCATCAGGCTCTATTCTCATGTACCACATTCACACCTCTCAGGCTTCTCATCAAAGGAGCCGGTATCCTTAATTTTTGTAAGGGGCTTTAATGATCAGTGCTTATTTCATATTTCAATTAATTTGGAGTTTTAATTTTCACTCCCTGTCATCCCATGTTTTGTCATGATCTTTCAGTTTGGTACTGTTTTAATTATTATTCCAGAGACTCATTTTTCTCATTTATTTCCCATGTTCATTAGTTACTTTCATTGAGAGAATATCAACTTTCAAGGGTGAATATGAGCAGCAGATTGCATGATAATGTTGAAGATTGTAAATATACTTTAAAATATGATTCTATTAATATTTTCATATTTAAATGGTATAGTCATTAAAATTTACATTAGCAAAGCATTCAAAAAATATATGGCATACATAATAAGTACTAAAACTATATATGTTCTGTTCAATTTTTCAGAAATAATTTTGACTAAGAATATTTTTTAAAATATCATTTAAAGTTTTAAAATTTAATAAGTTGAACCTGAATTTTATTTGATTGTTATCACAAATTGTGTCTTGATTCTTGCATATCTACAAAATTATGAAAAAGCTTCATGTTAAACCCATGCCACAACAACACTCCATACCCAAATCCCACCCAAAGAGAGCTGTTTTTTCAGGAGTACTGACACATAGAAGGTCACAGGTAAGACCACCACTATTACTCCAATAGCTGGTCTAAGAGGGACTGGTCAGGAGCCTACAGGGTACAGGAACCAGAAATCAGCCAGGGCCAGAATCCATCTGGGCACAGTCCAACAGATAATCCTATATCATAGCGCTCCATAGCCAACTGCTGCCTGGAGAGATCTGTTCTTATAAGAGTTATGACACACCTGAGAACACAGACTCACAGGCACACAGTAGGGACAAGCTCCAGTGAGAGAAAGCATGACCAGCTAATACTAGAAATAACCAAATGCATAGAGGCAAGCCCAAGAAACTAAGCAACAGAAACTAAGGATCCTTGGCATCATCAGAACCAGGTTCTTCTACTACAGCAAGTTCTGAATACCTCCTCACACTGGAAAAGCAACATTCAGATTTAAATCACATCTCATGATGATAATAGAGGAGTTTTAGAAGGACATATATAACTACCTTAAATAAATGCAGGGGAACACAGGTGACCAAATAGAAGCCCTTAAAGAAGAAACATATAAATGCCATAAAAAGTTTGAGACAACACAACCAAACGGGTAAAGGAATCAAACTAAATAATCCAGGATCTAAAAATGGAAATAGAAACAAGAAATTGGAAAGGGAACAATCCTGGAGTTAAAAAAAAAAACAAACTAGGAAAGAGAACAGGTGTCATAGATACAAGCATCACCAACAGAATACAAGAGATGGAAGAGTGACTCTCAGGCGGAGAAGATAACATAGAAAGTATTTTTTTTCCTTTGGGAAGGTTGTACATTTTAAACAATATTTTATAAACTTAACTACATCTTTTATGGACAGTGACTTAGAAAATAATGGAGTAACAATGAGCAGATTTGGGTGACCAGTTCAGAGTATCACAAATTGATGTATTTGGACAGGTATTGGAATACATATATGTAATTGAATTTTTTAAAAACTTGTTTATTTTACTACTCCAGCTTTAAGGCAATAAAGAAAAACACAAATTTTACTAAAACCAAGCAGAGCTCTGCTTGTGTACACTTTATATGGTATATGCTACTGAATGCTTTCTCTTCATAGCTCTTTAAATCCAATGATTGACTTGTTTAGTAAGTTAGTAGCCATGGATATAATTGTTTGGATAATTGGCAAGAGGCTAGAGTAAGTTGTCCAACAAAGTGGAAGGCCTTATTACTTTAAGAGTCTCCTTTGGTTTCCTTCTCTACAAACTACAGCCTAGTCTTTGATAGAGACTACTGAAGGAAGATACAAAACATTGGGGCTGTGTATTTTATATGAGGAGTTACTACTTTAGTTCTGATGACAGAGTTAAGCCAGAAAAACATCAGCAAGTCCAATATTATGAGATTCACTAAGTTTCAACTTTTATTCATTTATTTTCATAGACCGTATTTTATTGGGAAAGGGCACATAGAAACAATAAAAACCACAATGGGGTTTCCTAGAAAAAACAATAGTACACAAAACATCTAAAGGAGAAGCACAGTGTTTCTATGTTAAACAGAAAGTATTGATACAACAGTTTAAAAAATGCAAAATGCAAAAAACTCCTAACCAAAAACATCCAGAAAATATATGACACAGTAATGAGACAAAACCTAAGGATAATAGGGATAGAAGAGAGCAAAGGATTCCTAATTAAAAGGGGCAGTAAATATCCTCAGCAAAATTTATAGAACACTTCCCTAACTTAAAAGAAGAGATGCACATAAACATACAAAAATCCTACACAACTCCAAATAGCTTGGACCAAAAAACAAAATCTTCTTATCACATCATAATCAAAACACCAAATGTACAAATTAAAGAAAGAATATTAAAAGCAATATAAGAAAAAAAAAAAGGTCAAGTAATTATAAAGGTGGACCTTTCAGAATTACACAAGATTTCCCAACAAAGACCATGAAAACTAGAAGATCCTGGGTAGATTTTAGACCCTAAGAGAACACAAATGCCAGCCCCTGCTACTATAATCAACAAAACTCTCAACTACCATGAACGTAGAAACCAAGATATTTCATGACAAAACCAAATTTACACAAAATATTTCCATAAATCCAGCACTACAAAGGATAATAGATGGAAAACTCCAACACACAGAGGGAAATTACACCCAAGAAAAAGCAAGAAAGTAACCTTCTTAAAACAAACCCAAAAAGAAGATAGGCACATATACATAATTCCACTTCTAACAAAAAAAAATAACAGGAAGAAACAATAATAATCCCTTAATATCTCTTAACATTAATGAATTCAATTCCCCAATAAAAAGACAGACTAACAGAATAGATACATCAATGAGACCCAGTAATTTTTTGCATACAAGAAAGTCAAATCAGTGATAAAGCAAGAAACAAGGTGAAATAGGCAATTTAATATGGAATAAAATCTTTTAACCAAGATTTATTTAAAAGAAAAAGGAGGAACACAACATAATCCTCAAAATAAATATCTACCAAGCTTGACTCTGAATTATGAACATCTGTGCTCCAAATGCAAGGACACCTACATTCATAAAAGAAACTTTAGTAAAGCTCAAAGCACATAGTAATAGTGAGAGACTTGAATACCCCACTCATCAATGGGAAGATTCTGGAAACAGAAACTAAACAGAGACAGAGTGAAATTAGATCAGAAGATAGACATAAGAACAAAATTGATTTGCCAGATATTTATAGAACATTTCATTCTAAAACAAAAGAATATACCTTTTTTAGCACCTCATGGTACTTTCTCCAAAATTGATGATATAATTATTCACAAAAAAGACCTCAACAGATAAAAGAAGATTGAAATAATCCAATGCATCCTATGAGATTACCATGGACTAAGGCTGGACTTCAATAACAACAAAAACAATAGAAAGCTCACAAAAAGATAGAAACTAATCAACTCTCTATTCAATGATAACTTGGTCAAGAAAGAAATGAAGAAAGATCTTAAAGGTTTGTTAGACTTTGATGAAAATGAAGGAACAACATACCCAGTTATAAGGAACAACAGAGAAAACAGTGCTAAGAGGAAAAATCATTGTTCTGAGCACCTCCAAACACAAACTGGAGAGACCATACACTAGCATCATAGCAGCAAATTTGAAAGCCCTAGAACAAAAATAAGTACATACACTCAAGAGGAGTCTAGAGTAGGAAATAATCAAACTCAGGGGTGAAAACAACCATGCAAAAACTAAGAGAAAAATACAAAAAATCAACAAAACCAAAAGCTGGTTCATTAAGAAAATCAACAAGATAGATAAACCTCTAACCAGACACATCAGAGGTCACAAAACAAAATCAGAAATGAAAAGGGAGACACAAAAGAAACTTAGAGAATTCAAGAAATCATCATACCCTACTACAAAAGCATATACTTAGCAAAACTGGAAAATCTTAAAGAACTGAATAGTTTCCTAGACAGATAGCAGGTACCAAAGTTAAATCAGGATCAGATAAAATATCTATACTGTATCAAAACATGAAATTAATTGAAGCAGTCATTAAAATTCTCACAACCAAAAATAAGTCAAGGATCAGATGTTTCAAGTACAGAATTCTATCAGACCTTCAAAGAAGACCTAATACTCTTCAAAATATTCCACAAAATAAAAACAAAAAGAGCACTCCCCAGCTTTTTCTAGGAAGCCACAAGCATGCTTATACCTAAATCACACAAAGACCTAACTATGAAAGAAAACTTCAGACCAATTCCCCCCCCCCTCTCTCTATATATATATACATACATATATGCATACACATGCATACCTTACATACACATACATACATATATCTATATATATCTATAGATATATCTATTTATCTATATATATGCAAAAAGACTCAATAAAATTCTTACAAACTGAATTTAATAACATGTCACATGAGCATTTACAATAATCAGGGATGCAGACATGCTTCAATATAAGGAAATCCATCAACCTAATACACCATACAAAAACACTTAAAAGAACAGAACCACATAATTGTTTCATTAGATGCTGAGGAAGTATTTGACAAAAATCAATGCTTGTTCCTTTGAAAGTCTTAGAAAGAGCAGGAATTCAAGGACCATACCTAAACATAGTAAAAGCAATATGTAGCAAACCAGTAGCCAACATAAAATTAAATGGAGAAAAATTTGAAGCAATTCCACTATAATCAGGGACTAGAAAAGGCTGCCTACTCTATACAATATTGTACTCATAGTTTTAGCCAGAAAAATCGAACAGAAAAAGGGATCAAAGAGATACAAATTGGAAAGGAGGAGGTCAAAATATTAGTATTTGCAGATGTTATGATAGTATACTTAAGAGAACCCAAAAATTCTACCAGAGATTTCTTATAGCTGATAAACAACGTCAGCATAGTGACTTTATATAAAATGGGCAGAGAAAGATTTTAGACAAACTACACACTTCATGATAGTCACAAATAACCTAAAATATCTTGGTGTGATTTCTACCATGCAAGCAAAAGATGTTTTACAAGAACCTCAAGATTCTGACAAAAAAAATAGAGGAAAATCTTAGAATATGAAAAGATCTCCCATGGATTTTCAGTATTAATATAGTAAAAATGGCCATGTTACCAAAAGAAACCTACAGATTCAATGCAATCTCCATCAAAATTACAACTTAATTATTCATAGAGTTAGAAGAGAAGAACTGAAAATTCTTTTGGAATAGCCAAAACCTCAGCATAACAAAAATTATTCTCAAAAATAAAATACCATCTGAAGGAATCACTTCCTGACCTCAAACTGTGTTACAGAGCAATCATGGTAAAAACTGATTGTTATTGATATAGAGATAGGCAGGTAGATTAATGGAATAGTATTGGAGATGTGGAACTTAACCCAAACAACTATGGTCACTTGATCTTTTAAAATTGAGCTAAAATCATCCAGTGTTATAAAATACAGAATTTTCAATAAATGGTGCTGGTACAAGTGCTGGTAAGCATGTAGAATCCAATTGATGCAAATTGATCCATTCCTCTCTCCTTGTACAAATCTCAAGTCTAAGTGGATCAAACTCTACATCAACCAGATACACTAAACTAATGGAAGAGAAAGTGGGGAAGAGCCTTGAACACATGGGTACAGGTTAAAATTTTCTAAACAGAACACCAGTGGTTAGTTCTCTATTATCAATAATAAACAAATGGAACCTTATAAAGTTTAAAAGTTTCTGTAAGACAAAAGACACTGTCAATAGGACAAAACAGCGACTATCAAATTGTGAAAAGATCTTTACCAACCAGTTACCCCAGAGCTCCCAGAGTTAAACCACCAACCAAAGTATGTATGCATTTGGAGGGAACCATGGCTCCAGCTGCATATGTACTAAAGGATGGCCTTATCTGGCATCAGTGGCAGGAGAGTTCCTTGGTCCTTTGAAGGCTGGAAGCCCCAGGGGAGTGGAATGCCAGAGTAGTGAAGTGGAAATGATTGGGTAATAAATAAAATGTCCAGTAAAACTGTGAAAAAAGAATAAACAGTACTTTTGACAATCTTTATAATAAAAAGAATGCCCATTTAAACCATACAAAGTCCACAGTTCAGTTATTAGGAAGACATCAAGGTAATGTGTTTGATTTTGCTTGTTCAGCACTTATTTCTCAAGCTGTTTTTCACTAGAAAATAATGATCAAACCTATGGAATTGGACTGATATGCTGGTTCATGTAGACTAAGAACCATACTGAAGTTTACTATGCATATGAGATTCTACCAAAACAAAACAAAACAAAAAAAAAAACATTCCAAGATATTGGCTTATAAACAAGAACAATAAATTCAATTTTACATAATTATATAACTTATATGATATAAAAGAAGCAGGGAAATCTATGCTGGATTTTCTGGTTATATTTACTGTGTTTTCTAACATTTTCTTCACATGATATATTTTCCAGTTGGAGCTTTCCTTTGAACTTTCACCTGTCTGATGATTGCAGACAATGTCGACACACTAGAAGCTATGCTTGTGCTCTTCCGGGTTCATTTGTCCTCAGTGATTTGTAGTGTGCTGCCTCTGGAGCTAGTGGCCAGGCTATTTAGTGATCTGAACTCTACATTAGCTCTTGTTCTACTAAAGTTGGTCAAGTGTAACCATAGAGCTAAAAACATAAATGGCAGATTTTTTTTTGTTGTATAAATTGAGCAGAAATTAAGTTCCTCACAAGAGTAATTGATAAACAAATAAACACATTAGTTCTTCAGACTGATACATTTCTAATTCTCTCTCCTAGCCAGAGCTTAAAATTTATCCTTTTGAAAATTCTAAACACGAGCACTGAATTAACCTTGTCTATCTTCCCATTTAAATCATCCCATGTACCTCTGCCATTATCTTTTTGCTTCATGACCTCTTCTTTATTAATGTGTGTGTGTTTGTATGCAATTGTGCATGTTGGTGGGTTTAGGGGTATGTCTAATCTTCGGGAATATCTGTTTAGTGTTGTTTGTATGTCCAAATGTTTAAGCATGGCTATTTTGGATTAGTTAACTTAACAGGAAGTTAATCCATGGTTAAAATCCCTTCTAACTCTCTTAGCCATTGATTATCTATAACTACATCATCTACCAGTGACACCTAGTGAAATTTCACTGAGGTAAGTTGGCAACTTCACGGATCTTACGATAATGCAGGCCTTGCATAGGTAACCATATTTCTGAGATTTCAACTGTACAGCTCCCCTTTCATGTCTAAAAGTCAGTTTCACAGTCTGGTTCTTGATCATCTGGAACATCAAATTACTCGGTGTGCTTTCCTCTGCAATGCTCCCTGAGCCTTAAGTGTAAGGGGTTTGTTTGTTTGTTTGTTTTGTTTGTTTTTGTCTTTCATAGTGATATCAATGGACAGTATATTGGATCGCTGTAATAATTATGAGGATGCAAACAGAAGACCATTTGGTAAGTGGTGAGAATTTAAAATTTAGATGATTACTTCTAATACTTTTAATCCAATGAAAAGACTGAAGAGAAGCAGTCAGTAGAAAAAGAAAGAAAATATAATTATCAAAATAAGTGATATAAATAATGTCTAAAAGTCTAAAATTTTTCTAATTGTTCATGGAGTTGCCAAATGCCCTCAGGGACCTTAGAGTTATGAACTTTTTTCGATTACAGTAAATTTGTATTTGAAACCTAAGGACATATTGGGAGCACTCTTGGTACCAAAAAAAAAAAAAAAAAAAAAAAAAAAAAAAAAAAAAAAAAAAAAAAAAAAAAAAAAAACATAAAAAAAAGAAAAGAATAGCAGTGAACAAAAGAAAAACTCACAACTTAATATGCCAAGAAACACAGTTGAAAAATGAAGACTTACTAACCTTTATGAGGAAAGTCCATGTACATAAAAAACAAATAATTAGCAGAAGAAAGGTTAAAAGGATGGAGAAACAGGGGAAAAGAAGTTTAGATTGACCCAAGAGTAGATTTTAAAGGTGTAGGTCTAGGATTCTTTAGGGGGAATGTTGGACCATATAGACCTGAAAATGTGAATCTGTAACAGACACATAAGAATTGTATATTTATATATTTAAAATGAATTTCAAGAAAATCAGAATAACGATGCATATAGGTGTCAGGTAGCTTTAAGGGAAAGGAGTGTCATTGTCACCCAAACATACTTCCTCAAAGCCATTTGACAGTGGCCCCTATAGGGAGAACATGAGAGTTACGATTCTGTGTCAAACATGAGCCTGATATAGCTGTTTCCTGAGAGGATCTGCCACCTCCTGACAAATACAGAGGCAGATGCTTACAGCCAACAACTGAACTAAGAACAGGGTCTCCAAATGAGGAGTTAGAGAAAGACTGAAGGAGCTGAAGGGGTTTGCAAACCCATTGGAACAATACTAGTCACTGAGTTCACAGTGACTAAACCACCATGCAAAGAATACTCATGTATGCACCCATGGCTCCAGCTGCACATGTAGCAGAAGATGGCTTTGTTGGCATCAATGGGAGGAGGGGAATGTCAGGGTGGAAGACTGGAGTGGTTGGGTGGGTGGGTGGGGGAGGACCCTCTTAATGCAGAAAGAAGTATGGAATTGAAGAGGGTCTGGTGGAGAAACTGGGAAAGGCAATAACATTAGAAATGTAAATTAGAGTTGTAGGCAATTGTGAGTCTGAGTCGAGTTCTGGAAGCTGAACTTGGGTTTTCTGCAAGAACAGCAGAGCCCCTATCCAATTCCTGTAAATGTCATTTAAAAAAAAAAAAAAACTTTACCTGAAAAAAAATTACATTAAACTATAGTAAAAAAAAAAAAAAAAAGCCAAGCAATGACAAAAAATGTATTTGTATACTTTTATGCAAAAATGTTTAAATTTTGTACATTTATCTTTTTTTAAAGTTCTACAATAAAAAAAGAATATCCAATAAGAAAGGAAAAATATAGGAACAGAAGTAAAATTCGGTACATGTAAGAAAGAGAAGTTGATTACTAGAGAAAAGAAGTTTTCACAAAGACTTCTTTGTGAAAAAGTCTTTAAAAATGACAAAGATTTTTGTGATATTTGTCAAATTTAAAGACAGAGTCATGGATTGTGACTAGAAAGTTGAGACATCTATAAACTAAGCCTACAAAAATGTTGGCCAGAATAGAGCAGAAGCAACTAGAGAATTTGTTAGATGAACACTATCTTGGTGAGGTGTGTGTGTGTGTGTGTGTGTGTGTGTGTGTGTGTGTAAAAGGAAAAATAAAAATACCAGAGCTGTGTTTTCAGAGCTCAGAGAAAAAGTCAGTAGACAGATAGCTTTAAAGTTCAATAGTAAACAGAAGCATGTTTCCTAGCAAGAATTTGCTAATAGCTAGCTCATCCTCTTTAGATCACTTTTTTTCTATCTGTGCCATATACTGTGTTCCTTCACAATGTATAGGCAGCTCTTTTAATAAATATGTAGTGTGGAGTAGGTAATTTCAGAATATTTGCTGGTATATCCCACTAGAGATTTTGAGTCCTTGCTAATATTTTTTAATGTTTTGGACAGAAAACAATACTTATTGAACAAAGATACAGTAAGACTAAGAATGAACCCTCATATCAAGGTTTTCTGAGGCTATCCCAGTAGGATAAAAGGAGACCCACTAGCAAGTAAATGAGTCAGAGATACCCACAATTCTACTGCTAGGGGTTCACTAAAATCTGGTTCAGAAATATGTAGGCTTCATAATCACTGAATCATTCTCTGTGAGTCTTCATAAATTCTGGTTAGTTAATCCGTGGACCATATTTTCCTACTATCCTTGAAACCTCTATTTCCTAAAATCCTCCCTTCACATCTTCTGTAGAGTTTCTAGAGCTTCACCTAAGTTTTGGATGTAGGTATTTATATCTGTTCCCATTGGCTGCTGGAAGAAGCCTCTATGAAGATAATTGGATTAGGTACAAATGTAAGAAAATAGCAGAATATCATCAAAATAAATCTGTTGACTTTTGTTATTTGTGGTAGTGTTGGCTCTACCCTATGTCTTTGAGACATCAAATTTCCAGATTCTGGTCATCTAGGTCAAGTAAGGCATGGGTTTCCCCTCATGGCTTTGGCCTCAAATTAGACTAAACATTGGTTATCACTCCCATAACTTCTAAGTCAGCATTGCCCTAGCACATTTACAAGCAAGAAAGCTTGCTTGTCAAAGGTTTTATGATTAGTTAAGTGACCCAGTCCCACCACTGGGAGCCTACCCTGGATACAAAAGATATCCAGTTAAGGCTCCCTGTCCATCATTAATACGAGTTCCCCCTTGCATCACTTTCATAGGTTCAAAGACATTTCCACATAGCTCCCTAAAAGCTCTCCATTCTGGCTGTCTCTCAATCAATACCTCCCTATCCCACCTGAACCTTCCTTTTTTCATTCTGACCCATCTGCTGTCCACCCACAAAATCTATTCTATTTCTTATTCCTAGAGAAATCCATATGTCCCCACTTGAGTACACTTTGTTATGTGCCTCTCTAGTCTATGGATTGTAGTGTGATTATGCTTAATTTAACAGTAAATATTCACTTATAAGTAAGTAGATATTATGATTGTCTTTTCCTGTCTGAGACAACTCACGTAGGATTTTTTCCTAATTCTATCCACCTGCCTGAAAATTTTATTATCTAACAGTTCAGTAATACTACTTTGTCAGAATATTATATTTTCTTTATTGAGTATTTGGTTGTGGATATGATAACATCTAGGATATGATAGTTTCTAGCTATTTTGGATGAAACTGCTATGAACATAGTTGAGCAAATATCCTTGTGGTAGAATGGAACATCTTTTGGGAGTATGCAAAGAATAAGATACATCTGGTTCTTAAGGTAGACCTATTCCCAATTTTCTCAGGAATGTCTATGTTGATTTTTATAGTGTTTTAAACATATGTGCTCCCAACAGCAATGGAGGACTATTCCTTTTTGCTACAGCCTCACCAACATGAGTTGTCGCATGATCCTAAACATTCTGAAGTGTGCAAGATGAAATCTCAAAGTACTCTTGATTTACATCACTTTGATGGCTAAGAATGTTCACCATTATTTGTTTTCCAGCGATTTGAAATTCTGCTATTGAAAATTCTCGCTCCATGTTGGCCCAGAGCCACAAGAAGTTCAGGCACACTGCCATCAGGACTCACAGCCTGCCCACAGAAAACTCAGGGGAGATGCAGGAGAGCTTTCCCTACTGAGCCTACAGGTGAGCCTAAACTCTCTCTCTTCACTGATTCTCTGGGTAAAGCTTTCTGGGAACTCTCAGGATTCAGGTATTACGCTACTGCTTAAGTCTGTGCTTTTCAGGCCTCCATCTGCACCCAGAGCTAGAGCAGACCCATTGCCATTGGAACTTAGAGCCTGCATATAGAGAGCTGAACACCCAGGATTAATCACCCTCTGAAGTTCAGGGCCCACAAACACACAGGAAAGACAAGCTCAGAGAAAACAAGATCAACCAACATCTAAGATAAAAAGATGGCAAGAGGCAAGTACAAGAATCTAAGCAACAGAAACTAAGACAACCTGGCAACGTCAGAACCCAGCTATCCCTCCACAGCAAGCATTATATATCCCACACAAGATTTGGGCTTTAAATCATGCCTTATGCTGATGAAGAAGGGCATCATGCAGCACATGAATAACTCCCTTAAAGAAATACAGGAGGACACAGAAAAACAAGTACAAGCCCTTTGAGAAACAGAGGAAAAAACAAGCAAACAGATGAAGGAACTTAACAAAACAATCCAGGATCTAAAAACAGAAATGGAAACAAAAAAAACACAAAGAGAGACAACCCTGGAGATATAAAACCTAGGAAAAGTGTTAGGAATCATAGATATAAGCATCAAACACAGAATATAAGAGATGAAAGAGAAAAATTTCAGGGGCATTAGATAACATAGAAAGATTTGGTAAAACAATCAGATAAAATGTAAAAATTAAAAGCTCCTAACTCAAAACACCCAGGAAATCCAGGACATAATAAAAAGACCAAACATAAGAATAATATGTGTAGAAGACTGTGAAGACTCACAAATGGAAGACCCAGTAAATATCTTCAAGAAAATTACAGAAGAAAATTTTCCTAACCTAAAGAAAGAGATAGCCATGAACATACGAGAAGCCTATAGAACTCTAAATAGATTGGACAAGAAAAGAAATTCCTCCTGACACATAATAGTCAAAACACCAAATGTTCAAAACAAAGAAAAAATACTAAAAGTAGTAAGGGAAAAATGACAAGTAACATATAGAGGCAGACTGATCTGAACCACAACAAATTTCTTGAAAGAAACTATGAAAGCTAGAAGATTACGGACTGATGTCATACAGACCCTAAGAGAACACAAATGCCAGCCCAGGTTTCTATATCCAGCAAAACTCTCAGTTTCTATAGATGGAAAAACCAAGTTATTCCTGGACTGGACCAAATTTATACAGTATCTGTCCACAAACCCATCTCTACAAAAGATAAAAGATGGAAAATTCCAACACAAGGAGAGAAACTAAACCCTAAGAAAAGCAAGAAAATAATCCTCTTGCAACAAAACCAAAAGAAGAAAGGCACACAAACATAATTCTACCACTAACAACAAAAATAACAGGAAACAACAATCATTATTTTTTAATATCTCTTAACATCAGTGGACTCAGTTCCCAGTAAAAACTCAGAGACTGTTAGACTAGATACATAAACAGGACCCAACATTTTGCTGCATAGGGGAAACTCATCTTATCCACAAATACAGGCACTAACTCAGAGTAAAAGGTTGAGAATAAATTTTTCAAGCAAATTTTCCCAAGAAACAAACTGGACTAGCAATACTAATATCTAATAAAACAAATTTTCAAACAAAAGTCATCAAAAAAGATAAGAAAGAACACTTTTTACTCATCAAAGAAAAAATTTATGAAGATGAACTCTCAATCCTAAACATCTATGCTCTAAAGATAAAGGCATTCTTTTTTTATTATTGGGACCTATTTGTGTGGGGGGAAAATTAAGCAAGTGGAAGTGGTAACTGAAAATACCAACTAAAAATGTTTCATAACCATTAAGTCTCTGAAATGACCTTAATTTCTGGAAGCACTTTGTAGTGGGAAAACAAGATTTTCATGTACTTTACATCACAATCAAAGGTATTTGTTCTGTCCCAGGTAGATCATTATTATATGAACGTTGTTAAATAACAACAAAAAAAAAACTTAGATGAATAATGAAACTGGGACAAGAGTCCACTTGTCCTTAATACTTCAACCCCTTTTAAAAAAGAAGAAGGAGAAGAAGAAGAAGAAGAAGAAGAAGAAGAAGAAGAAGAAGAAGGAGAAGGAGAAGGAGAAGGAGAAGGAGAAGGAGAAGGAGAAGGAGAAGGAGAAGGAGAAGGAGAAGGAGAAGGAGAAGGAGAAGGAGAAGGAGAAGGAGAAGGAGAAGGAGAAGGAGAAGGAGAAGGAGAAGGAGAAGGAGAAGGAGAAGGAGAAGGAGAAGGAGAAGAAGAAGAAGAAGAAGAAGAAGAAGAAGAAGAAGAAGAAGAAGAAGAAGAAGAAGAAGAAGAAGAAGAAGAAGAAGAAGAAGAAGACGCAGAGAGGAGCCTGGCCAACCTGCCAAGTGGAACGGAGGCTCATAGAGGCTGAGCAACTGGTGGGTGGGAGACCTGGGCTGCAGGGGAGCAAAAAGATCTCTGTGGAGTACACAAGGAAAGTGCACCCCTTGCCTTGCCCTGCCCTGCCGTGCCTGATCCAGCAAACAGAATCAGAACATTGGAATTTCTGCTCACACCCGACGACTCTGAGGCATAAAACAGGGATCGACCCATCTGACACCTCAACCAGTGGAGAACCAGAGACACAGACCAGATACAAGGGAAAGGTAAGAACATATCACTGACAACAAAATGGCAAGAGGAAAGAGAAAGAGTATATCCCAAGGGAACCAAGACAATCTAGCAACACCAGAGCCAAGCTCTCCCATAAGAGCAAACATCGAAACTCCAAACACTCCAGAAAAAGAAGACACAGACCTGAAATCATGCCTCAAGACGCTGATAGAATTACTTAAACAAGAAAGGGAGGAAAAGCAAAAAGATTCAGAAGCTTTTAAAGAAGAAACAAGAAAAACACTCAAAGAACTCAAAGAACTAGAGGAAAACAGAACCAAAGAAATAAAGGAATGGAAGAGAGAAATTAAAACAGAGATTGACACAATAAAGAAACACTAAAAGAGATAACCCTAGAGTCAGAACACCAAAAAAAGAAATCAGGAGTTACAGAAGCAAGCATGTCCAATAGATTACAAGAGATCGAAGAGAGAATCTCGGGCGCAGAAGACAACATTGCAAACATAGACAAAACAGCCAGAGAACATGCAAAAAACAAAAAGCTCCTAACCCAAAATGTCCAGGAAATCCAAGACACAATGAGAAGACTGAACCTAAGGATAATAAGAATAGAAGAGGGAGAAGAGTATCAACTAAGAGGCACAGTAAATATATCTTCAACAAAATAATAGAAGAAAACTTCCCTACCCTCAAGAATGAGATGACCACGAGCATAAAAGAAGCCTTCAGAACTCCAAATAGGTTGGACCAGAAAAGAATTACCACCCGACACATAATAGTAAAAACATCAAGCGCCCAAAGTAAAGAAAGAATACTAAAAGCAGTAAGGGAAAAAGGTCAGGTTACATATAAAGGCAGACCAATCAGACACACACCCGATTTCTCAACAGAGACTATGAAAGCTAGAAGAGTCTGGACAGACATCATGCACTCCTTAAGAGAGCACAAGTGCCAGCCCAAGCTGCTATACCCAGCAAAACTATCAATCACCATCGATGGAGAGATGAAGATATTTCAAGACAAATCAAAATTCACACAATATCTGACCACAAACCCAGCACTACAACGAATTATAGGTGGAAAACCCAATACAATGAGGGGAAATACAGCCTAGTAAGAACAAGAAAACTCCTAAACAAGAAAACTAAAAGAAGAAAAAAACACAGACACAACTCAACCCAAAAAAGCAATAATGGCAGGAAACAGAAACAACTATTCCTTGATATCTATTAACATAAATGGTCTCAACTCCCCAATAAAGAGACATAGACTATCAGACTGGATACATAAACAAAATCCAGCCTTTTGCTGCATACAGGAAACTCATCCCAGAGACAAAGACAGACACTAACTCAGAGTAAAAGGGTGGGAAAAAAACTTCCAAGCAAACAACTCCAAGAAGCAAGCTGGAGTGGCTATTCTAATATCGAATAAAGTAAATTTCCAACCAAAAGTTATCAAAAAAGATAACTTTTTACTCATTACCGGGGAAATCTGTCAGGAGGAACTCTCAATCCTTAACATATATGCTCCAAATAAAAAAGCACCCACATTCATAAAACTTAATGGCGGGAAACTTGAAGCAATCCCACTAAAATCAGGGACTCAACAAGGCTGCCCACGCTCCCCCTACCTATTCAACATAGTACTGGAAGTCCTGGCTGGAGCAATTAGACAGCAAAAGGAGATCAAGGGGATACAAATCGGAAAGGAAGAGATAAAAACATCACTCTTTGCCGATGACATGATAGTGTACTTAAGTGACTCCAAAAATTCCACCAGAGAACTCCTACAGCTGATAAACAAGTTCAGCAAAGTGGCTGGATACAAAATTAACTCAAACAAATCAGTAGCCTTCCTGTACTCAAAGGACAAACATGTGGAGAAAGAAATTAGGGAAAACGTACCCTTCACAATCGTTACAAAAACTATGAAATACCTTGATGTGACTCTAACTAAGCAAGTGAAGGACCTGTATGACAAGAACTTCAAACCTCTAAAGAAAGAAATTGAGGAGGATCTCAGAAAATGGAAAGATCTCCCATGCTCATGGATTGGAAAAATCAACATCTTAAAAATGACCATCCTACCAAAAGCAATCTACAGATTCAATGCAATCCCCATCAAAATTCCAACCCAGTTCTTCATGGAATTGGAAAGATCAATGTGCACTTCTGGGCATATACCCCAGAGACACTTTAATACACAACAAAGATATATGCACCACAATGTTCATAGCGGCTCTATTTATAATAGCCAGAAGCTGGAAGGAACCCAGATGTCCTTCAAAAGATCAATGGATACAAAAATTGTGGTACATATACACAATGGAATACTACTCAGCCACCAGAAACAATGACTTAACCAAATTCTTAAGAAAATGGCTGCATCTTGAGAGTATCATCCTGAGTGAGATAACCCAGTCACAAAAGAACAGACATAATATGCAGTCACTGATAGTGGGATGCTAATCCCAGAGGCTTGCACTCACCCAGAAACAACTCACAGACTGTATGAAGTCCAAGAAATAAAGAAAACAAAAAATATACATATATTTACAAAACAAGAAGACTTTGACTATTTCCATGTTGCGTTTTGTTTTGCATGTACTCTACTCTTATTGTAACTATTAGGTTTTCAATGCATACTGTCAAGCCCTTGAAAAAAATCAAGTACTGACTAAAAAAATATATTCACATGGTTTTATGTAAAAATTATTTCAATGTCTGAAAAAACAGTACTGACAAAAATGTATAATTTTAAGCAAAAAATATTTAAAATCTGTACATTTATTTTTGTTTTGTAAAATAAAGTCGTTTTAAAAAAAGAAAACACTGTTTCATGTAACACAAGCAGGATTAACTCACTATATAATAAAGAATGGTGTTTAAAAAAAAAGAAGTAGTAAAAGAAGAAAAAGAAGAAGAAGAAGAAGAAGAAGAAGAAGAAGAAGAAGAAGAAGAAGAAGAAGAAGAAGAAGAAGATGATGAAGAAGAAGAAGAAGAAGAAGAAATAGAAGAAGAAGAACAACAAGAACAAGAACAAGAACAAGAGAAAAGAAAAAGAAGAAATAGATGCATTACTCCTGATTGTGAATCAATAATGTTATCTTCATTTGCAAAGGACAGCACATTAGAATGAGGTGATTTACAGTTCCTATTTTTGTTGAATAAACAACACAGATCTCTAATCATCACCCACTAAATACATTTTCTAAAGGTGAACAAAAGGAGAGGGCAATTTGATGCTTCTTAATTAAGCTTGCAATATTTTTGTACATTTACAAGTATTTGTTTTTGAAAACTAAATGAGTATAGATTTCTGATAGAAAGGTTTCCACCCCCATCAGCTGTGAATGATTTTGGCTTGTAAATTATATGCTGTCCTCTCAATTGCCTGGTAAACGACCTTAACCCCAACTTTGACACAGCAGTATTTCTAAGAAAGATTAATAATTAATTCTCTATGGTAGATCAACTAAGGCTCAAGGGTTCTCAGTAATAATTCTGTATCACTTGCCAAGAAAAGTAGTCTTCTATATTTAGATAAATGTTGTTTGAGTTGGATAGGAAAATATACTTACAAGACTTTCAAAGTATAGACAGTTTGGTGTGGATGTATGGCAAGATTTGGGTATCCAAGCAACTACTAGATGCTTAGGAAGTGGAAGTTCCACTCTGACTTTATTACAAACATGATTATTGTTAATAAAACCCTTATAAATTCTCTCTTCTCTTTTCCTTCTTGCTTGCTACTCCCATTCTTACTATGTCTCAGTATCTTTCCCTGAATAATGATTTGTATTCATACAATTTCTATGAATAATGTTGCTAGAACTTAAATGATGACTTCATATTAGGTATCCTGAAAAACATTTTCATACATTACAGCTCAGAGTCTCCCATTTCAAAGCTTCATTTAGGTGTATGTACCCCCTACATTAATGTTTTGATTTCTAAAAATTTCACTCTCACAGCGCCAGCCATTTAATTGCACTGATTATTATTCATACATTAGCACCTGTTAGTAAGCATGGGTTTCTTCCTTCCTTCCTTACTTCATTTCTTTCTTTCTTTCTTTCTTTCTTTCTTTCTTTCTTTCTTTCTTTCTTTCTTTCTTCTTTCTTTCTTTCTTTCTTTCTTTCTTTTTTCTTTCTTTTTTTCTTTCTTTCTTTCTTTCTTTCTTTCTTTCTTTCTTTCTTTCTTTCTTTTCCAAATGTTTTATCCAGCATTCAGATTCCATATACTTGGCAAAAGTAACATATTATATTGGATTTAAAAATTTACCAGTAAGCCTGAGAAGTGATCTCTTTTGTTGCCTGAATTTCCTAATACTGTCATCATTATAGATCTAAAGACTTAATATGTATATTTATGAAAACAATGGTCAAGTGTCCTTTCAGTTTATCCCCAAGTTTGATTGCTAAGACAATGAAGAACCACCTTCTGGCAAATTTAGGTTCAATTACTTTTTATTTGATATGCAATTGCTGGTAGGAATTTCATTCTTCTTTTGAAGCATTATGGATGTTTTAATTAGCATTATTTCATATAAGTCTAAGAAATAGAAAATGTATAAGTATTTTGGTGAATGATCTTCAAAATGGTACCATAAACATAAGATAAATTATGATAGCATAGTGAAGATAGCCAATAATATAATACTCGGATTATTCTTAGTTTAGTAATAAGACGGCATGATAGTGTTTCTAATGATAGTATTAAAATTAATCTTTTTCTCTTAGAACTTTATTTTTAAAAAGAGAGATATATGTACAGATTTTTAAAGACATTTTAGCATAACACTATATGAATATATTTTTGTCAGTACTTAATTCTTTTAGAGGTTTGATAGCATGCATTGAAATCCCACTGGTTACCATAAGAATAAAGTACATGTAGGACAGAAAGAAATTAATCTTAAATATCTCTCATAGCTTATTTAGAATTTTCGGGGTGGAACTTACTGAGAGGATATTGATATTAAGTAATGTTTATTGCAAAGAATTGTAGTGTGACTGTTTTTAAAATATTTCTTTTGGTTACTTAAAATTATTTTATTGACTAAATTCTTAAAAAATTAAACAAAATAAATTATTAGGAAAAATTTAGAATAATGGAACACTGCATTCTCCAATTAACTAAGTTTGGTTAACATATGACTCTTAGAACCATAAAATTGAAGAACTCCTTAAGGAAAAAAAATAAGAAAAAATATTCTAGATTTATAAGAAAAAGAAAACTGTTTCCTGCGTCTTATTCCTTCTGTTAATTCCATGACTATTATGAAGGCCGAAGACCATCCTTTGCTCCTCACTTACTGGTTGAGTTGATGTTGATTGAATTCTGAATTGATATTTTTCCATTTAAACAAAATATTGCTTGCCTCTTCCAAATGTTGTACTTTCTGGATTTTTCTCTCCATCTGGCTTTTGTTGCAACTCTGGACTCCTTTAGAGGTCAAAAAAAATGTAGAGACCTCATGAGACCTATTTAACTTCAGCTGGTATGTGAGTGCAGTGTAGAAGAGAAAAAAAGTTAAAACAAATGAATGGGTTTAAAAAAAAATCAGCAGATCTAGGAACAGTAAATGAGTACTCAAAGTCATAGCTGGGTGTTTTATTTAAGATTATTCGAATAAAGCCAGACAAAATACAAGTTAAATAGATAGGTAATAGATAGATTCATAGATAGATAGGTAGATAGATAGATAGATAGATAGATAGATAGATAGATAGATAGATAGATAGATAGATAGATAGTGATGGAAAATGCCACAATAGATAAGGAAGGTAAGAAAGTACTCAGGATATATAATCTACAAGAGAAAAATTGACAAAGTTAGCAGTGTAATTAAATGTGAATCTAAAGAGAAAAAGAGTGTTCTTATAGTAAAAGAACCAGTGGGACAAAATAAAACAGTCAGATGAAGCAATAGTATTATACCTACTATACTGAAGATTTTGTCTTTAAAAACCCTGTTGTCTTCTGAGTGACAGAAAAAGAATGGATCCAGAGGGTAGGCAAGACAGAGAGGACCTCGGAGGATTAGAGGGAGAGGAAACTATTATGAGGGTATATTATATATATGTAATAATCTATTATCAATAAAAGAAACAAAATCATGAAAACAAAAGAGTAGCAGTGTGAGATTTGGGCCCAGGAACAAGGTAGTCAATGTGCAAGGACAAGAGAAGAGAGATGTCACAACCAAGGCACAGCATGACTCAACATTATTTCCTCTCTCTATTATTATTTTTTTTTTTTTGTTTTTTTTTTTGGCTTGGACTCTCAACTGATTAGATGAAATTAACCCTGATTGTTTCTGTGATGCCTATTTTTTAGCCCATCTATTTTAATGCTAATCTTTTGCCAAGTGGCCCTAATGAATACATTCAGCAATAACAGTTATATACACCATCCAGACATCTTTTGTACCAGTTCCTTTGACACATGAAATTAGCCATCATACTAAGCTTCACCATGGATTAGATGAAAATAAAAAAATGCTACAAAGAATATATATGTGTATATATATATGTATGTGTGTGTGTGTGTGTGTGTGTGTGTGTGTGTGTATAGATAGATAGATAGAGAGAGAGGGGGAGTGATAGTGAGAGAGAGAGAGAGAGAGTGAGAGAGAGAGAGAGAGAGAGAGAGAGAGAGAGAGAGAGATTGAGAGAGAGAGAGAGAGTCTTTAAGGTAGCATGAGCTACTGTCTTTTTAAACGTTAACATGAGGTTTCTAATAATATTATGCACTAGACATAAAGAGGATTAATAATGTGGAAACAACATTCAGATTCCCCTCTAAACTCTTTCTGATACCTCACATCTGATTACAAGTTCTTCATGCTTTGTACATTATGAAGTTTTGTGTGTCCTCTCCGGGGGCATATGCTTCAGAATACCTCTTCTTACCTCTTTAACAGTGAAGTCTAGAGGGCTAGACTATGTATTTGGCAGTTTTCAGTGCACTGTAAAATAGAATACAAGTCTCAAACAATTGAAATACAAATTAAATGAATGATTGAGAAATATCTGAACACTTCTGGAGCTGTGTTTCATTTCATGTGGTGAGTGTCAAAGTTTTACTTTGACTATTTAATTCACTTGCTTTGGATGTTGTGAAAATGATGTTGAGGTCACAAGTTCAGTGCTGGTGCCAGAAGCTTGCTGAGTTCTGTTTTATGACCACAGAGTACATTGGCCATCTGTTTCAAAAATTCATGACTTTGAACACCAAAGGGTGAGAAAGAATACATATAGGGCATCACAGGAGCATCTCTGAGAACAAAACAATCAGTTGGTCTTTTCTCAGGCACTACTCTTCTCTTGTCACCCTCAGAGTTTCTATGTCTAACATTGCAGTGTGGTCCTGTTAGAAATGAGATGGGCAGAACCACAGAGAGTAGTACATCACTGTCTAATAAGAAGCAGGGACAAACAAAACAATTACCTCACAGATGCTAGACCAAAATTTTCCATATGCAACTTCCAGCTAATGCGATTCTTTGAAAAGTATTTAATCTCTTCAAGACTTAGTTTTACTTTGTGAAAAAAAAAAGTTGCTTCCTTGTCAGATTCAGAGGAAGTAATGTGAATTTCCTGAGTACAAGCTCAGTAACTACTGGCTATCAGTGATAATTCTGTTGCAAGTAGTGTGACAGGGAGTGGCTGACGACAGTTTCATGCAGCAGAGAACCAATAATCAGAGCATCATTGCTGTCAAGGATCTCAGGGTTTACAAGTTCTGAAGTTGACTGATAAGAAATTTAAGACTCGAGTTTAAGTGCACTCTTTGGCATCCACAATGTGACAGAGCTGAGACTATCACCCCATCTCTAGGTACCATCTCCTTAAAGATTGGCAGTAGAAGGCAGCATGAATCGAAAGGGGGTGATGTGATTTAGTATATTTTACCAAGAATCTCTCATGCATGGAAAAAAAAAGCCTGATGTTTTCGGCTGCCTATTTCAAACATTATTTCAATATTTTTATGACCCTATTTAAGAAAATATCAAGATTTAGATGAAATGGCTTTTACCCTATAAAGACAAACTTCTCAAAGATGAAAACAATCAGACACAGTTTTTGGCACCCAAAGTGCAAGAAAAGACCTTAGTAAAATGAATCAAGGTCTGAATATAAAGGCTAGAGCCCTGTCTTCGGAGAAAATTAATTGTGCTCTACCAGTGTTGTCAGAGGCAGAGGGTTCCAACCCTTCTTCTAGATTTGTGAAATACCTTCCAACTAATATGCTATGGAAACACCAGTATTTATATTACTGCTTTATTTAATGACATACTTGCTCTGTGGATATTTGTTAATGAAATTCAACCTTGAGATTGGAACAACAAACAAACAAACAAACAACAACAACAACCAAAAAACAAAGGTCTTGGGTTAACATACATGATATTTTGGCATGATGCATTGCTTGGTTATGTAGACAATTTACTTTAGGAATTTACAGGTTGGATGTCAAAATGCCTCTCTGTGTGAATGTGCCCAGCATTGGAAACAAAACCTACAGGTTCCAATTCTTAAGCGTTTCTTTTTTTCCCATTTTTATTGGATATTTTCTTTATTTACATTTCAAATGTTGTACCCTTTCTTGGTTTTCTCTCTGGAATTCCCCTGTCCCTTCTCTCTATGAGAATAATGAGAATCCCTCTGGAATTCCCGTACACATCCACCCAATACCTCCCACATCCCTGCCCTGGCATCCCCCTACACTAGGGCACTGAACCTTCACAGGGCGAAAGGCCTCTTCTCTCCTTGATGCCCTATACGGCCATTCTTTGCTACATATGTGACTGGAACTATTGGTACTTCCATGTGTACTCTTTGGTTGGTGGTTTAGTCTCTGGGAGCTCTGAGGTGTCTGGTTGAATGATATTGTTGTTTCTCCTATGGGGTTGCAAACCTCTTCAGCTCCTTCAGTCCTTTTTCTAACTCCTCCATTCCGGACCTTATTTTCAGTCCAATGGTTTGGTTGAGAGCATCTGACAATGTATTTCTAATACCACCATGATGTTAGGTGAAAGAGGAGGTTTATATGGTAACATTAACTGAGTCTATTTATCCCACCTTCTCCTAGGTCTATTGTCTTCTAATTACTTGTAATAAGAACAATTCATGCACAAAAGTTAAGAAAAAACACAATGATTTTTCTTTGTAAATGCATTAAGGGACTTGTGGCAGTATCTTTTGTTTGATCAAAGTTATATCTGTCTTCATTTTTAAAAGTATAAAGTCATAAAATTATTAATTTTTTTTTTTTGTTGTGGCAATCTTTTCAACCTGAACAATTCTGTTAAGTGAAAACACAACTCAGTAATTATTAACACAATCTATACACCTAAATTGGGCAGATTTACCACTACACTCCCCTATATCCCAGCTAAGAGACCCCTATAACTTGCTCTTTCTCCATGCCACATGTTCCACCTCCATCTTCTTCTCCTTTCTCCCTCTTCTCCGACCCCTCCTGTCAGGCTACAACTCTCCACCTCCCTTTACCCTGCCCAATAACTGCCTCTCACATTTACTTAACAAATAAAAATTGGAGGGTTCACATGAAATCACCTCAGGAGTAAATGACCAGGCAGCACCCTTCTTGGGGAAGTGTAATTAACATTAAAATACGAACAGCTTCAGGACAATCTACATTTCCTAAACATTATCTTCTGTATGTTGACTGCTTTTGATTACAGGTCATTCTTTGTTGACTAGCTCTGATTGATTAGTGCATTTGTTGACCCACTGTTTCTTAAAGATTAAAAATATTAAAACTGGCCAAGATAACTTTATGAATATCAGGAGTGCTCATTCAAGATACACAAACTTGTGTGAATATTGCATTTATAGTGAGTTAATATAATTTTTATGAAGAATTCATTTTAAAAATTAGATAAAAATTTTGATTGAATAAAAGCAATATCTTTAGTTAAAAATAACAATTCTAATAATATTGCTTATTTTGGTTTAATAACAAATATAATTTTTTTTAAATACAGGAATTAGCTCCAAATTTCCCAAAGTGGAAATAAATAACATGATAAACTATTCCTCAAATAAAAATACTACCACATTTATGTTCTTTAACCAAACTGAGCAGGCACATTGGTTTTTGCTTTTACACTAAGCTAATGCAAAGGCTACATTTTTCCACTTATTGTATAATTGGGATTTGAATCCACACCCCAAAGTACATATGACAAGGATTTTATTAGGGCTCATTTCTGCTCTTTTCAAAATAGTCACCTTCTTTCACAGGTTTCTAGAATCAGAAAAGTGAGCATAGGCAAACAACAGATGACCTTTTTGAGTAAAACATTCAAATACAGGAGGATTAATCAACCCCCATCAGTCATTCATTAAGTCAAATAGGAGCTTTGCCTTGTACTTTTAAACCTCCGATTTACAGTCAGGCAAATTGTGTAAAACGGCTGGTAATACAGTGACGCCCAGTGCCACTGGGCTTTAGGAAGCTGACAGTTCCTGTAAAATAGTCATTAAACAAGCTCTAGAAGAGACTAATCAGCAGATGCCCCCAGGTGAAGGAGAGAGAAAGCTGAGAGAAAGAAGGAGACTCTCACATCTCAGCACAACTGAATTAAACAGAGCATATTATGCTGATTGTCAGAGTAGACCCAGTAATTTAATTTTCATAGCAGTTCCTTTGATTGTAGCAACCATTTTATAAAACATTAATAAAACTTTGTGTAAGACATATCTTTTCTCCATTTCATTATGAAAATGGGGTCATCATATTCAAATTTGCTGACCATTAATTCTATAAGTGCCAACAAAAATCACCAGTATTTTTAAATGCAAGGAACAGAACCTCAGCTCTCACATTATTATTCCATAGCAAGAACAAAATGTATAAAAGAAGTAAAATATATAATGTTATTGTATGTTAGTTCTTGGGACTTTAAATTAAGCAGAGTCTGAGCTAAATCCCTACCATAATGTATAATCTAAATGTGACACTGTAACTTCTACATAATGATGCCAACTGTACTGAAAGTAAATTACTGTAGATACACTTGGCCTGTACACTGTTTATCAAACTTGTGAAAAAATAGATAATTTTTTAGCAAGGTCTTCTGCATAAAGTTGCTTTGAAGATTTTTTTTTCCACATTTTTGAATAAAAGAAGATTCACTGGAACTAATGTCTTAAAAAAAGAAATTATTCTTAAATAAGTAATACAAATGTATCTTGTTTTATAGAATGCATATATGTATATATATGAAAAAAGTATCATGAAACTATATTTTTGTAAGTTACTTATATTTTCTCATTTATTTCCATCATAAAAGAGAAGATCTATTTCACTGAAGTAATTTTTGGCCCAAAGACAACAGTCACATTTAAGAATGAATCATGCCTTTAAAATCAGTAGTAAAATTTATATTCAGATCTAGCAATTATCCTTAGCCTGAGAATTTTCCCCTTTATAACCTCTGTTCTCTTTTTTCATTAAACAGACCTTGTCTTCCTAACCAAGACGTTTTCAGAAGTCTAGATTCTCCCTTCTCCCTTTTTTAAAAAATATGTAAATAAATGTGCTTATGAATAAGAAGTCACAAGGATTTTCTGAATTAATAAAGAAAGCTAAAGTGTTTCAAACTATTAGCTAAAATAAATGCATTAAGTTAATCACAACATGGCTATGGAAAATATTCTTTGTGCAAGGATGGTTTTGGAGGATTTAGGGACCTAGGAACCCACATTTACCAGGGATGCCTCATTCAGGCTCTTCAAGTCTCTCTGATACTTTGTTTCTTCATCTTTAATATCTAGAGTTTATGATATATTTCTTGTATGCTTCATCAAAATAACACAGAATTTTAATAGACATATTAATGTGCAAATATTGATTGTTCTAGATATACTGAAAAAGAAAGTCTTTGTTAAGTCTTTGTCAGTCCCTAACTGTGAGATGAACATTGCTCTAAGTGCAATAGTCACATGTTACGATATCCATTAAAGCACCTTTTGAATGTGTGAATGTGTAATTATGGGTTACTTATATATGTGGTGTCTGGTTTTATACTTATCTGATGCTAAATTTTAAAATATTGATAATCATGGTAATCTTGAACTCAAAATTCATACCTTGATATCTGTTTCTATATTCTCAGTTAAAATATAAGTCAGTATGGACTAATTTACAGTTCTCTTGATTATTACTTTTGTTTATAAAAGTCTATTTGGAGCACTCACAAAAAGAAACCTATCGTGATTTCCTACAGAGAGATGCAGCAAGCACTTGAAACAGTCAGATGCAAATAATGCACTCAACCAATGGACAGAAGCTGTGGACCCCTATGGATAAATTAGAGAAAAGTTGGAAGAAGCTAAGGAGAAGGACCACCCTGTAGAAGGACCAGCAGTCTCAATTAATCTGGGTCCCCAAATCTCTCAGGCAATGGACAACCAACCAGGTAAAAGACTTCAGCTGATATGAGGCCCCCAACACATATACAGCAGAGGACTGTTGGATCTGGATTCAGTAAGAGCAGATACACCTAACCTACAAAAGACTGGAGGCCACAGAGAACTTAGAGGCCTGATGGGGTTTTAGGTTCAGCGGGTGGAGACATCCTCATGGACACTGGGGACAGGGATGAGGTATGGGATGTAGAACAGTCGAGAGTGAACCAAGAGGAGAAAAAATCTGGAATCTATATTTTAAAAAAGATTAAATAAAAAGAGTGTCATAATATACTCCATCCTATTACATAAAATGTGTTAATCATTTTTAAGTTTTCTAATATTAAAATGAATAGCCTGTTGGTAATATCACAAAGGTGGGTACCTTAGCTTATAATTTAGGCACTTGCTATCCACCACTATAAAACTCCAAACAATTAAGGACCACACATTCAGAGAAAGAAGGAAATGAAAGTCAGTTGTTTAACAGACTTTCATCTGCAAGAGATTTTATTAAGAAGTTTCTTGCTATGTGCCAAGATATGAATGCTGATTAAAATGTAATTTCATACAAAAGAAAATTCCATTCAAATCCAAAGATTCAATGTTTCTATTCAACCTCCTTTTCACTGAATTACTAAAAAGAATTGGAAGATAAAATCTAAAATCACAAATGTATGATACAAGCCTTCAAAGAGTTGAAAAATAACACTTGCAAAATCTTGGTGTTGTGGTTGACAGCAAACTAAGTTTGGCAGTTTATCAGATTAAGTTTAATTCTTAGTTGTATGGTAGAAACACAGTCAACTTGGACAGTGAGAGAAATCATGACTGTTATAAAATCATGTTTTAGTCCTTTAAAAGGACACTCTACTGTGGAAACTCAAAGGCCAGTCTTAAGTTACATGATTCATTGGGCTACGCTTTTTGTTCAAAAGTTTAATTTCCATTGTTAGTCCCTTGAAGAACGGCCATGCTCTCTCTATTTTCTTACAGGGATGCTTTTGATGGAAAACTTTGTGGATGTTTGTAATATTGCTCAGAGCCCATTGGCAGATGAGCATCTCTTGCTGTGGCCTCCATCATTATTTGCCTGTCTTGTCTATTAACGAGCACTATCATCCCATCGTGGGATGACAGCTGCAACACGTACTCAGGCGCAATAAACAGCTAAATGAGGCGCACAGCAATTTCACTTGTCACCAGCGCCCTCGGCACGACTGGCTGCACAGCTTGATGCATAAATTCATGAGGCTGTTGCATATGATGGAGTATGCTTGGCTGAAAGGGGTGATGGATAGCAGGGCAGCTAAAAATGGCCATCACCTTGACTCTGTCAGGACATTTTTTAAAACTAGCCCATCAACTCTCTTGTATTCAATGCACTATCATAGCATAGAAGATTATAAGGTACTGATTTGGTAGTTTTCTCCAGTCAAGGCTTTGGGGAATTTTTTGATCTGAAATGATATCTTACATATTGAGGTAGGTTAAATTTGTTCATAATTAACGCTTGATCTATGTTTAACAGTAGGATTTATTATCATATTAAAAATCTCAGAAATCTGTTTAAGTCTTAAAAGTGGTGTGGGGAACAGAAAGGAATTTAAAAATATTTCCAAGTTCTACCAGGGAGCTTAGAACTAGTTAACTAAGATTGTACGACTTTAAACACATATTATATGAATGTTAAACCCCAGTTTTAGGAGACAGAATATATATATATATTCATGACAACACTGGATAATATTCTTAGGAGCTTCCTTATATCACTGTTGAGATGTCTGATAAGTTTACAAAATTTAAGACCTTGTTGACATTCTCCCAAGAGGGGCTCTCTCCTGGAGAACCATAAAGATGAGCTACAATGTATTTATATCTCAGATGTCTAATTTCTTCCTTGTCCAGCTACCTAAACTCCAGCCAGAATGTTAGCCAGGATGGACACATTGGTGTCCATTACCTGCTGTTCGTTTATGTCAGTGTAAGTCATCAACAGAAGTCAAACATAAAGGCAACACAGCCTAGTAGGCAGTCTCCTCTAAAGCTGTATGCATTAATTTCAGTCCCAAAGAGAATTAATAAAACTTTAAAAATGCAATTGCAGTGATTTTGTTGTTACATGACAAAAAAATACTCATTTATCATTGATTAATTACCATAGGCCTGAAGTCAATGAAGGTATGGCTGGATTTTTTCTGATATTTACAAGGCCCAAATAAAATTACAATCCACATATTCCACTAAAGGCATTCCTGTTAATGTCAGAATTTAGGATGGGCATCTCCATTCTTTACTGCCTGTTGGCCTTATTCAACAATTATTCTCCATTCTTTCCTGTAATTTTTTTAATGACAGCTGGTACAAATTGATTCCTTCCTATACTTCAAGTCTTCTACATTTTTCCATTTCCTTTAAAATGTCTGCTGTAAAGGGCTCTTAAGATTCTGACCACGATAGGTACTGTAAGAATGAGATGACAGATAGTCATATTCCTGATGTCTTCAGTGTAAGAAAGAAGCTTTCAGAGCTATTTTAGAAATTCTACCTACGACAATGATGAAGAACAAGTTAAAATTTTAGACAAAGATAATTTTATCTTTATTTTAAATACAAAATGTAAAATAAATCTTGCTCTTACAGAAATAAATTTGACTCACTTGTCTTACCTTTGTCTCAATTTATTTGAAACATTAAGTTTTGTTCTAAAGTCATTTCTTAGTATAAAATTATTTGCCTAGCATGTCTAAGGTCATAGGTTTGATATTCAATGCCACAAAACATACTGATAAATATATAGTATAATTAAAAAAATATTGCATTAAAATAGTGATGGCATGAAGAGTGTCTTTCTTTCTTTGAGACTGTAATCACACAAATACTCCAATTACCTCACTGCAATCTCACCTAGATAATGTTCATGTTAGGAAACCTTTATAGTATTGGAAGCTGAGCATGGCCAAGACCTTTCACAAATGATCAATGAGAGAAGGTCGTTGCTCACCTACCTAAATGTGATAAGACAGTGAGGATCCTGGCCCAAAGCCATAGAACTATTCCTCTTCTTAGAATGAAATCATAGGAAAATGTTTGTCCCTTCTAAAAATCATGTTGTAGTTTAATTTCCAAAGTAATTTGATTCAGGGGCAAGAATGTGAGGAGATACTAGCCTAAGCAACTCAGTGTTTTGGTAAGGGCTTTCAGGAGTTTACTGTTCCTTTGGACTAGTTACTTGTCTCCATGTTATCACTGGCATAATGCCGTGTATACAGCAGACACCAGGACCTCAGCTGATATCAAATCTGCTAGAGTATTGGTACAGTGGAATCACCAGCTCTAGTCCCAGAGGCAATATATTTCTCTTGATTATAAATTACTCAGTCTATAAAATATTGTGATGGCAGAAAAAAATCCCAACGGTGAATGTTAAAGAGTATAGACATATTTTTTGTGTACAGACTGAAGCCTCCTTTCACAATGTACACATCAGTAGTTATTGATTGAAGCATTTAAGGCTTAGATAAGTGTCATCTTTCCCAAATCTATGAAGGAAATATATGTATATATATTTTAAAACAACAAACAGTTTTGGTTTTATAAATAATTAATACATAATACTACTGTTGGCAAACTAATAGTGAGAAATCAGTGAAATAAAGAAACATTAAAATTATAACTTCTGAGGGGTTTGTGACTGAGGATCATTCAGGAGGGTTGGTTGCAATTTATTAATAGTCATGGTTGAAAAGAAACAAAAAGAACTAAACTCCACCCCCCATCTTTCTTTCTCTCCTATCTAGTGATAGCCAGTTAAACAGGGAGTGGGGGAATAAAGAGCGGATAAAGAAAATCCCAAAAAGTAATGAAATAGTGAAATCTGACTTCAATCCATGATCAATTACTATTTTACTTTTATAGAAACAAAATAAGCTAAGAGGATATACAATATGTAAGCTGTTTCCATGAATTCTTTTCTGGACATTTTGTTTCTTCAATATACTTGCTATTTGAGATCAAGGCTTAGATTGTAACATAATATAAACCCAGTGGCCTAAAGGATGTGATGACTAGCAAAACAAAACAAAATAGAAAACTCTCCAAGATACACGGACTTTATATATCAGAACTTTATTCCCGGTGGAGGTTGTGAAGGTTGATTTTAATAGTTAGTCTTTTGGATAAAGAAACAGCTAGAGATCTGCTCATGCATACTGTGTGGTTTCTCAGAGGATATTTACAGAGAGATTTAGTGAAGAAGAAAGGACCCATCTTCCTCCTGGGAGAGTATCATTCAAAGGAGACAGAGGGATGAGGAGAGTGGATATACAGAAAGTAGTGGAGAGGTGGGAAGAGAGGAAGTAACCATTTCTAGATAACCAACTAACCACATATTTTCTGTATGTTAACATCTATTGATTGCCCACAACTTAAACCATGTAACATTAGAATAAGGATTAAATATGTCAAAATGTTTATTTTTCTTACTTCTTTATTTTAAAAAAGAGGAATTAATTTACAGATTTTTAAAGGCATTTTGGCATAACATTATATGAATATTTTGTCGGTACTTAATTCTTTTAGAGGTTTGATAGCATGCATAGAAATCCCACTAGTTATAATAAGCATAAGGTACATGTAGGACAGAACATAACGTAGAAACCAATTTCTTGTTGGGTATAGATTAATCATAACAATCTATGAATACCAAAAATTTCCACAAGGCTATTATCTTAGCTCTTGAATTATTAATGATTTGAGGTCCAGGTGTACCACAATCTGAGAGAGTGCTATAAACTTTTTTCCCCTAAGAAAGACTAAGGCTTTCTTTTTTTCATTTTTGGCCTATGTTTTTCCTGAACTTGATATAGTCTGTGAGTTGATTCTGGGGTGTTTAGAGATTTCTGGGGTTAGTATTCCATTATCAGTGACTGCATATTATGTCTGTTCTTTTGTGACTGGGATATCTCACTCAGGATGATATTCTCTAGATGCATCCATTTTCTTGGGAATTTCATAATATCATTGTTTCTAATAGCTGAGTAGTATTCCACTGTATAAATATACCACAATTTTTACATCCATTCATCTACTGAAGGAAATCTGGGTTCTTTCCAGCTTCTGACTATTATAAATAGAGCTTCTGTGAACATAGTAGTGCATGTGTCTTTGTTGTATAGTGGAGCTTCTCTGGTGTATATGCCCAGAAGTGCAATAACTGGATCTTCAGGTAGTATCTGTCCAATTTTCTGAGGAATCGACAGACTGATTTCCAGAGTGGTTGTACCAGTTTACAACCCAACCAACAGTGGAGAAAAGTTCCTTTTTCTCCACATCCTCACCAGCATCTGCTGTCATCTGAATTTTTGATCTTAGGCAATCTGACTGGTGTGAGGTGGAATCTCAGTGTTGTTTTGATTTGCATTTCTCTGATGGCTAATGATTTTGAGCACTTCTTTAGATGCTTCTCGGCCATTCAATATTCCTCAATTGAGAACTTTTTGTTCAGCTCTGTACCCTATTTTATAATAGGGTTGTTTGATTCTCTGGTGTCTTGCTTCTTGAGTTCTTTCTATATCTTGAATATTAGGCTTCTAACTGATGTTGGTTTGGTAAGATCTTTTCACACTCTGTTGGCTGTCGTTTTGTTTTCTTGACAGTGTCCTTAGCCTTACAGAAACTTTGCAATCTCATTAAGTCCCATTTGTCAATCTTTGACCTTAGAGCATGAGCCATTGGTGTTCTGTTCAGGAAATTTTCTCCTGTGCCTATGTGTTCTAAGGATTTCCTTACTTTCTCATCTAATAGTTTCAGTGTACCTGGTTTAATGTAGAGATCTTTGATCCACGTACACTGGAGCTTTGTACAAGGAGATAAGAAAGGGTCTATTTTCATTCTTTTGCATGCTGAGGGCCAGTTGGACCAACACCATTTGTTGAAGAGGCTGTCCTTTTTCCATTGAATGTTTACACCTCCTTTGTCAAATATCAAGTAACAATATATGTGAGGGCTCATATCTGGATCTTCTATTCTATTTCATTGATCCATGTGCCTATCTCTGTACCAGTACCATGCAGTTTTTAGCAAAATTGCCTTGTAATATAGCTTGAAGTCGGGGATAGTGATTCCTGGAGATGTTTTCTTGTGTTGAGGATGAATTTTGCTAATCTAGGTCTTTTGTTATTCCAGATGAAATTGCATATTTCTCTTTCCAACTCTGTGAAAAATTGGGTTGAAATTTTTATGGGAATTACATTGAATCTGTAGATTGCTTTTGGTAAGATGGCCATTTTTACGAAGTTGATCCTTCCAATCCATGTGCATGGAAGATCTTTCCATTTTCTGAGGTCTTTCTCAATTTCCTTCCTTAAAGGTTTGAAGTTCTTGTCATACAGGTCCTTCACTTGCTTAGTTAGAGTCACACCAAGGTATTTATATTGTTTTTGACTATTGTGAAGGGTATCTTTTCCCTAATTTATTTCTCCACATGTTTGTCTTTGAATAGAGGAAGGTTACTGATTTGTTTGAGTTAATTTTATATCCAGCCACTTTGCTAAACTTGTTTATCAGCTCTAGGAGTTCTCTGGTGGAATTTTTGTGGTCACTTAATACACTATCATGTCATCTGCAAATAGTGATATTTTTACTTCTTCCTTTTCAATTAGTATCCCTTTGATTTCCTTTGCTCTCTAATTTCTTCAGCCAGGATTTCCAGTACTATGTTGAATAGGTAGGGGGAGAGTGGGCAGCCTCTTTCTCTTTTTGTCTTTTGAAAGTTGTTATTCTTGGAGCTTCATGAGGGTGGAAAGGACCTTGAAGGACTGTCTACTGGCCATGCTGTGTTTCCAACAGGCTTCAGACAGACCGAGAACCTTACATATATCTTTAACTGTTGTATTTTCCAGGCATCTCTGTAATATTTTAATGATAAAAGTCTCAGAAACAACCTAACTCTGCTCTTCTCAGGTCCCAGTGCTCATCCTCCAGGAATAAACTTATTCAATGATCTGATCATGTTCATGTTACCAATCACTTTGCTATTTTTGAGGCCACTCTAGACCATTTGGGCTCTTTGATACAAGTTGTATATCTTCAGTAGTGTTACTCTTTCACAGGCTGTCTTTCAAGTCTGGAATGCCTGGTTTATGTAGTCCTTTCATGTTCATCTTGGTCACTGTGTATTGCTGCTACAATTAGCGCCTAGTGTTTCATTTCATCCTCCATTTTGTTTAACTCTATACTGGTGAACATTTTTTATATGGAACTTTGATCACAGCCTTCATCATATTTCATTTCTGTACTTTCAAGAATATCATCATTATAAGATTATACACTCTCAATATTAGAAACGCCTAGAATTTAAAGTTGCATATTACAAGATCATGCCACTTTTTAATAATTAAACTTGGGTGTTTTACATTTTCCTATTATTACCTTTATTCAGTTAGTAAAAAATATATGTAATATATACACATTTATTATATATTCATTATAAGTATATATATGCATATATATATATAATATGCATGTTTGTGTGTGTTTTTGTTGTATATATATATATATATATATATAAATATGTTTGTGTGTGTATATATATGTATATATATGTATGTTTGTATGTATGCTATAGAATGTGTTTTATAAAGATAAAATGACACTTAAATGAATATTGCTACACTTCTTCTTGATAATCAAAACTAAAATCTGCAAAAAGAAAGCTATAATTTAAGACTGGAGTGTTAGTTATGTAGAAACTAAAGAACTAGTCTTAAAGTATGCTGTCTTCAACACTGTTCAAAATGGCTCCACAGAGAGCAAAAGTAAGATACATAGTCTCCAGTTCGCCTACCAGGGAGCCTTTATTCCACATTCCATATTAATCTTGCCTATATTAGTAATCCTCCAAATGTCTTAAAAAACATATCCTTAAACTTCCTTCAAAAACTTTTCTGCTTTCCTTCTGCGTAAGCACCTCATTTCATGGTGATATAGCCTGTATTTGGAGAAGCCATACATATTTAGTTCTTTTTAATCTTATCTCACATCAACCCTTCCAGCCTCTCAATCATTTCTGTAGCCCTTCTCGTAATTCTCTCTAGTATGATGGCATCCTGCTGGTACTGGGATTTTCATAAATGGACACACTTGTCTGACTTGTGATGTGTGATCTCTACACACACTGCTCAGATAGTTGTTAGAAACCACCATATCATTCCATGCCATCTCCTACTAATTTCTCTAACCACCACTCACGAGGCTCTTTCACCACTGCTGCTCTCCAAGTAAATAACCTCTATTTGCTGATTACATGCAGACATTCCACCCAAGAAGCACTACTTTACAGTTTCTAAGGTTTAGTATTATTTTGATAGTTTCTATTTAGATCTGTATTGTCTTTATATTTATAAGCATATTGTCAACAGCACTGGACATGCATAAGTTGCCTAACTATGTATACTATGTAAGCATTGTACATAATATATAATAATAAAGTATATAGATATTATATTAAAATATACTTTTGTAATTTCTTTAGTAAATTAGTTAATTTATATATAGATTCTTGCTATTTCCCTATAAATGTGCTCAATAATAAACCTTGGTGTGTTCTGCCATTTAGCCTATTTCCATGTGTTTTTCCTTTCCATACAGATTAGTAGATACTCTATCAATTTCCTGTCATGTCAGTCCTCATTTTCTAAATCTTATAATACAATGCTACAATATATAAAAAGTTATGAAATGAATTGGATATTGCCTAGAAGTTGTTTTTTAAAATCTATTGTTTATTAGAAGTTGTAAGTTTTAATTCAAGGACAATCGTAGGTCAGTCTTTTAAAGGAAGTAAAATACTGTTCCTGGCATCCATTTATTTATGGAATTATTTTTGTCTTTGTTAGACAATACCCCCAAACCTTCTCCTTTTTTCTTTCTAAAAGTTTCATATACATAGGTCCATTAAAGGAATAGTCAGGTGACCCATTAAGCACAAAATTAAAAGAAGTTTTACAGCTGCTTGGGATAAGTGCTTTCTACACTGCAGTTTAATAACCTGTAATAGCATTTGGTGTAATTATGTATGCTAACAGATCAAACAGTATATGATATTTACAATTTTATAAATTGTAAATATTATAATGACTTTTTTAATTGTGGAAATGTTAAGATACAAGTATCAAACGGTGTGTTTACACAAATCAGCTAAAAGTAGAATTTTGCAACCCCATTCTCTTGGGTCACATAACAGATATCCTGTATATCAGATATTTACACTATGATTCATTACAATAGCAAAATTACAGTTAGCAGATAGCAACAAAATAATTTTATCACTGGAGGTCAACACAACCTACAGAATAATGAATATAAATTAATTTATATTAGGTATATGTAATTCCAGGCTTTCACATATATTGAACTTCCACTGAGAAATGAACCCTACTCTCTTTTTCTGCCTGTTCTCTTTAAAAGAGAAAGGTGCCAAAGGCATGACTTAGTGATTATGAGTGCTTTCCACTGTGTCAGGGAACCCAAATTTTGAGTCCAGTCTCGGGATCTATGTTGACATCTCAACAAATTGTAATTCCAAAACACATCATCCTGACCTCCCTAGTAATCTATGAACACTTGTGCATATACATATAAATAACCATTTAAATATCTGAAACAACTCAAAGCTACCTCAAGTTTGTCTGCGAGCTGGTGCTCACCAGGTTTACCTAGTTCTGGATATATTTTTCTGGCTAGCTTTCAAATTCCTTCTATTGCCATTGAATGAAGTTGCTTTTATATTAAAGATTCCCTTATATAATTTATATCATATTTTTGTTATTTTAAAATAAGAAGTTCCAAGACATTCAGAGTGCTGCTTTTTGAAAGCAAGATTGAACTGACTTTACCCATTTCTCTTTATTCTTGACCTAGAATGTCAGTGAAGATTCTAACACGTGTATCATTTTGGCAAATCATGCACAGCAAGTGGAAAGTGGAAATAAGTATTTTTTTCAATTCTTTTTTTCTTTTTGATATTCTCTTTATTTGTATTTCAAGTGTTATCCCTTCCCCCACCCTTAGGCCTCTGTCCTTTTTAAGGAACTGAACATTTGAATTCACACACTGGGCTTACACTTTGAATGAAATAACAAATGTATCTACTGAGTCCTTTGTTTGTTAGTTTCTCAAGTCCAATAAAATGTCTCAGATACTATTCTTTACAAGATTCTTTCATAGCACAGGGCACACTAGTGAAACTGATCTAATTCACAACCTTTTACACTATGATTGATCATAAAATCTTAATTCTTAAGTCAATATCGTAATTATTGTCAAATTAAAGAAAAATACAAAGAAACTTTTGTGTTTGCTATAATTTGTCTATTCCTTGGAAAATCTTCCACAGACCTCAAGATAGGTATATCACTGACAAGATTATCTTTGAAAAGGCCTGATAAATTTATGTTTAATGTAATTATAGGCATGTGCACAAGGTTGCACCTCTGCTTTTTATACTCACTTTAGTTTACTAGGTGTCACTGAACCTTTGCTCATATGCCCAATTTGAAATTATGTAGTAAGATTGCCTGATAAACATGGCTTATTGCACTGCTAATATATTTGTGTGTTTGAAACCTCTAAAAAAGTCCTAAAGCTTTTTCTTACGGTGGTTCTCAACATGCAGGTTGAAATCCCTTCTATGGATCAAACTATGCCTTCACCGGGGTCACATATATCTTGTATGCCTTATATTTATATTGTAATTCATAACAGTAGCAAAATTAGTTATGAAGTTGCAATGAAATAATTTTATTGTTGAGGTCAACACAATATAAGAAACTATATTGAATGGTCAAAAAATTAGAGAGATTGAAAATCACAGCTTTATAAGAATCACTGTATAGTAATCAATTTTATAATTTTTATTCTCTGTATTTTAACATAGTATTTATAATAATGCCTTTTGTTCTGTAATAATTTTAAAGAAATATATGAATGTGGTCACATTTACTGGCACTCTGTTCATTCTGTGATAATATTTGCTTTTTTATTTCTTTGAAAAAAATTATATATTACCAGATGACTTTTCATAATCTTCATTGTTCTTTATCCCTCTTAGTATTTTCTCCTCCATCCTGCCCCTTCTCTTCTATATTACACTATAGTTGCTCTTGTTCTTGTATTTGCTCTTAAAACTTTATACCAATGTATACTATTATATAAGCTTCCTAAAATCTATATGCACATATTAAAATAATTTAATGGAGTTACACTATATTGTAGCAACAATGCCTATTGTGCCACTGTATAAGACCAGTGCTAAAAAATGTTCTGTTATTCTTGGAGTCATTTATCATTAAGGCACTTAAAATGCCTAAATATAGCAAGCCAACGCTCAGGATTACCCTCTAGAACTTGACATTAAATTCTATTTCTGAAGACTCACATACTCAACTTATCAACATAGAGAAATAAAGATAGTTCTGACCTGGAAGCTTAATTATGACTGAATAATTTATATAGCAATGTATGGTGCTATATAAGCTATTAAAGGACAAAAGTAATAATCATTCTCATCCAGTGCGAATCCAGTGAGTTCTAATAATGACTTTCCTCGCAAGACATCTGCAGTAGGGCAATATTGAGATGAGCGTCATGGAAGTAACCAGCTACTTTCTTATTAGATTCAAATCCTGCTCTGTAACAAAATATAACTGGTAGAATTATCAGGACAAGAGAGTATTTCTAACCTGGTTTTAGCCCTAGAAAAGTACATATTACAATTAATTAGTTTACTAACTATATATAGTATTAATCAACTCCTAATTACTTATTGTTATGCCCATATGTAATATGTATTCTTGTTGGTCAACTCAAGTACAAACTTAAATGTATATGTAAACCTCTGATGGATTTTTTTTTTGGTTGAATAATTTACAGTGGGAAGATCCATCCTAAATCCAGATCTTTAAAGTAGAAGAAGAGAAATTGCTAGCTTTTGTCTGCTTGTACTATCTCCATCATTAGCAAGTTCACTCCTTCTTTACTAGTTTGTTTCTTCACTAATATTAGACTCTACTTCCTCAGTTTTCCAGTATGTACAGAAGAAGAGATAAGACATTCAGCTTCATTGACTAAGCAAATCCTTAGATTGTTCCTCATTAGACATCCATTATTGGACTAATTGTACCACAGCCTGTAAGCCACTTTAACCATAATAAACACACCAAAACACAGAAACACACACACACACACACACACACACACACACACATTCACGCACGCACTTCTTTCAAATCACTGACTAATAAACATAGAAGAGTGCATTTCTTAATACTCAGAGGTGATTTATACAAGGCCTCATAATTTGACAAGGTGCAGAGAATGAGAGAATGTAGAATGATTAGATATAAATGCCATATACATATATACTCTCTTCTACTAAAGTTCAGAGAATCATTGTGGAAGAAGTGTGGAGGGAAATTTTTAACAGTCAGATGTGTTGGATGACTATAAGAAAACTGGTTTCTAGACACAGTTGGGGCCATGAAGATATGAACTTACACTGGTTGTGACAGAAATCACAAAATCTGTGCAAGCTTTATCCAGACCAGGTCCCAGTTATTTAGAAAGGAGTTGAACATTACGTACAAGCCATGAAATTTCTTTTGGAACTGTATTTGAAGTTCTGTAGGCTTCTTGTATATTTATGGACATTACTTTCTTTAGGTTAGGGAATTTTTCTATAATTAGTTGAAGATATTCACTGGTCCTTTACGTTGAGAATGTTTGCTCTCTTCTATACCTATTATCTTTAGGATTGATCTTCTCATTATGACCTGAATTTCCTGGATGTTTTTCATTTGAAGCTTTTGGTGTCTTGCCTTTTCTTTGACTGTTGTGTCAATATTGTCTGTGGTATCTTCTGCCTCTCAAATTCCCTCTTCTATCTCTTGTATTTTGTTCATGATGCTTGCATCTATAACTCCTGCTCTCTTCCCTAGGTTTGTCATTTCCAGGGCTGTCTTACTTTATGTTTTCTCTCATGGTTTTATTTCTATTGTTTGATCTTTTGTGGTTTTGTTCAATTCATTCACCTGTTTGATAGTTTTCTCCTATAATTCTTTAAGTGATTTTTGCATTACCTCTTTAAGGGCTTCTACTTGTTTAATTGTGTTCTGTATTTCTTAAACATAGTTATTTATGTCCTTCTTAAACTCCTCTATTATCTTTCTGAACTGAAAATTTAGATCTGAATCTTGCTTTATATGTGTCCAGGGATTGCTGTGGTGGGAGAACTGGAGTCTGATGATGCTATGTCATATTAGTTTCATTGCTTATGTTCTTATGCTTGCCTCTGGCCATCTGATCATCCTCGGTGTTTTCTGGCCTCCCTGTCTCTGACGGGAGCCTGTCCTTCCTGTGAGCTTGAGAACCTGTGATTCTGTGGTTCTGCATGTGTTGGAACCCCTGGGGGATTGAGCTTAAACTGGGTTATGGACTGAATGCGTTGGAAGACAGAATGCATGCTCTCTGCTCTAAGCACCGTTGCAAAATGGAAGGAGCATGTATCTCTAGATGAGTGTGGTATCTGCATCTAGGGGTTCCAAGGATTTCAGTTACACCAGGCTTTGGGCTGGTGTTTATGGTCTTACCTTTGTTTCCAGAGGTCTTACATGGGGAGGCAAGCTGCAACTAGGGTTTTGGCTGTGTGTGTTTGGATCCAGTGCAGAGGTTTTGCTTTAGGCACTGGATGGCCTAAGTTCTCATTTTTAATAATTGAATAGTGTAAATGAAGGGATTGAAAGAGCTGTAGTTAATGGTAACCCCATAGGAATACCAACTGTCCACTAACCCAGACCCCTGGCAGCTCTTAGAGAATAAACAACTAACCTAATAGCATACTTGGACTGGTCTATGGTTGCTGGAACATACATATATTGTAGAGAACTGACTTTTCTGGCCTTGGAGGTTGAGAATGTGCTTAATTCGGTATTGACTTCATGCACCATCAAACAAGTTGCCCCAGGGTCAGGGTGATAGAAAAGATCAGGGAGTACCCTCTTAGAAGCAAAATATGGGATGAGATGAAGAACACTGAGAGGAGGAAATGTAAAGAGGGCAACAACTGGAATGTAAATAAATAAACTAATTTTCAAAAGAAAAATAAGTATAAAATAAGAAAAATTAATGCATGTGCCATTTATTGTTTCAGAGAGTAGTTTTTAGATCTCTATAAATGCTGCTACAATACATTATCAATACAATATCACACATATCTTCTGTGCATTAATTATTTTACTTATAAAATGAAGAACAAAGGACCTGTAAACATTCAATGGAAAAAGGACAGCCTATTCAACAAATGGTGTTGGTCCAACTGGCACTCAGCAAGCAGAAGAATAAAAATAGACCCGTTCTTATCTCCTTGTACAAAGCTCAAGTGTAAGTGGATCAAAGATCTCCACATTAAACCAGATACACTGAAACTATTAGAAGAGAAAGTAGGGAAAACCTTAGAACACATAGGCACAGGAGAAAATTTTCTGAACAAAACACCAATGGCTCAAGCTCTAAGGTCAAAGATTAACAAATGGGACTTAATGAGGTTGCAAAATTTCTGTAAGGCTAAGGACATTGTCAAGAAAACAAAACAGCAGCCAACAGAATGGGAAAAGATCTTTATCAACTCCACATCAGATAGAGGCCTAATATCCAAGGTATACAAAGAACTCAAAAAGCTAGACACCAGAGAACCAAACAACCCTATTAAAAAATGGGGTACAGAGCTAAACAAAACGTTCTCAATTGAGGAATATGGAATGGCTGAGAAACATCTAAGGAAGTGCTCAACATCATTAGCCATCAGGGAAATGCAAATCAAAACAACCCTGAGATTCCACCTTACACCAGTCAGAGTGGCCAAGATCCAAAACTCAGATGACAGCAGATGCTGGTGAGGCTGTGGAGAAAGAGGAGCACTTCTCCACTGTTGGTGGGGTTGTAAACTGATACAACCACTCTGGAAATCAGTCTGGTGATTCCTCAGAAAATTGGAAATAGTACTACCTGAAGATCCAGCTATTCCCTTTCTGGGCATATACCCCAGAGACACTCCAATATACAACAAAGATACATGCACCACAGTGTTCATAACAGCTCTATTTATAATTGCCCGAAGCTGGAAAGAACCCAGATGTTTTTCAGTAGTTGAATGGATACAAAAATTGTGGTACATTTACACAATGGAGTACTACTCAGCTATCAGAAACAATGACTTAACCAAATTCTTAAGAAAATGGTTGCATCTAGAGAATATCATCCTTAGTGAGATAACCCAGTCACAAAAGAACAGAGATAATATGCAGTCACTGATGGTGGGATGCTAACCCCAGAGGCTCGGACTGCCCCAGAAACAACTCACAGACTCTGTGAAGCTCAAGAAAAAAAGAAAAGAAAAGAAAACAAACAAACAAAAAACATTATGCTCAATCCTTACACACCAAGAAAACATTGACTAATTCCGGGTTACATCCTGTTTTATATGTACTTTTTGCTCATTTTAACTAGTAAGACCTTAATCCAGAGTATCAAACCTTAAAAAAAAAAAAAAAAAAAAAAAAAAAAAAGAAAAGAAAAAGTAAAAAAAAGCCAAGGACTGACAAAAATGTATTTGTATACATTTATGCGAAAATATTTAAATTTTTTTCTTTTATCTTTGTTTTTTAAAATAATGTTTAAAAAAAGAAGTTTTTGACTGTTGTCAAAATTATTGAAAAAAGAATAAAATAAAATGAAGAACAATGGTTTCAGAAATTGCTTGTCTCCTTTAAGAGACTCTACTGCATAGATAACAGACATCAAATTTTGTTCTGTTTTGCTAAACTCTATTTTAGCAAACTTCAATATATTCTACAGTTAATTATATGTGTACCTTGCTATTCTGAATAATCTAGTTTGTGAAGTTTTATTTCTACTAATTATATATATATATTATATATATTTAGCTACAGTGTATCTCTGATTGATTCAATTATTTATTATTTATCTAAATGATCATATATGCTTAATCACCTATTAAGTAATACATACAAATATTTTCAAATGGCTTTTTGTGTATTAATCAAGTAATTTTCTTTCTCAATGGGAAAAGTATGGAAGTATATACATCAGTTCAGAAAAAATTAGAATAAAAGTTTCTTTTGTTTTTAATAAAGCTCTATGTCCTATTCTTTTGTTTACCCCAGATGACTTATTTAGATAAAATTCAAAATAATTTCCTTTATGACCATTTTACTGAAATTAACTCTTCTTTCTTACTTAAAAATATAACTGGGTAAGTAAGATTGGTATGGAAATGCTTACCGCTGCAGATCACTGGCCCATTTGTGAAGGAAAGTAACACCATCAGTGAAGATCAACAGTAAGGACTGTGTTAGGACAAGAGTAAAAGATTAACATCTTATTATAATGAACAACACAAAAAGAGAGAACAATCACAAAGTCTAAATTTTTGTCACCTAACTTAAGATACATTAACGCGAATATGCAATCAAACTAAGACTGTCTTGAAGTACTTCTGCAATAGAGGTTAGTAAATGACGTGTTGACTTTTAGTTCCAGTGACTTTGGAAATGGCACAGAAAAATATTAATAAGGCAGATAAATTTTTTGGTGGAAAATCTGGTCATTGTAGAGAAATATGGCTGTTCTGGTAAGGGATCACATTCAAATCCCTATGTGATCTGGCTAGAATGACAGAGCAATAGTCCTTTTGGCTGGAATACAGACATGACCTTAGAACACACCTCTAATCTCAAACAAGGATGATCAATTAGTTGGTATAAGGTAGCAGCCATGTTTGAAATTGAAGTCTAGTTGAGGGACTGAAAAAATGAAGCCTCAGCATGAGTCAGAAATAGAGTAAGTCCAGCTCTCATGAGAAGAAACAAGAAAAGGAGGTGACTCAAGAAAGCAGCATAGAAAGACAGGTGTACACTTTTGTTTTTCTGGACATTTTAAAAAGAGAAGTTGCAAATGAAGACAGAACAAGCATAAGTACATGTACTTTATGCTTATGGTAACTAGTGGGATTTCAATGCATGCTATCAAACCTCCAAATAATTAAGTACTGTCAAAAATATTCAGATAGTGTTATCCCAAAATGCCTTTAAAAAATCTATATATTTATCCTCCTTTTGTAAAAATAAAGTTGTAAGAGAGGAAAAAAAGGTAACAATTGTGGCCATAATTGAATATATATAATGAAAAAGTGTGGAATGTTTGTGAAAAGGTTTGAAAAATAACATTTTAAAATATAAAAATGGTTTTTGATGATAATAATAAAGAACTAAGGATTTTGTAAGTGAAAATGAAGAGGCCAAAGCCTGAGTATTTCTTAAGGTTCAAGATATAGTGTCACTTTGGGAGCATTGTCAGTCCAAGTCCATAGTCACCATGGGTAAATGTCATAGAATTCTATGAGAAAGCTGCAGAAGAAAGATAGCTCTGTGGTTTAGCGCACTACTTTCCATGGAAGCTCCGAACCATATGCAATTAAAGTTATGGGGGATCCTTTGCCCTCTTCAAGTCTCTGCAGGCACTGGGCATACACACACTGTACATACATATGTGTGAACAAAACACCCAAACAATGTGAAGTACAAATCACTGAGGAGTCACCAAAGGACACTGTCTGGTTTGTGCTAATTAATTAGATCTGTACACTAAAAGGTCAGTCCATTTCTACATTCAGTAGAAAGTCTTTGCAAATCTGTTAAATAATATTTAAGAAATAAATCAAAAGAAGTAGATTTTACAGACACATTTTAAAAAATGTTTTCAGAAAGTACCACAAACATGTCACATTTCATTTGCCTTGAAATCCTGAAATGACAACTAGCAGGCAGAAAGCCATAATTTTGCTTTGTGCTGAAGTTGTATCCGATCATCAAGATTTTATAAAAATTGGCATATTGTATGCTTCTACTGTGAATATAATAATGCACATTTTCAAGTGCTGAAAATTACTGAATACTAGGAATTTTTTTAAAAAAAAATCCATATTGGTATAATTTGGGGAAATTTCTTGAATGATGTTCTCACTATTTTATCCATGCATAATATTAATTTTACAAATTTGTTTCTGTAGGGAAAAATAAAGAAAAAATTATTCATATATATATATGAATGGAAAAGTAAAAATTATATATGTTCATATCTGCAAATAGTATATAATCTACTTTACTCATGTAGTTTATAACAAGAGTACTATTTATAATAATTTGAAGTGCTTCACATAGTTTACAATAATCAGGCATGAAGGAATAATACAATTTGGCTAACTACATCTCTTTTGTCATTCACTTCCATAGGGTATATATTGAAGGGAAAGCAACAGAAATTAATTTAATCATATACAACTTAGCAAATTCTCATATAATTGCTGTGTAATAAGTAGTCTTGAAAACAAACCCTCTGAAATTTTCATTTGGAATAGGGTGAAGAGAGATTAGATCAAAACAACTACTGCTAGCACAATTATGACTACATCACTCTTCCTGAAGAAAGGCTGATTAGACTCAAATGCTGTAAAAAATGTTCACACTCTGAGTCAGTGCAAAACCGGAAGAAGTTCAGAACCAGACAACAGTCAAGTAGGACATCAAGCTAGAAATGTCTTGCAACTAATTGTATTTGAATTTGAATCAGAAAATTTCTAATAAAAAAGAAGTTTTTCATCAGATCAACATTGTTGAGCAAAATCTGCAACAGTTCTATTTTTCAGCCTTCAAAGATCTTAACGTCTTTATATTTCATCAGATTTTCCTTACAGATTGATGTAGTGTTTGTTGGCTTTCTTTTTCCTATTTTGAAGTAGGCAAAAAGAATTACCACCTTCAACAATTTTTTTTCTTGAAATATTTTATTTGAATTATAAAATGCATTAGATCAACTTTCCTTGCTTGCTTGCAAACATTGTTCACCATGGCCTTTAAACAGCTTTATCAAATTTTCTGAAACTACATAGAAAAAGATGTTCAAAAAAAGATGAACACCTAAACAAATCTGAATTTCAGGTCAAAGATATTACCTCATTAACGTTTCTTGGGACTCTCTTCATTAATAGCCAGAAAGAAGAAATTGCTTAGATCTCCATCAATTGGTAACTGAATAAAGAAAATGTATATTTACATAAAAGAATATATTGAATTCTTATGAAATTTGAAACTATGAAATTTTCTTGTAAATGGATGGTACTAGAAACAATTATCCTGAGTGATGGAACACAGACTCAAAAAAGACAAATACTATGTATTTTCTCTTAAATGTGGGTGTATTAGCTCGCAAATTTAGATATGTGTGCTTCAGTTTGTGGAACTAGAAAAGTTAGATAGCATTTAAGGAACCTCAATGGAGGAGTAGATCTTCCAACAAAGGAAAACTAGGGTATATTGTTTAAAAGAGATAAAAAAGGAAACTAGATTAGAAGGTTTTAGAAAAATAGATAGAAATGAGAGCACAAGGTAAAGGAAGTATCATGGTTAAAGATAACTAACACCAAAGGTCCTTTGAAGCACCATATGGAAACTTATGTTTTTAAATGCATCATATATATATATATATTTATATATATATAAATTCATATATATATAAATATATATTTAATATATATATTATTCATATATTATATGGATTATATGGATTATTATATATATATATATATGGAATTTAAATGTACTCACCATATAATGGAGGACATAATGCTTAAACTAGACATTAATTCTATTTGTTTTATTGGACAGTTTATGTATTTACATTTCAAATGTTATTCCCTTTCCTGATTCCTCCCTCTCCATCACCCCTCCCGTTTCTATGAGGATGCTTTAAATCCCTCCCACACCCTCTCACCTCAACACCCTGGCATTCTCCTTCACTGGGGAAAGGAACCTTCACAGGACCAAGGGCTTCTTCTCTTATTGATACCAGACAATGTCATCTTATGCAGTCAAACAAAACCTCCAGTTCCAGGAATAGATTATACAGTGTTGAACTATTGCCAAAAGCTCTCCCTCAGAAAAATCCTACCAAACCATCACAGTTTATTGCAAAGGCTACTGGATATGTAGTACATCCTGGTGGTAGAGCCTGTTGAAGACACACTATCTTATGTTATCACACATGGAGAATTGACGCTTCATCTATACTGACTGTGGTTCATATTTCTAAATGGTACATTGCCAGCTACCTGATGAGAAAAGTAATCATCAGTTGTAGTATCTCTACACCTTGTGACCTATAAAAATACCTGTATATGAGATATCCTGAAGTGATAGTGGCATGAATAATTGCATAAATGTATGCTCAAATCCTATAGAAATGCCTTTCTTTAGATGTAAGGTTTGCTAACTTTAATAAAAAAACTCATATGACAATGCTAATGCAGACAAGCACTTGAGACTAGGTCATGATGCTCCTAGAAGAAAATCTACTATTATTCTGCTAAAGAATATAGTAATAAAATTACTTCTTTTTTCAGGTGTTATCCTTCTAGTGGCAAGATGTTATACTCACCAGAGAATCACTGAAACCTCATGAAAGAAGATTTTCCTTGCAGCAGATGGTAACTAACAAAGATATGCATGCTTAGAAAATGTGCAGAGAGTAAGAAACTTTGGAGAACAGAGCTTTTCCATGGGATGTTGTTATCAAAGCTTCCCCTCAAAAGTTAGAGACCCATGTGAAAAAGGAAGCAAGGATACTGACTATTGAAACTTTGAGTTTTAAATAATACAGAAAACAAAACAAAAATAGAAAAAAGAAAAAGAAAACCACCTGAAACCTCTAGCACAAAATTTATGGTACCTTTAAATTATTTCTTTATATTTCATGCTGCTCTAAAAAGTATCATTCAGATTATTGTTCACAGAAAATCATGTCTTCAGACAGATTACAGAAATGTTCCTTTGTGTTTTCTTCATAGGATTTAGATGCTAGTTCCCAATTCAAATGGCACTGGTACAGCAACCTTTCCTAACTCCCTCATACACACATACAAAACCATTGAAACACAGCCACATATAGACACATCCATCATAATCTGGCACAGAAGCCAACCTGCTGCCAGAGATTCAATGAGGTTTTCACTGAGACAAATCTGACAAAATATTTTTAAAATGTAAACAATACTTTAATTTTTTTGTCTGCAACTACAAAGTACTTGGATAACTTCTTTGACTATGTCAGCTCTATCCTTAATCAGATTCAACCTTCCTTGAGATATCAAATCCTCACTAAAAAAAAAAGCACCTTGAGACAACCCAGTGTAGTCCCAGCATGATGTCTGAAAGGCCTACTATGTTATTTCACTCTAGGAACTCTTTTTTTTTTTTTTTTTTTTTATGTTTGTCAGTAGCAATTCTCTAAGAGCTAAAAAAGAGCTATTGACCTGAAAACTGTGGCAGTGGATAGTTTGGCTATTCGAGTCCATGAGCTTAAAATGATGACATGGGGACTGGAAAGATGACCTAGCATCTAAGATAAGGGCACGGTTGCTCTTGAAGAGGAGCGTGGCCCAGTTCCATGACATCTCTAATGACCGGGAGAATTCTAAATGGGTGATGCTCGAGCCCAGGTATTTATCGTCTCTTCTTCCTATTCGAACCCTCCAAGAAAGCTATTTTATACCAACCAACCAAGACTTAGCTCACAGAGTCTCTCTACAAGTAAATTATGTTTTTTAATTTTTTTGCATCACTTCAGCAGGACAAGTATTAACAATGTCCAAATGTTCTTCCTCACACACTCAATAGAAGCATATCATACCCCCCCCCGTCCCACTTCTTAATTAATTTAGGGGTTTATGCCACCTACATCTATACATGATATGACTCATTTTTCCCTTAGTACAAATATACATCCAGTAGCTATATCATAATATTACCTGTTGCAGAAACAGGATCAGTATTTATATTTAACAGTCTAGATTCAGTACAATTTCTAACCCCTGAAGAACTGGATGGATAGTCTCCTCTATGAATAACTAACTGGGAAAGGAAGGGTCTGGAGGCATACTATGCACACAAAGAATTCTGCTTCATTTTTGTTCTGTGTTGGCACCTTCAAAGAGGAGTGCTGTGTAAAAAGGGACATGAAGAAGCAACACAAATATTATATCAAGCTCCTCCTGAAGAAAGAATTTGAGGTGACAGCCAGCATGGAAAGAAACCTACAGTAGTATTTTGTGTTTTTTTCATTTTCTTCAAGAAGAATGACTTGGAAACAAGAAAAGGTAAAAGCAATAAAAAGCAAATATGAGAAGACATCAGGGAAGGACTAAGTTTCTTAAAAAAAACAAAATCCAAACTTCAGGCTCAGTGATTTTATTCTGAGTAATAACAAAGTAAGTTCAGACCTAACATATAGCATCTGACAAAGACTTGCTAGAAAAACAGAAGTTGGGCTGCATCCTTTTGTTTCGAAATTACAGAAAAATGAAAATTATGGGAACTTTAGGGAAATGAATACGACCTTGTCATAGATGAAATTCCAGGCAATACCTAGTAAAAGTTATTGAAATAGTACATGATGCTCCCTACTGGAAATGGCTCACATATAATAACTGACCATTAATTCCCTTTCTCTTATCCTTTAAAAAAACTTGATTATCATGTTAATATAGATAAAATGTTCAGTTGAAGTTGAAATTTTGACTTTCAGATTTATTATTTTAATCAACCTTCTAACAGTTCTTTGCTGGAAAAGAAAATGGCATGTCTTATCTTGGAGCTCAATATTTGGCCTGAACTCTGTTTCGTAGATGCATTTAACTTTCATATAACTTTATTCTGAATAATCACCCACTTGAATGTATATATAGAAAGAATAGACACTGACTCACAAATATTGGATATACATGCTACAGCAGTGACATTCAGAATTTTAAAAGCTTATTAACCCATTGGAAAATGGTTCTAAAAGCAATTATGTTAAATGGAGTTGAAATACGTAGCAAGCTAATAATGATGTTACAGAAAGCGAGGTATCAAGTTTTATCTAATAACAATCAACTAAAATAATTACAGGGAAAACCCCTATTTTTAACCATGCATTTTTAGTGAGCCTCTAGTAGAATAGCATTATTGCACCTCTGTTCCCTCAGATGTTTGTAGGACATAGATGTGGCTAGAGACTTTGATTCTTTAAATTTACCCAACCATTGTCACAGAATGGAATTATTCAATGAAAAAGTCAGAGACATTGAGGGATACTCTCTCTCTCTGCTTCTCCTTCAGATCTCTTTGATGTATCAGTCCAGCATGAGTGTGCTATCATGCTTCTGCAGTGTGGATGCTGAGGTCTGTGTACATATGGTTGATACAAGCAGCAGAAAAATGAAACCTCTGTAATTACTCCATTAAGTCATGTCCTCAAAGTTTTCAGGCTATACCATGATCTCCTTCTCTGATTTCCTTTATCTTACATAGATTGCAATATCCAATAGTTAGTATTTACCAGTGATTTTTGATTATTATAGGATGACCTGTGTGTTTTAAAGAACAAAAATCACTATTTACTAATGAACAGGATATATAACATTAGTTGTAGTTGGTTTATAGCCTATTTGTTCTGTTGTCCTCACAACAGATAATTTCTCAAACATCTACTAATACTAGTATAGGCAACTCTCAACTCAAATAGAACTGAAATTTTGTCTATGTTAATCATCATCACAAAACAGTTTTGCTATACATTATTAAACTTTTTGAACCAAGAATTTAACAAGTGGTTAAAAGTGTGTTCAGGAAATAATTCAAACTCCAAGTTATTATCATAGCAAAAAACATATGACTAAAGTATATTTTGTAAATGGAGCCAAAGAACAAGTTTCACTATTTAAGCTAGGGTCAAGTATCACACAGATCTCATTAATGAGAAATCTCATCCTAAATTTTCTTCTAGTGTGTGTGTCTGGGTGAGGAAGTTGTCATAGTAGTATCTTTCAGCTTTCTCCTTTGAGTTAAAGTAGATTCTACCAGATACTTTTAGATCCTAGCTTTGCTCAAATAATCATTTCTATTAGCATTTTGTTTTGTTTTGGATTTTAATTGTAAATAGGGTCAGTCAATGTACTCTAGCTGCTCTTAACCTTGAATCTGTTTCCCTGCATTAGCCACTGAATGCTAGAATAACAGGCATGGGCTGAAACATTCATTTTAACATTTTGGAACTTGGTAAACAATAAAGCTGGAGGCTTAACATTGAAAAAACAAACTTGCTTATGAATTATAATGTCATAGTACCATCTTTCCATTGTTTATGTATGTAGCATCTGTGGGTCACATGAGTCTCCAATTTCGCCTATGCAGAGAAAGTATCTACCTGGCAATGGGTTAAAAGATGTCCTGTTCTAATTATTTTCTGTTAACTTTCAACATTATTTAAGAAGGTACATCTCTCTCCACACATGGTTCAAGAACAAATAGCTATAATACAGTCCCTGAGACTACTAAAACATTTTAGGACAACAAAAGTAAAGATACCTTTGCCCTGTGGCCAACTAGATTTCAGTTTTAAGATTTAATTCACTTGAAAACTATCTTATAAAGACTTAAGTTTATTTTCAAAAATTAGTACTGCTCTTGTTCTTCACAAGAGAAATTTCATTTGGGGGTGAGTTGTAGTTATTACAGAGATTCAAAACTGCTCAAAGTACAGAGAACCCTTGGCAAAATACATAGTTTCAAATCTTTATCACTCACTCCAAATATCATGAAACATTGTGATATTGGGTAGAGAAAAAATTTAATCACCACAGGCTGAGAGTAGTTGTATGAAACAGTCTTTTGAACATAGCATGGCCATTGCATTCACAAATTTATTACAGCTGTAGTTGTTCCTTGCACAAGATCTATGTAATACTGGGACCATTACCAGATCTTTAAGCATGATACAGGGGATTATAAAGATGCAAATGCCTAGTTCCCCTGCTTGTAACTCACATGCCTCTCTCTTGTCCATAACAGCATATTCTCTCAGTATATATCCTTCATTATCATGGTACTTCCAATATTCTGCAATAGCCATTGCATATTAGGTTTAACCTGCACAGCTTCAAAGAATGGCCTCTCAAATAAATTCATATTTCAATTTTAAAATAGTAAAATGATCAACGGAAAGTGGAATGGTCAGGGTGGAGCTGGAGAGGAAGTCAGAGGCTGTAGTAGACTATGTCATCATGCTTTTAACGATTGTTGTCTTTTAACAAGATATTATGAATAGCAACACAAATTTATAATTATATCATTTATTGGATATACTAAACTGTGTTTATGATATTTATCTCTTAAACCTAAAATTTATTTTTCTACTCATCTAAATGGTCATCTTATAGGACCCTAAAACAGTGCTGACTATCTAATATGAGAGACTGAACAGTAGGGATTCAGGGAAAACTCCAGTGAAAAAAACATATAAAACAGATTTTTCTGTGCTGGTTCCAAATCTCCAGAGGTTAAGCTGCTGGTCTGACACTTGACTAAGGTATACCAGGATGATGTGTTGTAACCAGTGAGTTGATAGTTTAGTCAATTCCAAATACTATATTAAGGAAATATTTAGAGCCGGAAAGGCGGCTCCAGCCAGAAAGGCGGCTCGTACAGGCTGAGCTACTGAGACCTGGAACAGATCTTAGGAACTTCTGTTCCCACCCGGAGAGGACTTCAGGTCGCAGAGCAGAGCCTGGCCCAACCACCAGCCGGAAAGGCGGCTCCAGCCAGAAAGGCGGCTCGTACAGGCTGAGCTACTGAGACCTGGAACAGATCTTAGGAACTTCTGTTCCCACCCGGAGAGGACTTCAGGTCGCAGAGCAGAGCCTGGTCCAACCACCAGCCGGAAAGGCGGTTCCAGCCAGAAAGGCGGCTCATACAGGCTGAGCAACTGGTGAGTGGGAGACCTAGGCTGCGGGGGAGCAGAGGGATCTCTGCGGAGTGCACACGGAAAGGGCACCCCCTGCCCTGACCTGCCCTGTCCTCCCCGATCCAGTAACCGGGAACAGATCTTAGGAACTTCTGTTCCCACCCGGAGACGACTTCAGGTCGCAGAGCAGAGCCTGGCCCAACCACCAGCCGGAAAGGCGGCTCGTACAGGCTGAGCTACTGTGACCAGGAACAAATCTTAGGAACATCTGTTCCCACCCGGAGGTGACTTAAGTAGGCAGAGCAGAGCCTGGCCCAGCTGCCACCCGGAACCTGGGCTGCTGGGGAGTAGAGAGATCTCTGAGGAGTGCACACGGAAAGTGTACCAGGGACACAGACCAGATACAAGGGAAAGGCAAGAACATATCACTGACAACAAAATGGCAAGAGGAAAGAGAAAGAGTATATCCCAAGGAAACCAAGACAATCTAGCAACACCAGAACCCAGCTCTCCGATAGTAGCAAACATAGGAATTCCAAACACTCCAGAGAAAGAAGACACAGACCTGAAAACATGCCTCAAGACGCTGATAGAGTTACTTAAACAAGAAAGGGAGGAAAAGCAAAAAGATTCAGAAGCTTTTAAAGAAGAAACAAGAAAAACACTCAAAGAACTCAAAGAACGAGACGAAAACAAAACCAAGGAAATAAAGGAATGGAAGAGGGAAATTAAAACAGAAATTGACACAATAAAGAAAGCGCTAAAAGAGATAACCCTAGAGTCAGAACACCAAAAAAAGAAATCAGGAGTCACAGAAGGAAGCATTTCCAACAGATTACAAGAGATCGAGGAGAGAATCTCGGGGGCAGAAGACAACATTGCAAACATAGACAAAACAGCCAGAGAAGATGCAAAAAACAAAAAGCTCCTAACCCAAAATGTCCAGGAAATACAAGACACAATGAGAAGACCGAACCTAAGGATAATAGGAATAGAAGAGGGAGAAGAGTATCAACTAAGAGGCACAGTAAATATATTCAACAAAATCATAGAAGAAAACTTCCCTACCCTCAAGAATGAGATGACCACGAGCATAAAAGAAGCCTTCAGAACTCCAAATAGGTTGGACCAGAAAAAAAATACCTCCTGACACATAATAGTAAAAACATCAAGTGCCCAAAGTAAAGAAAGAATACTAAAAGCAGTAAGGGAAAAAGGTCAGGTAACTTATAAAGGCAGACCAATCAGACTCACACCCGATTTCTCAGCAGAGACTATGAAAGCTAGAAGAGCCTGGACAGACATCATGCACTCCTTAAGAGAGCACAAGTGCCAGCCCAAGTTGCTATACCCAGCAAAACTATCAATCACCATCGATGGAGAGACAAAGATATTTCAAGACAAATCAAAATTCACACAATATATGACCACAAACCCAGCACTACAACGAATTACAGGTGGAAAACCCAATACAAGGAGGGAAAATACAGCCTAGTAAAAACAAGAAAACTAAAAAAGAAAACTAAAAAAAGAAAAAAATCACGGACACAACTCAACCCAAAAAAGCAAAAATGGCAGGATACAGAAACAATTATTCCTTGATATCTATTAACATAAATGGGCTCAACTCCCCAATAAAGAGACACAGACTATCAGACTGGATACATAAACAAAATCCAGCCTTTTGCTGCATACAGGAAACTCATCTCAGAGACAGAGACAGACACTATCTCACAGTAAAAGGCTGGGAAAAAAACTTCCAAGCAAACAGCTCCAAGAAGCAAGCTGGAGTGGCTATTCTAATATCGAATAAAGTAAATTTCCAACCAAAAGTTATCAAAAAGGATAAAGAAGGACACTTTTTACTCATTACCGGGGAAATCTGTCAGGAGGAACTCTCAATCCTTAACATATATGCTCCAAATAAAAAATCACCCACATTCATAAAAGAAACTCTACTAAAGCTCAAAAAATACATTTCACCCCACACAATAATAGTGGGAGACTTTAACACCCCACTCTCACCAATGGACAGATCAGGGAAACAAAAACTGAACAAGGACACTGCAAAACTAGCAGAGACTATGAACCAACTAGAATTAATATATATATACAGAACATACTATCCTAAAGTAAAAGAATACACCTTCTTTTCACCACCCCATTGCACCTTCTCGAAAATTGACCACATAATTGGACACAGAACGAGCCTTCATCGATATAAGAAGATTGAAATACTCCCATGCATCCTCTCAGATCACCATGGTCTACGGCTGGTCTTTAACAACAACAAAGACAACAAAATGCCCACATACACATGGAAACTAAACAACACTCTGCTAAAGGATAGCATGGTCAAAGAAGAAATAAAGAAAGAAATTAAGGATTTTCTAGAATTCAACGAAAACGAAAACACAACATACCCAAACCTATGGGATGCAATGAAAGCAGTATTGAGAGGAAATCTCATTGCCCTAAGTACTTCCAAGAAGAAACTGGAGAGAGCTCACATCAGCAACCTGACAGCACAGCTAAAAGCCCTAGAACAAAAGGAAGCAGATTTACCCAAAAAGAGTAGACGGCAAGAAATAATCAAAATTAGGGCAGAAATAGACCAAATAGAAACAAAAAAAACCATTGAAAAAATCAACAAAACAAAGAGTTGGTTTTTTGAGAAAATCAACAAGATTGATAAACCCCTAGCCAGACTAACTAAAGGGCAAAGAGAGAGTATCCAAATTAACAAAATCAGAAAGGAAAGTGGTGACATAACAACTGAAACTAAGGAAATTCAAGAAATCATCAGATCCTACTACAAAAACTTATACTCCACAAAATTGGAAAATCTGGAGGAAATGGACGAATTCCTAGAGAGATACAAGGTCCCAAAGTTGAACCAGGACCAAGTAAACCATCTAAATAACCCTATAACACCTAAAGAAATAGAAGAAGTCATCAAAAGCCTCCCAACCAAAAAAAGCCCAGGTCCAGACGGGTTCAGTGCAGAATTTTATCAGACATTTATTGGGGATATAACACCAATATTCACCAAGCTATTCCAAAAGATAGAATCAGATGGAATATTACCCAACTCATTTTTTGAGGCTACAATAACCCTCGTACCTAAGCCACACAAAGACCCTACAAGGAAAGAGAACTTCAGACCAATCTCACTTATGAACATTGATGCAAAAATACTCAACAAAATCCTTGCAAACCGAATCCAAGAACACATCAAAACCATCATTTATCATGACCAAGTAGGCTTCATCCCTGGGATGCAGGGATGGTTTAACATAAGGAAATCCATCAATGTAATCCACCATATAAACAAACTTAAAGACCAAAATCACATGGTCATCTCACTAGACGCTGAGAAAGCATTCGACAAAATCCAACACCCCTTCATGTTAAAAGTCCTGGAAAAAACAGGAATCCAAGGCCCATATTTAAACATAATAAAAGCAATATACAGCAAACCAACAGCCAACATCAAACTTAATGGCGAGAAACTTGAAGCAATCCCACTAAAATCAGGGACTCGACAAGGCTGCCCACTCTCTCCCTACCTATTCAACATAGTACTGGAAGTCCTGGCTGGAGCAATTAGACAGCAAAAGGAGATCAAGGGGATACAAATCGGAAAGGAAGAGATAAAAACATCACTCTTTGCCGATGACATGATAGTGTACTTGAGTGACCCCAAAAATTCCACCAGAGAACTCCTACAGCTGATAAACAAGTTCAGCAAAGTGGCCGGATACAAAGTTAACTCAAACAAATCAGTAGCCTTCCTATACTCAAAAAACAAACATGTGGAGAAAGAAATTGGGGAAAAGGTACCCTTCACAATAGTTACAAAAACTATGAAATACCTTGGTGTGACTCTAACTAAGGAAGTGAAGGACCTGTATGACAAGAACTTCAAATCTCTGAAGAAAGAAATTGAGGAGGATCTCAGAAAATGGAAAGATCTCCCATGTTCATGGATTGGAAAGATCAACATCTTAAAAATGGCCATCCTACCAAAAGCAATCTACAGATTCAATGCAATCCCCATCAAAATTCCAACCCAGTTCTTCATGGAATTGGAAAGATCAATGTGCAATTTCATCTGGAATAACAAAAGACCTAGAATAGCGAAATCCATCCTCAACAACAAAAAAACATCAGCAGGAATCACTATCCCTGACCTCAAGCTATATTACAAGGCAATTGTGCTGAAAACTGCATGGTACTGGTACAGAAATAGGTAAGTGGATCAATGGAATAGAATAGAAGATTCAGAAATGAGCCCTCATGTATATGGTCACCTGATTTTTGACAAAGGAGCAGTAAACATTCAATGGAAAAAGGACAGCCTATTCAACAAATGGTGCTGGTCCAACTGGCACTCAACATGCAAAAGAATGAAAATAGACCCGTTCTTATCTCCGTGTACAAAGCTCAAGTGTAAGTGGATTAAAGATCTCCACATTAAACCTGATACACTGGAATTATTAGATGAGAAAGTAGGGAAAACCTTAGAACACATAGGCACAGGAGAAAATTTCCTGAACAAAACACCAATGGCTCAAGCTCTAAGGTCAAAGATTAACAAATGGGACTTAATGAGATTGCAAAGTTTCTGTAAGGCTAAGGACATCGTCAAGAAAACAAAACGGCAACCAACAGAATGGGAAAAGATCTTTACCAACACCACATCAGATAGAGGCCTAATATCTAAGGTGTACAAGGAACTCAAAAAGCTCGACACCAGAGAATCAAATAACCCTATTAAAAAATGGGGTACAGAGCTAAACAAATCTTTTTCAGTTGAGGAACTCCGAATGGCCGAAAAACATCTGAGGAAGTGATCGACATCCTTAGCCATCAGGGAAATGCAAATCAAAACAACCCTAAGATTCCACCTCACTCCAGTCAGATTGGCCAAGATCCAAAACTCAGATGACAGCAGATGCTGGCGAGGCTGCGGAGAAAGAGGAACACTTCTCCACTGTTGGTGGGGTTGCAAGCTAATACAACCACTCTGGAATCGGTCTGGCGATACCTCAGAAAATTGGATATAGTACTACCTGAAGACCCAGCTATTCCACTTCTGGGCATATACCCCAGAGACACTTTAATACACAACAAAGATATGTGCACCACAATGTTCATAGCGGCTCTATTTATAATAGCCAGAAGCTGGAAGGAACCCAGATGTCCTTCAGAAGACGAATGGATACAAAAATTGTGGTACATATACACAATGGAATACTACTCAGCCACCAGAAACAATGACTTAACCAAATTCTTAAGAAAATGGCTGCATCTAGAGAAAATCATCCTGAGTGAGATAACCCAGTCACAAAAGAACAGACATAATATGCAGTCACTGATAGTGGGATGCTAACCCCAGAGGCTTGCACTCCCCCAGAAACAACTCACAGACTGTATGAAGTCCAAGAAATAAAGAAAACAAAAACTATACATATATTCACAAAACAAGAAGACTTTGACTATTTCCATGTTGCGTTTTGTTTTGCATGTACTTTATGCTTATTGCAACTAGTACGTTTTCAATGCATACTGTCAAGCCCTTGAAAAAAATCAAGTACCGACTAAAAAACATATTCACATGGTTTTATGTAAAATTTATTTTAATGTCTGAAAAAACAGTACTGACAAAAATGTATAATTTTAAGCAAAAAATGTTTAAAATCTTTACATCTATCTTTGTTTTGAAAAATAAAATCGTTTATGAAAAAAAAACAAAGATAAAATAAAAAAATTTTTATACATTTTTGCATAAATGTATACAAATAAAAAAAAGGAAATATTTATACACCATATAACATAAATATTGCAATTTCGATTTTAAAAGGCTATTCATTTAACTCACTATAAAATTAAACCCAATTGTTCAATTTAATGTTTATGTAAGTGTAGGACATTGGAGGTGGTCAGTTGTGTCTATTGCTATGAACATTTTTATAACCCTTGCTCTTCCTTTTTAGTCACTTTATTTCAATGTGGCTCAAGAGGAAAATCATAAGTTGCTCTTCCTATGATTAGTTTCACTCAGTTAGCAAAGTCTACTAAAGGTTTCTGCATATACCACATATGATAGAGAAAAATCTATTTCATGTTATGAAAGAACATTTCACTTTATGTAAAAATTACATTTTTTATCCATTTATTCACTTTCACACTTGTGTTGCACCTAGTATTTGATTATTATTAACTGTATTCTGAATATTTTATTGTTTCTTTTGAGATCCTGTTAGCAATTATGGATATCTGAATATTTCTTGTTTTAAACATTTTGAGATGATATTAAGCAGTTTCTGCAGTTTCCACTATAGGTACAAATCCATTGCATTTTGATTAATATTACAAAAAGTTCTCAATTGAGGAATATCGAATGGCTGAGAAGCATCTAAGGAACAGCTCAACATCATTAGCCATCAGGGAAATGCAAATAAAAACAACCCTGAGCTTCCACCTCACACAAGTCAGATTGGCCAAGATCCAAAACTCAGATGACAGCAGGTGCTGGGGATTTGCAGGAAAAGAGGAACACTTCTCCACTGTTGGTGGGGTTGTAAACTGATAGACCCACCCTGGAAATCAGTCTGGCGATTCCTCAGAAAATTGGACATTGTACTACCTGAAGACCCAGATATTCCACTTCTGGGCATATACACCAGGGAAGCTCCAATGTTCAAAAAAGACACATGTACCACAATGTTCATAGCAGCCCTATTTATAATAGCCAGAAGCTGGAAAGAACCAAGATGTCCTTCAGTAAATGAATGGATAAAAAATTTGTGGTATATTAACAAAATGGAGTACTACTCAGCTATCAGAAACAATGACTTTATGAAAATCTTAAGAAAATGGATACATCTATAGAATATCAATCTGAGTTAGGTAACCCAGTCACAAAAGAACAGATATAATATGCAGTCACTGAATATTGGATGCTAACCCCAGAAAGCTCTGAACACCCCAGAAACAACTCACAGACTATATGAAGTTCAAAAAAAACAAAGGCCAAAAAAAAAAAAAAAAAAAAAAAAAAAAAAAAAAAAAAGAAGAATACAGATTTAACGCAATCCCCATCAAAATTCCAACACAGTTCTTTATGGAATTGGAAAGATCAATGTGCAATTTCATATGGAACAACAAAAGACTTAGAATAGCGAAATCCATCCTCAACAACAAGAAAACATCTGCGGGAATCACTATCCCTGACCTCAAGCTATATTACAAGGCAATTGTGCTAAAAACTGCATGGTACTGGTACAGAAATAGGCATGTGGATCAATGGAATAGAATAGATTGTTTGATTGTATAACTTTAATATTAGTATAAGGCAGGCTGACAAGAGTGACTTGTGACTTGTGATTTTGATTCACAGTTCCCTGATGACTAGTTAAATTAAAATTGGTCATTTACAGTTTTGCTTGTATTTAGCTTTCATGTTTTTATTGAAAAAATATTTTTAACTTTTTATGTATTATTTGGAATGTTTGTGCATGTATCCACTGCTTAGTATCCCGTTAAACTTAAAACATATCTTCTTTCCAACTACATGACTTCATCACCATTATTAATAGTATTAGCAACTGCAGCAGCAGACACAACATTTTTGGAAGGTTAGCTACTTATTTGTTGAGAAAACTATGGCTCTTTACACTTCAGGCATGGGCCAGAAGGAGCAATCCATGCTTGATACTGCCTAATTGTTCAGGATTCTGAAGCTGCATAGTTTAGATACCTAAGGTAGGACACAACACAACTGAGCAACTCCCCAAAAAAATCCAAAATTGTTCTATGATATTCTGCTATCCTCATAGTGTCAGTCCCTAGCCCAATTGTCATCAGAGAGGTTTCTGATGGGAGAAGATACAGGGACTCACAGCCAAACATTAGACAGAGCTCAGGAAACACATCAGAAGAGTGCAGAGGGAGGACTAAGAAACAGAGTGACTGAGAATACCAGGAGAACATGGTCCACAGAATCAACTAAGCAGACTCACAGAGACTCAACAGATATGGAAGCAACAACCATAGAACCTGCATAGACCCTCTGCATACTAATGGTATTTCCTTAGTGCAGGGGCCAAGGACTTTTCCTCAGACACCTTTTCTCCTACATTTGTCCTAGTTAAAACTGTCTACTGACTATGCTAAGGCTATGCTAAGAGAATAACATTTTCAGCTGGAAAGTAATAAAGACTTCAGATGGAAAAAACATAACTTGAGAATAATTTATTAAATGCTAATTTACTTACCTAGAAATTGAAGTTAAGAATTATACCTCCCACTTAGGATTGAAATATAGTTAAAATCAATGGTAAGTACAATGTATTAAGCACAACCTCAGAAATTTTGGAACTATTACATAAAATAAATTAGAAAATTTAGTTACTTGATATTATAATATATGCCAAATAAAATTTCATAAATAATTTTAAAATAAAAAACTTTAAAATTCTGTAAAAGAGCAAAGAAACCAAATCATTACTAGGCAAAGCCAAAGCAATCTACTATAGTGTGTCAAAAAAGACTGAAAATAGAATTTATGGAAAAGAATATTTTTAAAGTAATTTTATTTACTTTAGATTTTTATGATAAATATTCATTTTGGCCTGGGAGTTATATAGTTGAATTCTGCATGAAACTGAATAGATTTTAGAAGTTAGGACTAAATTAGTTATTTTTGTCCATTGAAAGCGTGAAAACAAAACACCTTTTTTGCTAAAATATTATCTGCTTTGAGCCCTGAGGCCTGAAAATACTACAAAATTAAAATTTCAAATGTGAAAAGACAACTCTATAATATTTGTTAATTCTTGTCACAAAATGTTCAAAATTATTTTTGCTCAAAAATCTGCATCTGAACATGTACTTAGCAATTTATTTCCTCTCTGACTGCAAGGATTTTAAGGTATATTTAAAATATTTCTTTTTCTTTTGAATAATTAATGGGCTGATAAAATGGAAAAGTAAAATAATTTAAAGATATGCGGTTATAAAATAATAATGAAATAGAATTATATTTAAGCCTATATATCATGTTAGCAGTATTTTAGAAGACAATAGACAGGACAAGTTCTTTTTCAGGAACCACAAGAAAAAGTTAAGTCATCATGGAAGATTCTGGTATTAAGGAGTAGAAGACTAGGATTATAATGAATTTATATAACGTGTGGAGCAGGAGGTTAAAGCTGTGTTCATGGTAGCTGAGGAACACAAGACACTGAGCCATCCTTTGCTGGGCACTAGCTATTGGTGGCAGTAGCCATGCGAGTTTTTGTTTATTTGGTTTTTTTCCTCATTTTTTTGAATTGGATATTCTCTGCATTTACATTTCAGGTGTTATTCCCTGTGCCTCCAATCCCATCTCTCTTCCCCTCCCATTGCCTCCATGAAGGTGCTCTCTCTTCCAACCTCCCTCTCCCACCTCAGCATCTTGGCATTCCCCTACACTAGGTAAATGAGCCTTTGCTGGACCAAAGTTTTCTCCTCTCATTGTTGCGAGACAAAGCGATCCTCTGTTGCTTATGCACTGGAGCCATGGGTCTCTCCATAAGAACTCACTGGTTGGTGTTTTAGTCCCTGGGAGCTGTGGTTTGGTTAGTTAATAATTTTGTTGTTCCCATGGGGTTTTAGTTTTCATATTAGAGGGAAATGTGCTTCCTCTGGAAACTGGATTGGGCATTGAAGAGTGCGTGGATATGGCTTCACTTGTTCCACATGTCTATTTCCATATTTAAGCATCTTAAATTTTGGTGGAGCAGAAACTTAGATATATCTTGCATTTGATTAGATCACATTTTAGGGTTTTTTTTGCATTTTAATCCAAGTTTGGCTCTGTGAACCTTACCATCTGTCTGCAGTTGTCATTGCATTTATATTTAATTTTAATTTGCTCCATTATATTTTTGACTAAAAGTGGTTTTATTTTTGGCATTTTCCCTACCTAATGTCTTGTCTATCTTCCATCCATTTTTCACATACGTGTAGAAAAGTTATCAAGTAAAAACGTGATCAGAGTAATCCCACTAGGCTGAAGTTTTCTTTGAAAGTATACATTATTTAACTATAGTCCTGATACCCTGTATTGCCACCATTCTCCAAAGACATCTTTGTAAATTCTCTTTATTGCCATGTCTCACAAGATGTCTTCGTTTTCTCCCAGCTACGATCATTTTGTAACTCCAGAGTCTTTGCTGTGTTTGCTCTTCATTCTGGCTGCATCCTCTTATTCCACACCCAGAGCACAAAGCCCTGTATGATACCTTTGTTCTTGTTTACCTGTTGCTTTTTCTAGAAAGAATTCAGTCAACTGTTCCCTTCCCAAACACAATGTACTCTCTTTTCCATTTTTGGATGTAGAAAAATCACACGGGGGACACTGAAAATTCGGTTTCTCCCTTGTCTGTCTACTGGTTCCAGGAACATGCAGAGATCATCTGTCTCACCTATGTCTCAGTTCTTCATGTCATGGTCAGAGCATAGATTGATAGACTTGATGTGACTCAATAATTATTTAATACCATCTAGCTAAATCAATGAGAAAACTAGCTTTAATTGCTTATGCATATGTATTTTCATTATTTTTACTTTGCTTCTGTGTTTTTAAATATGTTAGTTTTGAGACTATGAAAGGCTGCTGTATGTGTGAGTATATATTTCCTAAATACATGAATAAATTTGCTTATTCTGTATAAGGTAACTTGCATGTATGTTTTCTGGATGACGATTTTGTTATAAAACTCAAATCCTTGGGATGAAAAGCCTGTGTTTTTGTACAATAGACTCCAAAAATTATTGTCCCTGGTTCTATCCCAGAGTTAGAAGGTAAGCCCCTATTGTTGAAGCCACTATGCATTTCAGTTTCAGGGCCCAGAAGCCCCTGAGCTGGAACTGATATGTAAGCCTCCTACATGAGGATTAGTTTTATGGTAACAGAATGTAAGGTGCAAACTTCCAATCAGTACTGTCCTGGGTTGCCAGTGACCCAACCCAACAGAAAGCATGGGAAGATAGATAACACCAGTGGTGCAGGAGAGGCACATGCATCTTGTCTATAACCATCAGTTCTATAATTGGACTGAATACCTGCTCAACAAGAATAATATAATGGCTGGTACTATAAACCTTCTGGGCAATCTAGAGCTAGTGAGGTCATGGATTTTTTGAGGAGAGTTTATAACCCCCAAAATTTAAAATCAGTGCAATTCCTAATTACATTGCAAATATCAGTCCTTAAATACTGAGATAAGTGTAATACCTCACTCACATCAAGAAAACTTCTCTTTCAATAGATGAATACCATTACAGAAAACAAATCGGAATGCAGAGTTATATAACAACCAATATAACTATAATGTAACTCCCATTCCCAAACTTCAGGAACTATTGAGGAATAGGTCTCAGGAAGATTTTAAGAGCCAGTTAAATAAATAGATTGCTATGCGATTGTCTTTTAGGAATCTCAAAAGGTAGAATGATAAGCCTAATCAATATCACTGATTAAATATGTTCTGTAAAAAAAAAAAGCAAGAGACATGTTATTAGAGTAAATATTGAGAAGCCTAACTTTACACAAAGAATTATGGACACTACAAAATACTGAACATAGGTGAAACAGTCTTCCTGAGAAAAATAACATTATTTGTTATCCCATACCAAATGGTTAGCCTGAGAACGTACTTCTTATACATGCAGATTTGTATTTGTAACTGAAGTCCAAATGATACAATCTATTTCATGCTCAACTTTTATGAACATAATGAATATTGTAAGCTAAGGATGGTAAGTTAAAAAATAGTTAAATAGTATTTACCTTAAACCACAAGGTGTTCTTTATAATTCAGTAAAAATCTAGTGTTTAAGTTTCAATACACTATGACAATGGTTGACTGAGTATAAAATAGTTACTGTTATTTAAAAGTGGTAAGTAGAACCTTATTACACAAAATCCTACAAAACTCCAGAACCTTAAGACTGTGGTAACAAATATTGTAAGATAACTCTAGAAATTAGAAATTTGCTAAACACAGTTCAGTGACTGCTAAAGTCAAAATTAGAAATTCAGCTCCCTTCTGTCTTCAGGTAAAGTCTTTTGGAATTGTCCCCATCAAACTTTACTGACACCAAATAGTGACAGCTGCCAGCATTGTGCTGGGGTAGAAAAAAAATGTTGCTTACTCATGGTCTTAGAGAAAGGAACATCCCTGAATTTTACATTCATTCATGGAATCTTACACACAATAATATGGTTACCAGAGGATTTCCAGATACCTTGCTTAATATTATCACCTGCAATGCAGCAGTCAATACATTACAATTCCAAATTTTAACTGCACAGAAATATACCGGGCATTAAAAACATCTACACATTTAACAAGTACTTACTCAGTATCCAACTTGCAACATGCTCAGAATAAAGTAATGAATAAAATAGCAAAAGAAAGATAGGTTATAGATTGTTGAAGACTATGAGGGAAGTGAGGAGCAACAAACTGGGAACAGCAAGACCTCAGGTGAGGATGTTTTGTCGTATGTTTGACCAGAAAAGATAACTTCAAAGCAAGGATCAGAATAAGGAATCACAGAAAACTCCAGAGGAACACATTTTAGGCATAGAAAATGTTGAGCATTATGGAAATATACCTGTTAGGGTTGCAGATTAAAAGAAAAAAAAAAAGGATGATTCTCACATCTACAAAAAAGTAACATAAACTCTTGAAAATGCCATACTACAGTTTGGGGGAGGATTTTTCTACTCTAAAAGCAAGACAAGTCCTAGAAGGAGGATGCGATAGTGCTATAGCTGATTCATATGGATAAAAACTCAGTCTTTATCCAGCAGGGTGGCTCAGCTGGTGAAGGCTCTTGTCCACAAGCTTGAATCTGGAGTTTGATATTCAGGACCCACATAGGAAAAGACAAAACTGACTTGACAAGTGGTTTTCTAACATCCATATACATACACCATTGCAGGAGCATGCACAAGTATGCACACACACACACACACCATCACCACCATCATCAATATCACCATCAGCACCACCATCAGCACCATCACCACCATCAGCACCATCAACACCCAAGCACCACCAATAGCATCAGCACCACCACCACCATTATCACAATCAATAAATGTTATTTATAAACTCTCATTATTACTGTTGCATGGAAAATGAATAACAAGGATGTATAAATTAATATAGACAATCCATACAGGTCTTCTGCAGTGTGAAATGTGACAACAGAGAAGAACAAATCTATTGTGACATTGGAATGATAGGATTTGTTTGTTCAATGGTTGGGTTCAAGGGATACAGCAAAGATTATAAAAATTAAGCAAAGGGTTAGTTGCTATAGGCAGCAAGGCAGAAAATACAGGTTCCGGAAAAGCAAAGTTCAAAAGTGTTGGCATTAAGAAGTGTGAATTCCTGAAGCCATTTGCTGACTCAAAGTCAGATATGATGTGTACTACCTGAGATAATCATTGGAAATAACCAATCATGAGTCAGGTAATAAGTGTTTGATGCACCCAAGTGAAAGACAGATTGCTTATACAAATAGTGGTTGTGAGAACTGTACCATTTATTTTGTGATGTTGAGAGATTTAAATTCAGAGCATTTGCAACATCGCCTGCCTCTGTAGAACAGAAAGCAGAGACTATTTTGCTATAGATGAGTACACAGGCTATCTGAGAACTCACTCTGAAATTATTGTTAGCACAATATCTTTAATTCACTTATTTACTTCTTTAAATGCATTTGTTTTTTTTCCCATGGCTATCTCAAGAATCACCCATTGCCCTTTTAAAAATCATAAATCCTCAGGAGCATGATTTAAAAAGAGCATCTGATTCATGTCTCACTGAAAGCTAATTGTAAAGGAATGATAAACAGGGATCACTTAGGCACTAAGAGAGACTGTGACTAATTCACTTCATGATTAGGAAAAATGCATATATATAATAAGCTCATGTGAGCTTATTACTTGTTATTTTAAGAAACACATCTTATGCATTCAGTGAGAATTTACAGGGATTCTTATCTTCTCAATATTAGACTTCTTACACAGATATTATCTCTAGTAAAGGTAGTTATGACAAACAAAAAATTATTTTATTCTTTCTTCTGAACTAAGAATTTAAAATTTCAGTTAAGTTGGCTCTGTTTTCTTCTTAGTAACCATGAAATAAGATCTGTGATACTTTGGAATGAGGTGAGAGCAAAGCTAGCTACAATCCTTCCCTCCTGATATTATTTCTAAATCTCCAGCCTTGCTACAAATTCTGGAGATATACTCCAGAGAGTCGGGAGGGAGAAATAGCATGTAGAGTACGGGCGGGGGGATTGCTGAAGGAACCAAGTGAGAGCAAAAAAGAAAGAGGGAAAGAGATATCTTAAAATAGGCTAATGAGGAAAAACACAGATGTTCACTTACATGTAAATTTCAGAAGAAAACATATTTATTCCCTATACATACAACCTGTGATATGCTAAAACAATTCATTGTTGATTTAATATTAAAATAAAACTGTATGCTGGATAGCTTTCTGTTGTTGTTGTTGTTGTTGTTGTTGTTGCTGTTGATATTGTTGTTGTGTGGCAATACTACCTAGAAAGATATTCAGAGAAAAAGAATACTTCTTCCGGAAACTCAGAGCTCACTAGTCAGACCTTTGACCTTAACAAAGTAACACATGCTTGAGCATCAGAAAAAAATCTTTTAAGAGAATGAATGAGTGTAATATCTATGGGGTATTAGATGTGATGTGTGTTCGTTAAGTTCATATTATTATTTCTCTTACTACCTTCCTTTGAACATTTACTTATTTTTATCCTAAAGTATTGAATGTAATTTTATTGAATATATATTAAATTTTCTTCCCCATGACTAATAACTACCAAATTTATGTAATTTGTATATAGTCTTTTAACCTTAAAACTTGATACTCTGCTGCTATTTAGGATCCAATGCTATACAAAAACAAACAAACAAAAACAAAAATAAAGTCATCATTTTCCCCTCTATCCATAATCTATTTTTCCACTTGGCTATTTATTCCTCCAATCCAATATTTTCCATGAACTCTCCTGTATTTAACAGAACATGTATAAATACTGGTGTGTTCTAGCTCTACCATTAGGCCCCTGTTGCCATAGTTTATTTCTTTCTCAATGACCTCTGTGTCATTCCTTTTGCTCTCAGATGTCAGGTCTCAACTGAGCGTTTGATAACTGTAACTTTATATCTGTAACTTTTTTCAGAAAAATCTCTGGAGCTTTTCTTTTGATAGAGAAAGTCAATCAAAGGTAACCACTCAGAGACAGTTTAAAGCCACTGCAAGTCTTTATTCCTGTGGTCTGGGACTGTACCCACAGTTTTGGATCCTAAGGGTAGCACTGAGTGTGTAGAACACAGAGCTTTTGAGGGAAGCAACCACATGTCAGTATCTTGTTTAGGAGCTGCAGGTATGGGAGTATAGATTTCTGTAAACAAGGAATTCAACAGAGGTGGTTGGCCAGAGGTGAGATTATGTGAGCAGGTGCCTTGAAAAATTAAGATAAGCTGGCTAGGGCATCTTGATCTGCGGATTCCAGAAGAGTTGAATAATTTTAATGGGACTGACCACCAAAGAGATAGAGTTGTAGTTAAAGCTGAAATGGCCTCAGAAAGAACACAAGATGGAGGGACCACTGCCCTCTCTTTTCTGTTTTTAATTTCTAGGATGCTTCCCTCTCTAGATATTAATCAACATTGGTTTATTTTTCTCATCTAAACTGTCTTCCCTGTGACTAATAACTACAAAATGTATATAAATTGTATGTATTCTTTCAATCTTAAAACTCAATACTTTGCTATTTGATATCTAATGCTATAATGAAAGCATCATTTGCTCTGTATTTATGATCCGTTTGTTCTCTTCACTATTTCTTCAACTTATTATTTCTCTGTATTCAACAGGACATTTGTAATTAACAATACATGTAACATGTATTGTTACATAAAATGATAGCATGTAAATCTAACTCTATCAATAGATAATTTCAAGAAAATCAAGGACACAAATGTATAGAACTTCTATAAACAGATGTGTATCAGTGGACTTTTATGGATATGTTTAGCTTATACCTACCATAAAAAAGACTATGGGCTTAAATAAGTCTGGTGACAGCCAAAGGCGCTAATAAGACTTCATGGCACACATATCCAATTAGATACCAGGAAGAAAAAAATTAACATTATATATAAGTATCTGTCTCAGATTTATTGAATGAATAGAGAAGCAAATGCATAAATAAATAAATTTAGTGCATCAGTTTTGGGTCGCAGAGATCCTTGTCATTAAGAAAACTAGAAGGTTCCCTTTAACTCTGAGATTTTTTTAAAATTTTTTTCTTACAAATTTAATTTAAAAAGAGAGATACATGCACAGATTTTTAAAAGCATTTTGGCATAACACTATATGAATATATTTTTGTCAGTAAATAATTCTTTAAGAGGTTTGATAGTATGCATTTGAAATCTGAATAGTTACTATAAGAATAAAGTACATGTAGAACAGAATGTAATATGGAAACAGTCAGAGTTTACTTGGTGTGTATAGATTAAACATAATGATTTTTTAATACCAAAAATTGCCACAACGCGACATTCTTAGCTCTTGAATTATTAATGATTTAAGGTCCAGGAGTACTAACTACACTCTGAGAGGTGCTATACATTTACTTTTTTTCCTCAGAAGGACTGAAGATTTCAAGTTTTGGCCTTTGATTTTCTTGAGCTTCATATGATCTGTGAGTTGTTTCTGGAGTATTCAGAGCTTTCTGGAGTTAGTATCCAAATATCAGTGGCTGCATACTATGTCTGTTCTTCTGTGACAAGTATATACCACTCAGGATGATAGTCTCTAGATGCATCCATTTTCCTAGGAAATTCATAAAGTCGTTATTTCTAATAGTTGAGTGGTACTCCATTGTGTTAATGTACCACAATTTTTGTATCCATTCATCAACTGAAGGACATTTGGGTTCTTTCCAGCTTCTGGCTATTATAAATAAGGTTGATATGAACATTGTGGTGCATGTGTCCTTATTTAATGTTGGAGCTTCTCTGGGGTATATTCCCAAAAATGGAATAACTGTGTCTTCAGGTAGTACTATGTCCAGTTTTCTGAGGAATAGCCAGACTGATTTCCAGAGTGGTTGTACCAGGTTACAACCCCACCAACAGTGGAAGAGGGTTTCTTTTTCTCCACATCCTTGCCAGCATCTGATGTCATCTGAGTTTTTGATCTTAGCCATTCTGACTGGTGTGAGGTGGAATCTCATGGTTGTTTTGATTTGCATTTCCCTGATGACTAAGGATGTGGAGCACTTCCTCAGATGCTTCTCAGCCATTCGATATGCCTCAATTGAGAATTTTTTTGTATAGCTCAGTACTCCATTTCTTGTAGGATTGCTTGATTCTCTGGCATCTAACTTCTTGAGTTCTTTGTATATATTGGATATCTGACCTCTATACATGTGGGGTTGGTAAAGATTTTTTCCTAATTTGTTGGCTGCAGTTTTGTTTTCTTGACAGTGTCCCTAGCCTTTCAGAAACATTGCAATCTCATTAAAGTGCCGTGAGGTGCTGAGAAGATGGTGAATTCTTTTGTTGTAGGGTGAAATGTTATGTAGATGTCTATTAATTTCAATTGGTTCATAAACTCTGCTAGTTTCACCGTGTCCTTGTTTCTGCTTCCATGATCAGTCTGTTGACGGGAGTAAGGTGTTGAAGACTCCCACTATTATTGTGTGTGGTGCAATATATGTTTGGAGCTTTAGTGGGGTTTCTTTTATGACTATGGGTGCTCTTGTCTTTGGAGCATATATGTTATGGATTGAGAATTCATCCTGATAAATTTTCTATGTAATGAGTAAAAAGTGTCCTTTTTTATCCTTTTGATAACTTTTGGTTAAAAATCTACTTTATTCGATATTAGAATGGCTACTCCAGCTTGTTTCTTGGAAACTTTTCCCCAGCCTTTTACTCTGAGATAGTTTCTGTCTTTGTCTCTGAGATGAGTTTCTTGTATGCAGCAAAATGCTGGATTCTCTTTATGTGTCCAGCCTGATAGTCTATTTCTCTTTATTGGAGCATTGAATCCATTTATGTTAACAGATATTAAGGAATAATGGTTGATGTTTCCTGCTATTTTTTTCTTATAGAGGTAGAATTAGGTTTGTGTGTCTTTCTTCATTGTTTTCTTGCTTAGTTATTTTCTTGCTTTTTCTAGGATGTAGTTTCCCTCTTTGTGTTGGGTTTTCTATCTATTATTCTTTGTAGGGCTGATTTTGTGGTCAGATGTTATGTAAATATAATTCTGTCCTGGAATATTTTGGTCTTTCCATCTATGGTGATGGAAAGTTTTGCTGAAAGTATAGTAAACCGGGCTGACATTTGTGTTTGCTTAGGGTGTGCATGATGTCTGTCCAGGATTTGCTAGTTTTCATAGTCTCTGTTGAGAAATCGGGTGAATTCTGGTTGGTCTGCCTTTATATATTACATGACCTTTTTCCCTTACTGCTTTTACTATTCCTTATTTGTTTTGAACACTTTGCATTTTGACTAATATGTGTCAGGAAGAATTTCTTTTCTGGTCCACTCTATTTGGTGTTCTGTAGGCTTCTTTTATGCTCATGGTCATCTCATTCTTAAGGGTAGGGAAGTTTTCTTCTATGATTTTGTTGAAGATTTTTACTGTGCCTCTTAATTGATATTCTTTGCCTTCTTCTATTCCTATTATCGTTAGGTTTGGTAATTTCGTTGTGTCCTTGATCTTTTGGACATTTTTTGTTAGGAGCTATTTGGTTTTTGCATCTTCTCTGAATGTTTTGTCTATATTTTCAATGTTTTGTTCAGCCCCTGAGATTCTCTCTTCCATCTCTTGTAGTCTGGGATGCTTGCATCTGTGACTTCTGATTTTTGATTTTTTATTTTCTTAGGTTTTCCATGTGCAGGGTTATCTCTTTTTGTGTTTTTTTTTTTATTGTTTCTGTTTCCATTTTCAATTCCTTCATCTCTTTGGTTGTGTTTTCTTGTATTTTTTTGAGTTCTTTGAGTGATTTTTATGTTTCCTCTTTAAAAGCTTCTTTTTGTTTATGTGTGTCCTCCTGTGGTTGTTTGTTATTCATGCTCTTCTTAAAGATCTCTATCATCATATTGAGGTATGATTTCAAGTCTGAGTCTTCTTTTTCTGAAGTGTTTGTCAATTCACTGCTTGCTGTAGTGGGAAAACTGGGTTCTGATGTTGCCAGGTTCTTTTTTTTTTTTTTCATTGTTTTTGTTACTCACAGCACAATATGTCCTGTGTCCTTGGATCTCTGTTCTTCTTTGTGGCAAAGGGCCTGTGTGTTTGGTCTGCACCCATGCTCTTTCTGGGTGGATCTTAATTCCCTCTGCCAGAGTTTCAGCCTTACTGTGGGCTACAGGGGCAAGTTTTCTGAGACCTCCTCCTTGCTCTCTCTGTGCATCGGTTACTCACAGCACAATATCCTCTGGCTTGTCCAAATCTGAGATTTTATAAGTTAAAATGCAGTTTTTTTTTTTTAAATTTTGGAAACAGTATGTGCAAGTTGAATGTCCTGCTAATATAGTATGTTATAAAAAATGCTTATATTTTCCTTACTTGCACAGAATTCTTACTTATTCTCATCTTGCTTCTCTATAAGCTCAAGGAAGATAATGGACTCATGTGTGATTTTTTTAAAACTTGCCTTGACCTGTTTTATCAAGTGAACAATGTTAGATTGCTCACCTTAAGTATTTGAAACCCACAATCATCACTTAAATAGCAAAGAAAGTAATTTTTTATGTCTGCTTCTCTGCTTTACTTTGTAGTTGTGCTAATTCTGATTTCTTTAAATTCTCTAGAACTTTTTAAGTAGGTTGGCTCTTATTATGTTAAACTATCTTCCTCTCCATCCTAAATTAAAGTATTTCAAATCCCTCAGGGCATATAATCTGTTGTGATATATTCTGCTGTCTTATATGCTTACTTTTCAGATCCTTCATCGTATTTTGCTAGCAATAGATGCTCACACCACACAGTTCCAAAACAATCCAGGTGAAGGCACAGATGACAGATACAGAACTTCAACATGACTGGCATTAGATGTCCAGCTTGTCACACGGCAGTGAAGCAACATCTACTTCCTCAGTGGTGCTGACACTGAGGTTGCCTAGTAATCATTCTTTCATTATGGAGTTTCGACCATTGAGTTTAATAAATTTCAATGAGCAGTATTTATTGATTACTTTATGTTGTTATGAGATGTGTGTATGTATGTATGTTTCCTCTCTTCTGATTGGCTGACATAGGATTATTGTGTTTTCTTGGATGCTGTTTACCTCATATGCTGGTATTTTCTATTTAGTATACACACATGCACACACACACACACACACACACACACACACACAGAAACATGCATATATATACATATAGTTTAAATGAGATATATATATATATGTATATATATATATACATATATATATATATATATATATATATATATATATATATATATATATATATATATATATATATATATATATATATATAGTCTAAATTTGATTTAGGCAGAGAATATCTTATTTTCTCCATCTTTGATGATTGAATGTTTTGCTGGTAGAGTAGTCTAGTGTCTTCTGGTCCATAGCAGATCTATCAAGGCTCTTCTGGCCTTTCAAGTCTCTATTATTAAGTTGATATTTTTCTAATAGGTCTGCCCTTACATGTTACTTGAGGCCTCCCATGGATTTCAGCCAATGATGGCATATCAAGGTGCAGTAAGTCTAGGTACCTCCTCACTTATTTAGGCAGGACAAGACAGACCAATAGAAATAAGGAGTTCCCAAAAGCAGGCAAATTGAGTCATAGACAGCCTCTGCTTCCACTGAAAGGAATCCCACAAAAGACCAGCATAGCTAAAAATATTTTATAATAGAAGAACTTCTAAAAGTAATATCATCACTGATTTTAAAGTGAACTACAAAGTAATAATAATAAAACCATGTGGTACTGGAATAAAAAGAAGGCAGATGCACCCTGTAATTGAACTGAAGACCCAGATATAAATATACAGATCGATGGACACTTGATTTTTAACGAAAAAAAAAAAAAAAAAAAAGAAAAAGAAAAACAAAATTATGCAAGGAGGGAAAGAAAGCATCTTCAACAAATGATACTGGTCCAACTGGATGGCTGCATGTAGAAAAATACAAACAGATTATCTATCACTGTGCACAAAATTCAAATTCAAGTGAATCAAAGAATTAACTTAAAGCAAGATAAAATAAATGTGACAGAAGAGAAAGTGTGGAATATTTTCAAATTCAACAGCACATAAGACAACTTCCTGAACAGAACTCCAATTGCCCAGGTTCGGAGATGACAATAGATGAGACATTATGAAACTGAAAAATCATCTGTAATGCAAAGGGCACTGCCAATAAAAGAAAACAGTGGACTAAAGAAAGGAAAAATAACTTCACTTTTGCTTAACCAAATATCTGAAAGAAAGCTAATTTCCAAAATATTGCTATTATTTGGTCTTTTTCTAGTAGCTAAGATTCTCTGCCAGGAATTTTTATTCAACATTTTGTTTTATCAAGATATTCATTTCTGCTATTTGTATTAAATGTCTGAGATTCATCTCTTGTGTTCTGGTGATGGGGTTTGCCTCTGAGGTTCCTGTTTGAGTCTCTCTCTCTCTCTCTCTCTCTCTCTCTCTCTCTCTCTCTGAAATATATATTTGTACTTTGTATTTTTATTTGTGTTTTGAGGTTTTGAACTTTTCTGTTCATTTTCTTCCATTAGTTCTTTGTGTTTTCTTGTGATGCTTTAACTGACTTATTCATTTCCTCTTTAAGGATGTCTGTCATTGTATACAGTTGGTTTTAAGGTTGCTTCATATGCTTCACCTGATTCCCTTGTGTCTGCCTTCTGTGCCACAGTAGAAAACACTTTCTCCCACTCAACCATCTTGCTGGTCCCCAAATTATTGATTTTAAAATTTTATTTTCATTATTTTACAGGTATGTGTATCTCTGTGTGCCTTATAAAAGCATGTGGAATTAAGTGAGGTGTGAGTGGCATTCAGAGTGTTGTGATCCTAAAAACCAGAGTTAATGGGAGTCCTGAGCCACCAACATGGGTGCTGAAAACTGCACTAATTTCCTCCAGAGCTCCTAAAAGATAAGCTGTGTCTACAACATCCTGACATGTACAATTATTTTTTAATTGTTAGAGTGAGTCAAGCTTAGAGTTTTCAGATATTAACGAAAAGTCAAAATCGAACCCCTATAATTACTATTGTTTAAAAGCATATTGTTTTATTTCCAATTTGGTTTTACTAAGAGAAAAATGTTCTTTTGTTTTGTTTTTTTGTTTTAGGTTCCTATATTTATTTTTGTCAAATCTAAGCAGTTTAATAAAAAAAACATAAAAAGATGATGTTTCATGAATCAATGTAAAGTCATTTTGATAAATCCCTGTAACAGTGCTTAAAAGTTCATTATGCATGGAATTTAACTTCAGAGCAAGAAAGAAAAAATCGTAAAATTTGAGTGGAATTGAACAAATTTCAAAAACTGACTTATTTTCAAATTGCTACCTCTGCTATGAGGTTTAAAAACTCTTGGTTAAATTCTACATCTAAAAACATGTCCAACCACTTCGTAGCATGACATATCCACTCTACTTCCAACTTAGGAAATTCTGTCTGTATCCTCTGTGACTTACTGGGAAGGATTTGAAGGGTAAGAAACGGTAAATGTGTGTGCCAACTTGTAAGAAACACCTGAAACTGGTCATTTTCTTTTTATGATATTCATGTTCTTTTACAAGAAAAGATTGCAGCACCTCAAGGCCACTGAATAAAAGGGAAACACTGAGTAACATATGTATTTTAACTTCTTTTGGACCAAGGGCTTAGGTTTTAACTACATTGGCTAAGGGAAAATTTTAATTCCATTGAGAAATGGACTGAAGCCCAACATACATCCTCCTGAGGCTTCTTACCAAATCAACGGCTTAGGTCTACATCCTAAATTAGTAGCATTATTATTTAATATTATCATAAGACTATTGACAGATTCATTTTGGGCATTTAAAATACAAACTGATATGCCTAATACTGAGCAGAATGTTTACATTGCGAACCAGCTTTTCAAGAGCTAAGATAAAACACCGTTTGTGTCGCTATTTTGAACAAAACCATGGCTTTTCTCAGCCACCTTAGGATCCATCCCAGCTGACTTCCTTCAATTTGATGTGTTTCTCTATTAAGAACATATTCATAGTAAATAACAGGCTAAGTATTAGTGTAACAGGTACTGTAGATTGGAGTCTAAAACTGACAGAGCTTTTGTCTGCATTACCTGGAATAAAACATAAAAGGTACCATTTCTCCCTTATAAAATTCTACTAACATGAGTCCCAAAGATATAACAGTCAGGAGGAATGATTACTTTACACTTCATTTCTCTACCACATGAATAATTACATATTGTGATAGAGTTTGTTAAAATGTCTAGATTGATGTAAATCTCTTGGTTATTGAAAGGAATTAAGGGATATGTTTAAAATATTTGATCACGGAAATTTTTAAACATATAAAAAGAATAGAATAAGCAGAGGCTGGCGAGGCTGCGGAGAAAGAGGAACACTTCTCCACTGTTGGTTAGTATCCAATTATCAGTGACTGCATATTATGTCTGTTCTTTTGTGACTGGGTTATCTCACTCAGGGTGATATTCTCTAGATGCATCCATTTTCTTAAGAATTTCATAAGGTCATTGTTTCTGATAGCTGAGTAGGACTCCATTGTGTAAATGTACCACAATTTTTGTATCCATTCATCTACTGAAGGACACCTGTGTTCTTTCCAGCTTCTGGCTGTTATAAATAGGGCTGATATGAACATTGTGGTGCATGTGTCTTTGTTGTAATTTGGAGCATCTCTGGGGTATATGCCCAGAAGTGGAATAACTGGCTCTTCAGGTAGTACTATGTCCAATTTTTCTGAGGAATCATCAGACTCATTTCCATTATGCTTAATCTTTACATACCAAGTAAACTTTGAATATTTCCAGGTTACATCTTGTTTTACAGGTACTTTATGCTCTTTGTAACTAGTAAGATCTTAATGCACACTATCAAACCTTTAAAAAAAACCCAAGCACTGACAAAAATTTATTTGTATACTTTTATACAAAAATGCTTAAAATCTGTACATATATCTTTGTTTTTTAAAATAAAGTTGTTCAATAAAAAAATAAAATAAAAGTGGTATTTATAGCATTGAATGTTACAAAAATCAATATATTTAACTCTAGAAAAGGTAAGATGCTTTATATTCTGCAGTATCAAATATTCAGCCATGATCAAATTTTTATGTAAAAATAAGCAAATCCATCTTATTACTATGAAAAAATAAAAATGTAATAAACCTTTTAATAAGATTTGCCATGATAATGGCGTCTCTTTTCAGTAGAAAAACAGTGATTAAGTTGAAGATGAAATACCCACATTGGCTTTTTGTCTAGTCTAATAATGAGTAGGCAGAGGCTACTAAATGCCAATTTATTATTATTATTATTATTATTATTATTATTATTACAGAGAAGACAATAAAATTAGTTCATATACAGCCAACATTTAACAAAGAACCTATTAGATTGTTTCAAATGATATGGAACTAAAAAAAATCGTCCTGAGTGAGGTAACCCCACCACAAAAGAACACACAGCATGTGCATTCATTGATAAGTGGATATTATCCCCAAAGCTCTGAATACCCAAGATACAATCCACAGATCATATAAAGCTCAATAAGTTGGAAGAGCAAAGTGTGAATGCTTCTGATCTTCTTAGAAGGGGGAACAAAATATTCACAGGAGGAAATTCAGAGACAAAGTATGGAACAGAGACTGAAGAAAGGCCATCCAGTAACTGCCCAACCTGGGGATCCATTCCATATATAGCCACTAAATATAGACAATATTGTGGATGCCAAGAAGTGCATGTTGACAGGTACCCGATATAGCTGTTGCCTGAGATGCTCTGCCAGAGCCTGAGGAATACATAGTGGACTGAGAACAGTGTCCCAAATGGCGGAGTTAGACAAAGGACTAAAGGAGCTGAAGGGGTTTGCAACCCACAGGAAGAAGAACAATATCAACCAACCATACCTGCCCAGAGTTCCCAGAGACTAAACCACCAACCAAAGAGTAGAAATGCAGGAACTCGTGGCTCCTACTGTGTATGTAGCAGAATATGTCTGGCATCAAGGAGAGGAGCTGTCTTTGGCCCTGTGAAGTCTCAATACACTAGCATAGGGGAATGCCCAGTAGGGGAGGTGGGAGAATGTGTGTGGGTAGGGGAACACACTCACAGAGTCAGGAGGAGGGGAGTAGGATTGGGGGATTCCATAGAAGAAACCAGGAAAGAGGATAACATTTGAAATGTTAAGTAAAGAAAATAATAACCAATTTATAAAAAGAAGAAGAAAAAGAAGAGAAAAGAAAAGAAAGAAAAAATCTTGTTTGGAAAAAGAAAAAAGAAATAAATAAGGTCCAACTGCTATAATGAAGAAATAAGTAAAAGACAGACTGGGAAAGCAGTATTGCTGTTTCCAGGCATGATCATAAAGAAATGTGGAGTCCTTTGAACTACAATTCTAACAAAGCACAGGCCACATACAGAAAAAAAAATTACTCATCAAGAAGCTATCTAGTGAGACATAAAATGTGAGTTTGAAGCCAGCTCTGGTCTTCACAGCAAGTTCCAGGAAAGCCAGACTGCATAAAAAGACAGTCTTAGGAACAAACAAATAAACAAAAGCTGTTTTCCAACTTACAAGGAAAAGAACTAAATTTAGTAGCAATGTTGGAAAACAATACTATGGGAATGAGGAGGACAAGGAGAGATCACATGGTAAGAAGTGGAGCCAGGCCAGAAAAGGCCAGAGTTCCTCTTTTATACACCAAGACCCCTTCAGATCTGCATTAATTACTTCAAAACCCAGAGCTACACCCCTTATCTTGCCATAACGTGAGTCATGCCTCCAAAACACAAACCCTTGGAAGACAAACTACATTACTACTTATATTTACTCAAGAGAAAAGGTATATGTGTTCATGCACTTGTGTGCGTGCACATATGCACATAGTAGTCTCCTCCCATCTTTCATCCTGCTTTTTATGATTTGTCATATACAATAAAATGAAAATTGTAAATGAAAAACTGCAGAAGAAAAAGTATATAGTGGGCTCATGTTTGATGTGCTTCAGATTTAGCTTATTTTCATCTCAACACACACCTTGTCTCATTTTAGGTCAAACAGAAATCGCCATGTTACTTTTATTCTTTGTGTGTGTGTGTGTGTGTGTGTGTGTGTGTGTGTGATTGTGTGTGTGTATGTGTGTGTGTGTGTGTGAGTGTGTGTGTGTGTGTGATATATACAAAGATTTGCAAAGAAAGGAATCTATTAAATATATGACCTTTAAATATGTAAATAACCAAGAATCGATACTAATATTTTAAATTAATGTTAAAATCAGCCTTTTTTTATTGCTTTTTGTATTATGTTCTGTTTTGTTTTGTTTTGGTCAACTCTGTTTTTATTAATATGACTGTCATATTACTCAAAAACCTTTATTCCTAATATTAACATAGATAATTGTAATTCATTTGCTTCTTTTGTAGTTGTTTTTATCATCTGTTTGGTTAAAACTTAAAAAGATATTATAATTAATATTCTAAAACTTTTGCTATACTTCTTTAAGATTCATAGTTCATTAGTTTACAAAAGAAATATGCAAACAAAACATAATGTTAACATCTGTTACACCAATTTTCTCCTTTGTATATTTAGGATAGCAAATGCAGCTGTGATAATATAGTTCAATACATTATTTTAGTCTATTTATGAGTTTTAGAGTTACTTTTAATTTTACTTATAAAATAAGCAAAGAATTTACATAGTTTAAAACTCAGAAAAACTTAGCAATGCACATTCATAGATAGCTCTCTGTTTCTCTTCTTTTCTCATGGAAAATTATTTTGATTAATTTTTATTTTATTCACATTTATTTCTTTGTGAAAATATAAGCAAACAAATATATCTGTATATTCCTGTGCTTTCTATTTTCTTACACAAAATTAGCATACTATAAACTGTTCTGTACTTTCCTCCTTGCTTATCAGTTTATCCCATATAGTGCTCCACATATTTATGTACATATAAATATGTAAACAAATATAAATACCTATGCATATGTACACAAATAAACATGAGAAATCAGCAAATTCCCCATAGGTGCTACATCATTTCTTCTCCTCCTTAACAAAGTGCTAATATCTTTGACTTCCTGTTTTCCCTGACAAAATAAAATTTTATTATGTTTTGTCAACCTGATGCATGAGAAATGACAGCTGATTATAATTTTAATTTATATTTATTTATTGTAGTGAGTGTTAGCTGCATTTTATATAATAAATTTGTTTTCATTTATTTACTTGTTTCTAGTTTCACTTAATGTAATTACACAATGATACTCTTCTGCTTATATATTTGAAGTAATGGATAAAGTTTGTAGGAAATCCTAAAATGTCTTCCTCAGTTTGATACAAAGTGTTTCCTGGCAAGCAACCCTTTCCACATGTAGACAATGGAGCAGGCTTTGGGAATAGACAAACTATTTGCCAAGTTTCTATATTGATTCTCAACACAATAAATGATTTCTTGCTTATAATGACTTGTTTGCAGTTTCAGTGGTGTTATACAACCTTCAAATCAATTCTTCTGTCTTACCCCAGATTGAAAATGTGCATATGAAAATTTAAGTGAAGACCCAATTAAAAAAAAAAAACTGATGATACAACACTATATTATATTTTTAACTTTTGGAATAAGCTCCCCATGGAAGTGAGGAAAGCCCATCACTACCTTCATTTCATATCAAACTCTCACATAGAGAACCCAATTTGTGAATGTAAATCACTTGGGAAATACAGTGCTGTGGTAATGTAAAATAAAAATGCATATTTTGATGATTTGATACAGAAAACATAGATGTAGAGACTTAAATTGAATACTTCCATAATTATAATTACAGCTTCTCAAGCACAATGCTGTTAGATAACTCCACTTTTTCTTACAACAATGTCAAACTTTCTCACTTGCCCTAAGGAGGACAAAGTTATTAGATTCCTGACCTCCATCCAACTGAGTCCATTAGCATAGGTGTGCTTTAAGAGCATAACAAAGTACTAAGAAGTGCGCCCAAAATAACAGAAGCACTGGAGAAAACTCTATTATGCCAGCTAGGGAGAGATCAGTGAGTCACTATAAAACAGAGTTCTGGAATAGACACATTCTATCACAAACAACAACAACCAAAAAAAAAAAAAAAAAAAAAAAAAAAAAAAAAAAAAACCCTGGACAGGGTGGCCCTTTACTGTTTTCCTAACTGAACTGCCTTTTCTGTCCTCAGTGTGAGAGGGGATGTACCTAGTCCTGAAGTACGTTGATGTACCAGAATAAGTTGGTACCCATAGGAACTCCCTTCTCAGAGGAAAAGGAGACAGGTCGAGAGAAAAGGCTGTGTGTGGGGAGTACTGGGAAGTGAAAGAGGCTAAGATTAGGATGTAAAGTGAATAAATAAACAATGGGAAAAGGATATATTATACACAGATATATTAATAATAAATCGAAAAACAATGATGTACATGCTCCTATATATGCAAAGTTCTGGTCATTTATAAACCCAGAAAAAAGGTTTACATAAAAAACTAAACTTAGTTACTTTGACAAGTCAGATGACTAAGGGTCTTCCAAACCTGCAGCAAATAATGAATCTTAAGATCATAGAGATAGACCAGTGAAGGTTATAACTTAACTGTGGCTCTAATAGACCAATTAGAAAATTTTTATTCATTACACTAATTTCCTCAATGCCATTCATAATCTCCATCATTCTAAACAGTAAGGCACTAATATCATTAATGAAACCCTATTCTTCCTTAGTTTTTGGGAAAATTATCAAAATCTTTGATCGGGATGAAAGATAAGGATAATCGGAGCACATTTTAACTGCCTACAAAGACTGAGGAGGGGAGAGGAAAATATGATTACAGTGTAATACATGAGAGATTAATAATAAGAATAAAAAGTTTTAGGGCTAAGCATAATGATTTGTGAATACAAGAACTGCATTATGCTTAATCTACACTCAAAAGAAATCTGTTTCCATGTTACGTTCTGTCCTACATGTACTTTATGCTTATGGTAACTAGTGGGATTTAAATGCATGCTATCAAACCTCTAAAAGAATTAAGTACTGACAAAAATATTCATATAATGTTATGCCAAAATGCCTTTAAAAACTATATATGTATCCCTCTTTTTTAAAGATAAAGTTGTAAGAAAGAAAATAAATAATAGAGCTGGAGAGATGGCTTCGAGATTAAGAGTACTGATTACTCTTCCAGAGGCCCTGAGTGCAAATTCCAGCAACCACATGGTGATTCCAGCCATCTGTAATGGGAATCTGATGTCTTCTAGCATGTCTGAAGACTGCAACGGTGTACTCACATACATAAAATAAATAAATAAATCTTAAAAACAATAACAACAACAAAAATAAATACTTCTTTTGAGGATCTTAAAAAGTTATGTACCTGAGCCTGTGCTTTCTTTACTTAAGATTTACTTACAACCTTTTATAATTGTAGACTCTCTGTATTTACATTCCAAATTTCACCCCTTTCTGTCCTTCTTCAGCGCTCATCTCCCTTTCCCCTCCACTTGTCTCCACAAAGGTGTGCCCTCTCCCAATGACCCTGTCCTCCTCAGTGCCTTGGCATTCCACTACATTGGAGAAACACACCCTCACTGGACCAAACGCCTCTCCTCACATTGATGCCAGACATTCCTATCTTCTTCTAGATACGCAGCTGGAGCCGTGGGTCTCTCCATGTGTTCTCAATGGTTAGTGCTTTAGTCCATAGGACTTGTGGAGGGTTTGCTTGGTTGATAATGTTGTTCTTCCACGAGGCTGCAAACTCTTTCAGCTCCTTCAGTCCTTTCTCTAGCACCTTCATTGGGGTCCCCAATTTCAGACCAATGATTAGCTGCAAGCATCCTTAACTTTACCTGTATGACTCTGGCAGAGCCCTTGAGGAGGCAAACATATCTGGTTCCTACCAGTAAGAACTTCTTGGCATCAGCAACAGTGCTTGGATTTGATGGTTGCATATGGGGTAGATCCCAAGGTACAGCAACTTTTGATTAATCTTTTCTTCAATCCCTGTTCCTCTATTTGACCTTGTATTTCCTTCTGTGAGTGTTCTGTTCTGCCTTCTAAGAAGGACTGAGGCATCCACATTTTGGCCTTTCTTATTTTTGAGCTTCATAACATCTGTGAATTGTTTCTTGGGTAATCAGAGCTTTCTGGGGCTAGTATCTGTTATCAGTGACTGCATACCATGTGTGTTGTTTTGAGATTGGGTAAACTAATTCAGGATGATACTCTCTAGTTCTACCTCTTTGCCTAGGAATTTTATAAAGTCATTGTTTCTAATAGGTGAGTAGTACTCCATTGTGTAAATATACCACAATTTCTGTATCCATTCCTTTGTGAAGGACATGTGGGTTCTTTTATAAGCTTCTGACTATTATAGATAATGGCTGCTATAAACATGGTAGAGCATGTGTCCTTGTTAAATGTTGGAGCATCTTTGGGGTATGTTCACAGGAGTGGAATAGCTGGGTCTTCAAGTAATACTGATAAACTGTCAAATTGTTTTCCAGAGTGTGCCAGCTTGCAATCCTACCAACAATGGGGGAGTTTTCTCTTTCTCCAAGTCTGTGCCAGCATCTTCTGGCATCTGAGTTTTTTATTTTAGCTATTCTGATTGGTGTGAGGTAGAATCAGAAGGTTTTTTTTATTTGAATTTCCTAGATGACTAGGAATGTTGAACATTTCTTTAGGTGCTTCTTGGCCATTTAGTATTCCTCAGTTTAGAATTTTTTGTTTAGCTCTGTACATCATTTTTAATAGGATTGTTTGATTCTCTGGAGTCTAATATCTTGACTTCTTTGTATATATTGAATATTAACCCTCTATCACCTATAAGATTGGTAAAGATCCTTATCTAATTTGTTGGCTGATGTTTTGTCTTCTTGACAGTACTGCTGCTAACTCATTGGTTATTATGGATTTATCTTAGTATTTACTCCATCTTCATTTAATGTTGGTAGGTCAAATCCATTCATTGCTCATAGATTTTCCATTGTGACAAAGTACAAATACTTAAAGAATAGATTATGAATCTCTGAATTTCCTCCATATTATATTTAATAGATCCTTATTCATCTGTGACTTTATATATTTGAATTTTCTTCATCTTTCTTTTGGTAAATTTTCCAAAAGTTTGTTAATCCTATTAATTTTGTGAAAGGACCAACACTTTGTTTTATAAATTCATCTTCTTGTTCTACTTTGACTATATGTTACTAGCATTCATCAGTTCAAAGGCTATACATTCAAAACCTAAACACTACCTAAACATGAACAGATATTTCTCACAAGCCTGTATAAAAACCTGCGTGGCAGTGCTTCAGAAAGATAGGAATCAACCTCAAGCTGCACACTCCCAAATGAGATTTCATTCTATCATAAAGACTCTTTCTCAACATATTGTTTTCAGGTCTTTTCATAATAACTAGTATTTAGAAACATCTCCAATGTAGCTCAAGAGAGGGGTGGATAACAAAAATTTGTTTCCTGTTTTTTTTTTTTTTTTTTTTTTGTTCTTAAAAGTGGAGTTATGTTTGTTTATCTATCATTTGTTTTGGTTTGTTAAAGAAACATTATTTCTTATTTTTTCTACCTTATAGTTTTCTCTCTTTGTGTTTAAAGTTTCTATCTATTATGCCTTCTAGGGCTGAATTTATAGAGAGATATTGTATAAATTTTCTATTGTCATAAAAAATCTTGGTTTTTTAATTAAGGATAATTGAGAGTTTTGCTAGGTATAGTGTCCTGGGCATTTGCTTTGCCTTCTTAACAGTGTCCTTAGCCTTACAAAAACTTTGCAGTGTCTTGAGGTTTCATTTGCTGATTCTTGATCTTTGAGTATAAGCCATAGTTGTTCTGTTTAGAACATTTTTTCCTGTGCCTATGTGTTCTAAGCTCTTGCTCACTTTCCCTTCTAATAGTTTCAGTGTACTTGCACTTGAGCTTTGTACAGGGAGATGAGCATAGATCACTTTGCATTCTTCTGCATGCTGACTACCAGTTGAATCAACACCATTTGTTGAAGAGACTGTTCTTTTTCCATTGAATGTTTTTAGGTTCTTTGTCAAAGTTCAAGTGACCATAAGTATGTGGGTTCATTTCTGAGATTGAAACTGTTCCATTGATCTACTTGCCTCTCTCTGCAGCAATACTATTTGGCTGTTATCACAATTAAATTGTAATATAGCTTGAGGTCAGGGATGGTGATTCCCCTGGAAGTTCTTTTATTATTGAGAACAGATTTCACTGTTCTAGCTTTTTTGTTCTTTCAAATGAATTTGCAAATTGTTCTTTCTAATTCTATGAAGAATTGAGTTGGGATTTTGATGGGGATTGTATTGAACTGTAGATTGCTTTCCTCAAGATGGCCATTTTTACAATATTGACCCTTCCATCTCCTAAGCATGAAAGATCTTTCCATCTTCTGAGCTATTCAATTTCTTTTCTCAGAGATGAATTTTCACTACTTAATTAGAGTCACACCAAGGTATTTGTTATAATTTGTGACTATTGTGAAGGGTATTTTTCCCCTAATTTCTATCTCAGCATCTTTATCCTATGAGTAGAGAAAGCCTACTGATTTGTTTGAGTTAATTTTATATCCTGCCACCGTGCTGAATTTATCAGGTGTAAAAGTTTTCTGTTGAAATTTTTAGGGTCACTTATATATACTATCATATCATCTGCAAATAGTGATATTTTGACTTCTTTCTTTACAATTTTTATTGCTTTTACTTTATTTTGATGTCTAATTGCTCTCTCCAGGACTTCCAGTACTATATTGAATAGGTAGGAAGAGAGTGGGCAGCTTTGTCCAGTTACTTTTGTTAGTGGAATTGCATCAAGTTTCTCACCATTTATTTTGATGTTGGCTACCTATTTGATGTATATTGCTTTCATTATGGTTATGTATGTGTCTTGAATTCCTGATTTTTCTCAGACTTTTTACATGAATAGGTGTTGAATTTTGTGAAATGCTTTCTCATCATCTATTGAGATGATCATGTATTTTTTCCCCTTTGAGTTTCTTTATGTAGACTTAGATTGATAGATTTTCATATATTGAACCAACCCAGCATCCCAAGGATGAAGCCTACTTGATCATGGTAAATGATCATTTTGATGTGTTCTTGGATTCAGTTTGCAAGAATATTATTGACTATTTGTGCATCGATGTACATGAGGGAATCTGGTCTAAACTTTCTTTGTACAGCCTTTGTGTGGTTTAGGTATGAGCATAATTGTGGCATCAAAGAATGAGTTAGGTAGTGTTCTTTCTCTTTCTATTTCATGAAACAGTTTAGAGAGTATTGGTCTTAGGCTTTTTAGGAAAGCCTAATAGAATTCTACACTAAACACATTTGGTTCTTGGTTGTATTTGGTCGGGGGGTGGGGCTTTGATAACTTCTTCTACATTTTTTGTCCTGTGGTAATGTTTAGATGGTTTATCTGATCCTGATATAACTTTGATACTTGCTAAATGTCTGGCAAGTTGGCCATTTCCTCTAGATTTTCCATATTTGTTGAGTATAGGATTTTGTAGTAGGAAATGAGGCTTTCGTTTCCGATTTTGTTAATTTGGAAACTCTTCTTGGGCCCTCTCATTAGACTGGCTAAGGGTTTATAGATCTTGTTGATTTTCTCAAAGAACAAATCTTTTTTTTTTCTTTTTTGACTCTTTGTATAGTTCTTTTTGTTTCTGTTTGGTTGATTTATGCTCTGACTTTTATCATTTCCTGCTGTCTACTCTTGTTGGGTGTATCTGCTTCTTTTTGTTATAGAGCTTTCAGGTGTGCTCTCAAGCTGCTAGTGTATGCTACCTTCAGTTTTTTTTTTTTTTTTTTTTTTTTTTTTTTTTTTTTTTTTTTTTTTTTTTTGGAGGCATAAGAGCCATGAGTTTTCCTCTTAGTACTGCTTTAATTGTATTCCTTATGTTTGGGTAAGTTGTGCTTTTATTTTCATTAATTTCTAAAAATTCTTAAATTCTGTCTTTATTTCTTTCTTGACTATGGTATCATTGAGTAGAGCATTGCTTAGCTGCCATTTTTATTTGGGTTTTTGTTATTAAAGTCCAGCCTTAGTCCAGGGTGATCTGATAGGATGCATGGGAGTATATTGGTCTTCTTATATTTGTTGAGACCTGTTTTGTTATCATTATGATCAAATTTATTATGGTCAATATTCAAGAAGATGCTCTGAGGTGCTGAGAAGAGGGTATATTATTTTGTTTTAGGATGGAATATTTCATAGATGTCTGTTAAATACAATTGGTTCATAACCTCTGATAGTTTCACTGCATTTCTGTTCAGTTTCTGATTCCATAATTTGTCTATTGATTAGAGTGTGGTATTGAAGTCTCCCATTATTATTATGTGTGGTGTAATATATGTTTTGAACTTTAGTAAAGTCTCTTTTATCAATGTGAGTGCCCTTCTATTTGGAGCATATATCTTCAGGATTGAGATTTTGCCTTGATAATTTTTTTTTCCTGTGATGAATTAGAAGTGTCCTTTCTCATTTGTTTTTGATAGTTTTAGTGAATATATATTTCATTTGATATTAGGATGGCTATTCCAGCTTGTTTCCTGGGACCACTTGGTTGAAAAATTCTTCCCAGCTTTTTTTTTTTTTTTTTTTTTTTTGAGGTAGTGTTTGTCTTTGTCTCTGAGATGAATTTCCTATATGTAGCAAAAAGCTGGATCCTATTTTCATATCAAGTCTGATAGTCTATGTCTTTTTATTGGGAAATTAAATCTATTGATTTTAACAGATATTAAGGAGTAGTGATTATTGTTTCGTTTTTTGTATCTGTTGTTGTTGTTAGAGTTAGAATTATGTTTTTTTGCCTTTCTTCTTTTGTTTGTTACAAGTTTATTTTCTAGCTTTTCCTAGTGTATACTTCCCTTCTTTGTGTTGGTGTTTTCCATCTATTTTCCTTTGTAAGGCTGGGTTTGTGAACAGATGTTGTGTTAATTTCCTTTTTTCCTGGAATATCTTGTTTTTTTTTTTCATCTAAGGTAATTGAGAGTTTTGTTGGATATAGTAACCTGGGCTGGCATTGTGTTCTTTTAGGGTCTTTATGATGTAAATCCATGATCTTCTAGCTTTCCTAGACTCTGTTGAAATGTCTGGAGTAATTTTGATTGGTCTGCCTTGATATGTTACTTGTCCTTTTTCCCTTGCTGCAAAAGCTAAAATAAATACTAAAAAGTGTTCTTTCTTTGTTTTGCCCATTCAGTTTTTTGACTATTATATGATGGGAAGAGTTTTCTCTCTGGTCTAATCTCTTTGAAGTTCTGTAGGCTTCTTATATGTTAATGGGCATCTCATTCTTAAGGTTAGGGAAGTTTTCTACAATGATTTTGTTGAAGATATTTACTGGGCCTTTTAGTTAAGAGACTTTCCTCTCTTCTATACCAATTGTTCTTAGGTTTGGTCTTTCATTGTTTACTCAATATTCTGAATGTTTTGGGTTAGGACCTTTTTAATTTTTGCATTTTCTCTGACTGTTTTGTCAATGTTTTATATGTTATCATCTGCCCCTGAGATCCTCTAATACATCTCTTATATTCTGTTGGTAAAATTTTCATGTAGGACATTTATTTTTCCCTAGGTTTTCTATCTCCAAGGTTGTCTACTTTTCTGATTTATTTATTGTTTCTATTTCTGTTTTCAATTTTTTCGCCTGTTTGGGTGTATTTTTCTGTAGCTCTTTAAGTAGTTTTTGTGTTTTCTCTTTAATGCCTTCTACTTCTTTTTGTGTGTTTTCCTGGTTCTCCTATAATTCTTTAAGGAAGTTATTCATGAGCTGCTCAAGGTCCTCTATCATCATCATGAAGTATGATTTTAAGACCATATCTTGTTTTTCTGTTATGTTGAGAAATCCACTACTTGCTGCGGTGGGAGAACTGGATTCTGTTGTTTTCAGGTTGTCTTGTTTTCTGTTGCTTAGGTTCTTGTGCTTGCCTCTTGCCATCTTGTTTTCTGTGATTTTAAGTGATCTTGTTGTGTCTGACAGGAGATTATCTTTCCTGAGGATCTGAAGGCTCAGGAGGAAGATTGCTCTTGTGTGTTAAGGTAGTGAGTTCTTTGCAGGCAGGTAGTGAGTTCTGATGGCAGTGACCTGGCTTTGTCTCCATGGAAACAGGTGGGAGAATGCTTCTGAGGCTCTTTTGGATGCTTAGCAGTCTGTGAGAGGTCCCTGAGTTTTTATACTGATGAAATGGCTCTTTTTCATTGCCAGAACCTAGACAGATTTTTCTAAAAGAGAAAGTAGATTCAATTTTTTGATAGATTGGGAGTGGAGAACAGGTATAAAAAATTAGGAAAGTTGAAAGAAAGGATTGAGAGAGCTAATTCAGAGAATACAGCTAGAGATGAGGAACACTGAGGGAAACCTATTGCAGTGAAAACATTTTAGAATATATAAGAAGTGATCCCAAAGAAACCTCCAAATAATGGGTTAGTGTAGAGGACATAGAAGAGAACTGGATTACATCCAATTGAGTTGTTGGTCAAAAGGATACCAGACAAATTCTCAAGCAACTTGGACAGTTTCTCTCCACAAACTGACAATAATGTTTCATTGCTGAAGACAATACCTACAAAAAACTTTGACCCACATAGTATCTACATAGAATCTTCATCTGTTTCTCCTAGTGAGTTAGGTATACGAAGGTACTTCTTAGTTTGCCAAAAGAGAAAGATGAACATCAACCCAGAAACAAACCTTGGATCTACAATGGTATCTTGCATTGAAAATATGCTAGGACAATGCTGATATAAAGCTTCTAACAGGAACCAAAAAATATTGGATTAACATTCCTTTTTAAAAAATGCTTAGGGCACCATGTTACTTTTAAGGTACACAGGAATATTCTTATGAACATGTCCTTGACTTTTTGTCTTTGTATTTTTATTATCTTTTTCTTTTGAAATATCAAAAAATACAGTTTCTGTCTTTTCTCCACACAAAGGAACATACATTTTTTTCTATAAAAAGCCAGGAAGAAAAGATGTAAGCTTTTTATAGTCAATGATCTCTACTTCTACTAATCTCTACTACTGTAACTTAAAATTAAGCCCAACTTAAACATAAAATAATGGTCATGATTATGCAATTTTGACACTGTTTATTGTTTTTAACAGCTTAGGTACCAATGTCTTCATTCAACACTTTGTACAGAATCTAAATAACTAATGTGTTTGTTTTGAGATTGTATTTTTCCTCTCCGGTCATTGCTCTAAAGTCCCCCATATATTTTCCCCAACTCTTCTTTACACCCATGGTCTCCTTATTCATTATTTATTACACACACACAAATTTCTAAATATACCTTGCTCAGTCTGTATAACATTGGTTGTATCTATATGCTCAGGTCTGACTATTTGGCACTGGAAAAGCAACTGGTGATATTTTAATTAAGTGGTATTTAGGAATCACACAATGGGATATATTTAGATATTCTACAGGCTTTGTTTTTACTGATATATGGCCCAGATTTATTTTTATATGTTAAAACTCATTGCTAAGAAAGACCATACTCAGATGAGTAGAAAATGACTCATAATGAATAAATGAGATTAATTCTTTCCATGAAGACAGAAAAATGGAATATAAAAATCTTATGTAAGTTTAAGTTATCTAAAATGTATTTAGATAACCTAAACTTAAATTATGAAGAAAAAAACAAGTTTATGTGCCCATTAGTAAGTATATCTGACTCCTAACTTATGACTGTCTTTATCACCTTATCACAAGCCACCAGGTACTATTCCAGTATCAGCATTTTCTAATATACATGACATTGTACACGTTTAACTAAATTTTGAAATGCCTTCTGAATATTGATGAAGTCCCTTATGTACAAGTAATGGGTCAGGAAAACAAAGAACTCTCTTACTTATCCAAAATGATAATGCATTTCCTGACTGTTTACCTTAGACACAGCAGGGTTTGGCCTGTGGCATATGCAGCATTTTGTTATATTTGCAGAATTGTAACTGTAAAGCAAAATGTGATATTATTTTTATTATTGTTGATATTAATAGAACTCTTCATAATGTACTTGTTATTAATGATGTTGTGATATAAAAAGAATCCTTAATTATTAATGGCATTGATATGACATTATTAATTTGGATACTAAAATGAGCATTTCATTATTCCAGATGCAATTATCTTGTTAGACAGAAGTTATTGCTAACAGATTATACTTTCTGCAGTCTTGTTTGGCACACCATAATTAGCTGTTGGCTTATATAGGCAAATAAAAAGATGTGCTAGGACTTTTATTTCTGAGTACTAGAGATTCAAGTATAGTTCAGTGCAATAAGGCCAAAGGGGGAGAATGGTTGGCGAAACACTTTTCTGTCCATGTCAAGCCTCCTTAGAGGGACTTTTCAAGTATGTTGTGTAGAGAAACTATGCTAACTGTGCCCGTATGTAAAGACTTGTGGAAGGTCTTCTGTCATGTCATATTTTTTACACAGTAAATCAGCACAGAACTCTCTCTCTGTTCTGCACTGATTATTAAGATGTGATGTTATCCAGTGATTTATATTACACTGTCACAACGCATTTCATTTTGCTTTGTTTCAATAATACAATGAATTCTTCAATAATTTCTTTCAATTTGACTCAGGAGTTATTATAGACTCTAGGATTTTATTTCTTGATATTCTGTTTAGCCTTATTAGCACACATGAAGAAAGTATATCTCTCCATAATTGCTTATTGCCTGTACAATGCATATTACCTCATTTTAGATAATTCTTTTGTAGTGGTATGCTATTCTAACACTTAAAAGCTCTGCACAGAAGCAAATAGCTTTATGAATTACTTTGTAATCATGGTCAACTTCAACTGATTATTCCTATAGAACACTTTAGTCTTTGTCCTTTAGAAACCATCCTGCACTTTCAAAATCCCCAGGCACATCTGAAGGACAGTTGAGCAGAAAAACTAATATAAGCAATGATATATTTTCAGAAATACCTGAGCAGGATTTTGTAATGCTTCTTTTGTCTTCAACATCCCCTTCAATGTATGTGTGTGTATATATAAAAATATATATATACATATACATATACATATACATATACACTTACACATACACATACACATACACATACATATACATATACATATGCACATATATGTGTGTATATATGTGTATATATATATATATATGTGTGTGTGTGTGTGTGTGAAGATATTATTGTCACCTACAATGTGCTGATCTTTTACATTTTAGAATTTCAGTGTGGGTTGGACTTAAAGACAGCTAAGGCAGGTGGATTGCTTATGCTCATGTCCTTAGAAAAGTATTTATTATTACCTTAGTTTAAAGATTTCTTGCCCTTTTTCCTATTAGTAGACTCCAACTCATCCAGAGAGGGGATTACAATGAAGAATCTGTAGCAGATAGGAGAAATTATTTGCACATTCTTATTCTCCTAAAATATAAGTAGGAGTAAGAGATTGGATATTCAGAGAACTGAGAGAATAATAATCAGTAAAATGTTTGCTTTGCAAGTGTTATATTTCTACAGAGTTATATTTCTACTGCTTAGAATAGTGGTATATATTCTCATGAATTCCAAACTTACTCTTCCTGGGAAGTTTCCAGGAAAATGAGGCTTTTGTCTCAAAGAAGAGGGATGTGAACTCACAAACATACTTGAGTTTGCTCTCTGGCATCCACATGAACAAACAAAAGAATATGCCCACGTAGACATATCCCAACTCTTTACTGGTATCACAATATTTAGAATAAATCTAATGGTATGAAAGATAAATGCAAGCAAACTTTTAAAACACTGAAAAGAATAAGCTTAAAATGATACCAGAAGATGAAAAAGTCTCAATCACAGGGTTATGAATAGGTAAGATTTATAGTCTTAAAAAACACTGTCCTATCAAAAGCCATCTATAGGTTCAATATAATCCCTACCAAAATTCTAAAGAAATTCTGAGTTTGGAAAAAAAATCACTCTTAAATTTTATTTGTAAATTAAGAAATCACATGATAATGAAGGAGACCTGAATAATTCAATAACTATTAAAGGTATCACCATCCATTATATATAGAAAATGTATACCAAAGAAGAAAATACAGCACTTCAACATTTGTTTCTGGAAGATGGATAGCTATTCTTAAAAAAAATCATACTCGATATCTATTTCTCATTCTGCAAAAACCTCAACTTCAAATATTGGAATCTGACATAGAAGAAAATAGGAAATATATTTGAATTTACACAGAGGAAAGGACTTTCTGATCAACAGCAATAACTGACAAAGGGTACCATATGACACTAAAAATAATCTGAATAGCAAAAGGATATCATTAAAATAAAAATTCACCCTACAACATAGAATAAAATCTTGCCAACTAAACAAGTTACAAATGTGTAGTATCTAGGATACAAAGAGGTCAAAAAAGCTAAACATTAAGAAAGAAACCCAACTACCCTTTAAAAGGGGATATAAATTAGTCTGACGTACCAATCTAAATAAAGATATAGTGTAATAGTAGGTGTGTGTGTGTGTGTGTGTGTGTGTGTGTGTGTGTGAGAGAGAGAGAGAGAGAGAGAGAGAGAGAGAGAAAGTGTGTACATACATCAGAATATCACTGGCCACTTAGATAACTCAGCAGGTAAAGAATCTTGCCTCCTGAGAATGCAAACATAATGATTTAAGTTTGTCTACCAGACCTATGTAAAAATAAAAGAGTGAACCAATACCACAAAGTTGTCCAGTGATTCTACATCTATGACAAGACACATTGACCAACCACATACACATTATATACACATACATTAACAAAAATAAGCTAAATAAAACCAATAGCCAAAATTGAAACTTTACAAATAAAATAAATATTGCCCTATGTATGAACAAGAATATTATTGAGAAACAATGCTGATAAATAAATGAAATAAACTGGAGAATATCATTGCATGGACCAGTGTTAATAGGAAGCCATAAGCAATTGTGATCAAGTCCAAGGTCTTGACCCAAACTGTAAACAAAATACAGAAGGATAACATGAAAAAAGCAAGAATTATCATGCAATTCTTTCCTATGAATATTAAGCTAGGTGTTACTTGAAACTCATCTTCTCAGATGTATTTGTAAATGAGAGGTATTTGGATACTATCAATATCAAAAGCAGGAAGGCTCCTGGATGTAAAGTAAGCAGTTACAATCTTGTGAGTTTCATAAGAGAATAAAGTAAGGAAAAACCACAAACAAGTATAATCTAATTTGTTTTTTTGAGGTGGACTTGTCAACTTTACTATTTTTTGTTTTTGTTTTGTTTTTGTTTTTGTTTTGTTTTGTTTTTCTTGAACTTCACACAGTCTGTGAGTTGTTTCTGGGGCAGTCCAAGTCCTCCGGGGTTAGCATCCCACTATCAGTGACTGCATATTATGTCTGTTCTTTTGTGTCTGGGTTATCTCACTCAGGATGATATTCTCTGGATGCAACTATTTTCTTAAGAATTTGGTTAAGTCATTGTTTCTGATGGCTGAGTAGTACTCCATTGTGTAAATGTACCACAATTTTTGTATCCATTCATCTACTGAAGGACATCTGGGTTAGGGTTAGGGTAGTTGTCTCAGTGCTTTTCAGTGACAAATAACCCTTAAAGACCCAGTCAGTTTCTCCATTACAGTTTCATTGTTTGAGGAAGAGAGCACTGGCATGGTATTTCTATAGAAAAGCTTATATAGGGCTTTAAAAATGTGAGAAACTTTGCTTTCCCATCCAAAGTTTATGAAAAGAAAAATACTGGACAGTTTTGGCTCTTCTCTAGGGTAATATTTTCACTGTATTGTCTTTATGCTAGTAAGTGAAGAATTCTGAATGATAAATAAAAAGTGCAAGGAAAATCATTTTAGTTTTATTCTGCTTTTTTTTTCCATTCTGTCTACTAAGTAATTTTGACACTGGCATTTGCAATAAAACAAACTCATCTTTCTAAGTGGAATGATTTTTTTAGAAAGGTTTCCTTAGTAGAGTTCTTAGTAGAGTCTGAGTCAATGGAGTGTGATTCATGGACACAGCAATGTAAAACAGAATCTGAGGGGCCGAGCATCCTTCCTCTTCTGACTGTCGTTTTTAGCAGTCTGAGTGTAATGTCTGTGGAAGTAATCCATGAGATCAGTGCTTTTGTGACTTGCAGTGAGTGGGTGGTAGCTGTGGAAATGCCAAAGAGAGTAGTAAGTCACTAATGAAAATCGTTTCCCTGTCCAGTTCCAAATTCCTCAACTTTTCTTGCTGAGGCCAATCCAAATAAATCTTCTCATCTCTAAAATGGAGAAAAAAAGGTGCCTGCCAGAAATACAAGTTCTTATAAAATACAGACACTGAAAATCTATTAAGCTACTTCTGCATAATAATGTTCCTTGTTATACAATTATGTGTTCAGTACAATAATGGTAAGAAACCCAACTTTGGTTTAATTTCTTCTCCTTCTTATAGACATATGAGGACCTGAAACTATATCCTGGAGTTAATGTCAGAAGCAAACAGTACCAAGGCTATCTTTACACTCATAGAAGTGTTCCTGCGTCAGCATCTTCGACACTGAGATTACCTGATGCAAACAAATAATACAACGGCAGTGTCTCAATCCTTCACCACACTGCATCTCATTCTGTATGCTTTTTAGCATCGCGATCAACTGAATAATACAGAATTTGTAAAATAATCCTAGAGTCCTATAGTTTTATTATAATACATTGTTAAAATGGCCTTCTTTATTATGGCAAGTCTCCTGGTATATATAAATTATAAATTAAATTATTTACTTAGTATGTGTGGTTTGAAGAAACATAACATATATTTGGTATTCTTTATGAATTCAGAAATCTACTGGGAGTATTTGAATTTACTGTACATGGATAAAAGGGGCTTTTCTATAACATCTTCACTTTCATTGTTACTTGAATAATAAAAAACAATAAGCTGAAATTTTATCTTTGCCAAACAGAATAGTAAAAGTTATATGATCCTGGGCATATCAAGGGCTTAAAAAGGTTTGTAGGAAATGCATTCTTTACATACTAAGAAATTAAAGTGATTACAAGTACATATACATTCCAATATAGAAATAATATGTACATACACACAAACACACACACACACACACACACACACACACACACACACATATATACATACTCACACACACTAAAAATATATGTGTGTGTAGGGGTGATCTACCTTGTGCAGGAGAACATTTTTCTACTAGTTTGTGAGGTGCTTTTCACTTGCAGGGTATTGTGTATATTTATTACACACTATAATAATATCATATAATATACACATATAAGTATATATTTGTATATATTAAATAACATATAATAAATATATGAATATCTATATATACAAATATATATATATATATTTGTATTTGTGGATTATATGAAACTTTACTGCATTTAATACATATATAATTATCAATACAATACATATATATATATATAAAACTATATAAAGAGTGTGTGTTTGTTTGTATGTGTGTGTGCCTGTGTGTGTGTGCCAGAAAGAGTTCTGCACACTGGTATTCCTAGCTATGCAAAAGGATGAGGCAGAAGATGCACCTGAGTTCACAGCAATCCCTGTCTCATAAAGTAAAATAAAATTGTCAAGTAGCATGACACTGTTCTAGAGATGAGCTAAACTGCTGAGGATGCATTCGTAAGTGGGTGAGCCATTCACCAGTGCAGTTCTTTTCCGTTTATTGAAAACAGATTCTTTTCTCACATGAAATATCCTGATTATGTTTTTTTCTTTCCAGTTCCTCTTCAGCTCCCCTCCCAAGAAATATACTCTTTTTCTGTCTATCAATAGGAAAGATCAATCTTGTAAGAAATAATATTAAAATACAAGAGAATAAAATTTATGTTTATCATAAAATTAAAGCATGCTCCATACGTTTCAATGATTTTACATAAAATTAAACACAGATGACATTTAATTAGTGTGTGTGTGTTTGTGTGTGTGTGTGTGTGTGTGTGTGTGTCTGTGTGTGTGTCTGTGTGAATGTGTGTGTGTGTGAATGTGCAGGTCTAATGTAGATAACATATCTGAATATAATAGTATGAAAACAATGGCAAGAAAAAAATATTTGACAGAGAGAAATTAAACATGAAATTGTGATTTAGGATGTATTAACAGGTACCTTCATATACCAGCTGATATGAGGCCCACAACACGTATACAGCAGATAACTGCCTGGTCTGGTTCAGTTATATGCACTGAACCTTCAAGAGCTTGAAACACTAGGGAGTGAGGAGGCCTGGTCGTGGGGATGGGGTGTGGAGACATCCTCTTGGAGATGGGGGAAGAAGATATAGGATGTGGAACAGTCAGAGAGTGGAACAGGTGTGTGATGAAGTCTGGACTGCAAAAAGTAGATTAAAGAATAAATTAAAAATTCAAATATAAAGGGTTATTTCTAATCATAAGTACATGTAAGTTATTAAAATATATAATAAACTCTATAATACTCTACTTTTAAATGGCTAAATTATCTATTTAAGTTTGTTCATATGAGACTATAACTCTTACAGACAAATATATTCTGACTCAAATCAATAAAGTGTATAAATGTTTCTATTGAACTGGACTGAGTGACAGGGCCTGGAGGAATCTCAGTGTTTGGGCTGAAGCTGAATGGATATTATACAGTAAGCACTAGACAGGAAATAGAAAATAAATCCATACCATTTTTATAAGTTAGAGCAACATATAGAAATGATTTTTCAGATTAGTATATTAACACGATCACTGATGAACTTCTGTCTTCAATGAGGATTTAATAAAAAACAATAAGAATTCCAAATAAAATCTTTCCTCTGATTATCTGCCTCAGTTCATTTGGTCTAAGGATGTTCATTGGGTTTTATGAGAGAATAAAAGGTTGAGTATGTGAAAGACCTCAAGCAGTTCCAAATCTAACCGAGGAAAGGCAAATCGGCAGCAAGCAGAAAGCAATCCATGATTTATTATTTAATTGAAGACGCAAGAACTACAAGCACAGATGTTCTATTGAAGGATTTCTGCAGATTTCATAACAACAATGCATTTAAACAATAAGTCTAGGTCATAGATCTTGGGATGGCAATAAAGATGCTGTCATTATTTGAGCATAAAGGAAGGATGATATATTCTTCTCAGAGGAGTAGGAAAAGCTTTTGGAAGGAGGTAGTGTTTGAGGATGATGTTGATTTTCTATGCTTGGAGACAGAAAAGAAATCTTTCCAGTCTAAGGAAGTGGAGGGACTTAATGAGTTAGACTGAGCAGAAAGACATTTGAATGCACAGGGTCTATTGCAGGACTAATAGATGTGAAGAGGATGAGTCAGACACTCATCTGGGAAGAGAAACTGGGCTGAATCCTGCAGCTGTCTGAGTACAGGTAATGTGTCATGGGAAAGAAATTATAGTTCATCGCCCACAGTACTGACTTTAACAGGAAATGGTTGATTCATAATCAGTATGGAGTTGTCAATATACTACCAGATATCCTATTAAAAATGTATCATGTATAGTAAGTAGAGGTTAACCACATAAATGGAAAGGAAAACAAGGTTCAAATAAAGAAATAATCGCTCTGAGCCTGTGAAAAGGGGCCAGGACCCGTGAAGGAGTAAATATTATCTTCCAACTTGATAGAATAAGGTGTGACAGAAACTGTGGGTGTGCTTCTCAGTTCTTACACAAGCCGCTTCAAAAAATCCCTACTAGTTAAATCATGTGGCTTAAGTGTGTTAGTTTTAGGTAACCATTACTATTAGCGAATTTCTTGGTGTTTGTAAGAATCTGTGGGACAAGCTTAATGAGAATATAGTGAATGATCACAATTTTTTAACATCCATATTTTTTTCCGCTAGATGTAGGTTAGGCATTCTGATTCTTTCAATACCAGCCTGGCCTACACTGGAAGTTTCTGAGGAATGGCCTGTGGCTTGTCCCTTCCTGCAGCCACTGATTCCTGAATTCTAATAAAGACCCGAGGCTACACATCTATGCATACATATTTGCACACACTAAAGGGAAAAAAATCCAAATCCTGACTTGAAATATTTAAAACTGATGACAAGTGATAAAATGGGGACAGTTTAACCATCATGGTGTTTTTATAGTGATACAAATTAGACCTCATTTGCTGCACAGGAAACGAGAAGAAATATAACCCTTTTCTAGGGAAAGAACAGATCAGGAGAGGGGTTATTTTTTACAGTGCGAAATGTGCCCAAGGAGAGTGAAATACTTGTTTTACTGCAAATTCAACCAACACAATATACATGTAAATATCCATGGTCTGTGGTATTGAGCCCTTGAAATAGCCAATTTACACAGCCTTTGGCTGGGACCTTTCGGGTTTCTAAAACAGTTCTGTTTTCAGTGTCAAATATTTGATGTCCATCAGCTACACTGAAGGAAAAAAAAAAGATTGGGCAACATTGTGTCTTTTGAGATATAGTAGCATGACAGAAGGTGACAAATGGGAGAATGTGTCACAGTGAAGCATGATGCATTGCAGTGCAATGATGTGCTGATACTCAAAGAATCCATAATGTGCATCTTTCTCTTCCCTTGCTGCTATTTTCAGAGATGATTCTTACAGATTAAGGGCTACTGTCGCATCTTAGGTAACAGAGTGAGTCTATTTCACTACGTTAATGTTTTTGTAGAAGACTGTCATGCGCTTTTTCTCTACTCCTTTCTAATAATTTCAGATTAGACCTAGAAGCATTATAAATAGAATTCTGTTGCCTGGTTTATCCAGAGGTCATACAACATACTAAATCTGAATTCTAAAGCTCCACCACGGGAAAAGAATCAATGCTATGTTGGACATGCATATGACTGAATGAGAAGTGCAGATTTCAACACAGTGATATATTTTCCAGTTTTCTCAGAATCTTTTATGGTAAAATACAATAATGACTGGAAATTTCTAATCTATATGTAAAAATCATTCCATCATTAGTTTTTAATAAAAATTGTTTGTTTTATAGGACCACTATAGGATTAATGCACCTGCCTGGCATGATATTTTTTTTCTAAATGTTAGCAACCAGTAACACTGAAAATATTTATTATGTACAGCACACTATCATCTTTTCAATCTCTAGCTAAGGCTTCTTAGCTTTCTGCTTCCAAGAAAGGTATGCACATTGTGCTATTTCTCAGAAAACTGTTTAGATTTTTTTAAAAGATAGAACAAACACAGGCCTGTGATTAGTCCATGAAAGTCCCTTATATATACTAATACCGAAATACCAAGAGTAGCTACATTTAAAAAATTAATACTAGTTTGGAAAGGTTGCAGTTTCGAACTGAAAGTTCTGTGAGAATGCTTTTCCTTCATTCAGTTATAATGCAGGTGTCTCTTCTTTCCTCAAATCAGAGAGGAAAAGGTGTCCCTTTCATTAATTTACATAGTGTTCTTATAGGAGTACTCTTTTATGTCCTAAATCTTCAAAACCAATCTATATATATAAAAGACCCAAAAGTTAATTTATGTGAAAATGAAGAAATTCAGTACTAAGTCACCCTATCCTGCTTTCCTCAAACATGGAAACACGTGTACCCCAAAAGATCCTTACCAACCTGTACATATCATACAGTCCAGGCCTCACTCATGTATAGAGCATGAAGGCTATTTCCACAAGTATAGAAATGCAGTTTACTCATACCTGGAGCAACTACATACATGGTTGCTCCCCATCCTGATGAATGGAATACAGGAAGAAAAGGCTGTAGATGAAGCCTAGTGTCAAACACTGGGTCAGCATATATAAAGCACTGCTTGATCCCAAGTATGACAAAGCGTCACTCTGCCTGTCTGTTCCCCACTTGTCTCCTTCTCCCATTCTTGTCCTCACCTAATAGTGCCTATGGACTAATAATTCATACTGAAGAAAAAGATATAGTATTTCCCCAAACCATAGAAATATAGTTTTTTATTTAAAATGCTTTGATAATGTCATTATCATAATGAGTCTCAAAGAAAGCATGTTGTCTCTTGAAATAGATTTTAAAAATATCTTAAATCGAAGCATCAAATTTGGGATAGAGGACATTAGTCTGTAGAAACGATATCATTTTTGCCATGCGGGGGATCAAATGCAAGAACTTGGATGTAATACCAAAACCTCCTCACTGAAACATCTCTCAGCCTTAACAAATATTTTTAGTCCAAAATGCCTTTATGCTCTAGTGGAAGAGTATAAAAAGTCAATCTATAGAACACTGCATTTTGTAGGGTAGAAAGGTACTTCATTTTATATATGTTCTCTTACAAATGCCATTTTCTTTCTAGCAGAGTCCTAGTAAAAGTGATATGTGTGTGTGTGTGTGTGTGTGTGTGTGTGTGTGTGTGTGTGTGTGTGTGTGAAGAGAAACTACTTCAGAAATATTAAATGCCTAGGAACAGAAATAGTGAGTTGTGAAGTCTTTATCTCTCTCTCTTTCTCTCTCTCTCTCTCTCTCTCTCTCTCTCTCTCTCTCTCTCTCTCTCTCTCACACACACACACACACACACACAACTCCTTAAGCTCCTTAAGTCCTTTTTCTAACTCCTCCATTGTGGACCCCATTCTCAGTCTGGTTGAGAGATTCTGTGTTTCTCAGCCTCTCAAAGAGTCTCTCAGAAGACAGCTCTATGAGGTATCTGTCAGCATGCACTTCCTGGCATTGAAAATATTTTCTGAGTTCGGTGACAGCATATGGGATGGATCCAAAGGTGGGGCAGTCCCTGAATGGATTTTCCCTCAAACCATGCAACTTCACAACCCACCTAACCAGGCCTCCTCATTCCCTAGGGTCTCAAGTCTCTCAAGTGTTAGGTATTTTAAGAAGCCTCGTTTTAAACTGTTGTTCCAGAATATCTTAGAGAATCTGAAAATATTTATGTTGCTAAAGGAGAAATGCAACCAAGTATCCTACCCATGTGTTACCTATATATCAAAACAATAAATAGCATGCCAAGATTTTTTTAAAGGGAAAATAATGATACTCATTTCCATGGTAACTAACAACTATCCAACTGGACTGAAAACTCATTTAACAGGAGGGAAATCATGCCTGGTACTGTAAATCTGCACAATTGCTGGGGTTTATTAAGGTCATGGGTCTTAATAAAGTACTAGTGCCATTTTCACAAGCCATCCTAATGTCTAATTGCAATCAAAATACTTATACTCACAGATAAGAGCAGCTCTCATCCTTCATCAAAAATGGTTCTCTTTGCAGCAGATATAGATTATCATAGAAAACTACAACTCTTCAAAATACAGAGAAGAAGCAATTTTAAGGAACCAAGCCACAACAGAAAGTGAGAAAAGCACAACTCCCACACCCAAATGCTTGGAAATCATCATGGGAGAGGGTACTGAAAAATTTTAAGAGCTACAGGAATAGGAAATCTGTTGAGATAATATTTCTTTAAAATGACAGGGAAGCTACATTTTAAACATTATACTTCAGTGAGATGGCTACCTAAACAAGACCCAAACAATGACCACATGTGTAGAAATGCTGAAGTAAAAAAGAGATCTCTGGACACAGATCATCCGCCACCAGGAACAGCTGAGATCCAAGAACACAGGCTTGATGAGAAGGCATTCTGAATCGTGGTGCAGAGATCTTTGCAGAGAGATCTCTGCCAAGTGCAAGGAAAGTGCGCCCCTGCCAGCTTGGTTCAGGGAACCAGTAACCCAGCATTGAGCTATTCCCAGCCAGAGGACATAGGATGCAGGAGAGGCACTCAGATCATCTGCCACAAGGAACAGAGGGGATCCAGGGACACAGGCTAGGTACAAGAAAAAGGCAAGAACCAATCACTGACAACAAGACCACATATAAACACAGAAAACAAGATGGCAAGAGGAAACTTGAAGCAATCCCACTAAAATCAGGGACTCGACACGGCTGCTCACTCTTCCCCTATTTATTAAACATAGTACTGGAAGGCCTGGCCAGAGAAATTAGCCAGCAAAAGAAAATCAGAGGGATACAAATTGGAAAGGAAGAAGTAAAAACATCACTATTTGCAGATGACATAATAGAGACCCCACAAATTTTACCAGAGAACTCCTACAACTGATAAACACCTTCAGCAAAGTGGCTGGATATAAAATTAACACAATCAAATCAGTAGCCTTCTTCTACTGAAAGAACAAACATGATGAGAAAGAAATTAGGGTAAAGATACCCTTCACAATAGTCACAAACAATATGAAATACCTTCGTGTGACTCTAACTAAGCAAGTAAAGGATCTGTATGACCAGAATTTCACATCTTTAAAGAAGGAAATCAAAAAAGGTCTCAGAAAATGGAAAGATCTCCCATACTCATAGATTGGAAGGATCAACATTGTAAAAATGGCTATCTTACCAAAAGCAATCTACAGATTCAATGCAATACCTGTCAAAATTCCAACCCATTTCTTTATTGAGTTGGAAAGTGCAATATATAATTTCATCTGGAATAACAAAACACCTAGAATAGCAAAATCCATCCTCAACAATAAGAAATCATCTGCGGGAATCACTATCCCATACCTCAAGCTATATTACAAGGCAATTGTGCTAAAAACTGCATGGTACTGGTGCAGAAATATTCACGTGGATCAATGGAATAAAGTAGAAGATCCAGAAATGAGCCCTCACATATAGGTTCACCTGATTTTGGACATAGGAGCTGCAAACATTCAATGGAAAAAGGACAACCTATTCAACAAATGGTGTTGGTCCTACTAACAAAAAGCATGCAATATAAAGAAAATAGACCCTTTCTTATCTCCTTGCACAAAGCTCAAGTGTAAGTGAATCAAAGATCTCCACCTTAAACCAGGTACACTGAAACTATTAGATGAGAAATTAGGGAAACCTTAGACACATAGGCACAGGAGAAAATTTCCTGAACAGAACAACACTGACTAGTGCTCTAAGGTCAAAGATTAACAAATGGGACTTAATGTGATTGCAAAGTTTCTATAAGGCTAAAGACACTGTCATGAAAACAAAATGGCAGCCAACAGAGTGAGAGAAGCTCTTTACCAACCACACATCAAATAGAGGCCTAATATCCAAGATATACAAAGAACTCAAGAAGCTAGACACCAGAGAATCAAGCAACTATTAAAAAATTGAGTACAAAGCTAAACAAAAGTTCTCAATTGAGGAATTTCGAATGGCTGAGAAGCATTTAAGGATGTGCTTGACATAGTTAGCCATCAGGGAAATGCAAATCAAAACAACCCTGAGATTCCACCTCACACCAGTCAGATTGGCCAAGATCAAAAATTCATGACAGGAGGTTCTGGCAAGAATGTGGAGAAAGAGGAACACTTCTCCACTGTTAGTGGGGTTGTAAACTTGTAAAGACAGAGATCAAGAAAACAACCCAGAGAGCGGAGCCTGGCCCATGTGCCACCCGGAACAGTGGTCCGTAGAGGCTGAGCAACTGGTGGGTGGGAGACCTGGGCTACCAGGGATCAGAGAGATCTCTGCGGAGTGCACACAAAGTGCACCCCCTGCCTTGCCCTGCCAAGCCCTGCCTGATCCAGCGACCAAAAACAAAACTTTGGAACTTCTGTTCCCACCCGGAGACTCTGAGGCATAGAACAGGGCTCAACCCATGTGCCACCTGGACCAGTGGAGATCCAGGGACACAGACCAGATACAAGGGAAAGGCAAGAACATATCATTGACAACAAAATGGCAAGAGGAAAGCAAAAGAGTATATCCCAAGGAAACCAAGACAACCTGGCAACACCAGAACCCAGCTCTCCTATAACAGCAAACATCGGAATTCCAAACACTCCAGAAAAGGAAGACACAGACCTGAAATCAAACCTCAAGATTCTGATAGAGATAATTAAACAAGAACGGGAGGAAGAGCAAAAGGATTCAAAAGCTTTTAAAGAGGAAACAAAAAAACTGAAAGAACTACAGCAAAACACAACCAAAGAGATGAAGGAATGGAAGAGAGAACTTAAAACAGAAATTGACACAATAAAGAAATCACAAAAAGAGATAACCCTAGAGGTAGAACACCTAAAAAAGTAATCAGGAATCACAGAAGCAAGCATTTCCAATAGATTACAAGAGATGGAAGAGAGAATCTCAGGGACAGAAGACAACATTGTAAACAGACAAAAGAGCCAGAGAAGATGCAAAAAACAAAAAGCTCCTAACAAAAAATGTCCAGGAAATCCAGGACACAATGAGAAGACCGAACCTAAGGATAATAGGAATAGAAGAGGGAGAAGAGTATCAACTAAGAGGCACAGTAAATATCTTCAACAAAATCGTAGAAGAAAACTTCCCTACCCTCAAGAATGAGATGACCACGAGCATAAAATAAGCCTTCAGAACTCCAAATAGGTTGGACCAGAAAAGAAATACCTCACGACACATAATAGTAAAAACATCAAGTGCCCAAAGCAAAGAAAGAAGACTAAAAGCAGTAAGGGAAAAAGGTCAGGTAACATATAAAGGCAGGCCAATCAGACTCACACCCGATTTCTCAACAGAGACCATGAAAGCTAAAAGAGCCTGGACAGAAATCATGCACACCCTAAGAGAGCACAAGTGCCAGCCCAAGCTGCTATACCCAGCAAAACTATCAATCACCATCGATGGAGAGATGAAGATATTTCAAGACAAATCAAAATTTACACAATATCTGACCACAAAGCCAGCACTACAACGAATTATAGGTGGAAAACCCAATAAAATGAGGGAAAATACAGCCTAGTAAAAACAAGAAAACTCCTATACAAGAAAACTACAAGAAGAAAAAGACACAGACACAACTCAACCCACAAAAGCAATAATGGCAGGAAACAGAAACAACTATTCCTTGATATATATTAACATAAATGGACTCAACTCCCAATAAAGAAACATAGGCTATCAGTTGGATAAATAAACAAAATCCAGCCTTTTGCTGCATACAGGAAACTCATATCAGAGACAAAGACAGACACTATCTCAGAGTAAAAGGGTGGGAAAAAAAACTTCCAAGCAAACAGCTCCAAGAAGCAAGCTGGAGTAGCTATTCTAATATCGAATAAAGTAAATTTCCAACCAAAAGTTATTAAAAAAGATAAGGAAGGACACTTTTTACTCAATACCGGGGAAATCCATCAGGAGAAACTCTCAATCCTTAACATATATGCTCCAAATAAAAAAGCACCCACATTCATAAAAGAAACCCTACTAAAGCTCAAAAAATACATTTCACCCCACACAATTATAGTGGAAGACTTTAATACCCCACTCTCACCAATGGACAGATCATGGAAACAGAAACTGAGCAAGGACACTGCAAAACTAGCAGAGACTTTGAAACAACTAGAATTAATAGATATATACAGAACATATTATCCTAAAGTAAAAGAATACAATTTCTTCTCACCACCCCATGGCACCTTCTCGAAAATTGACCACATAATTGGACACAGAGCGAGCCTCCATCGATATACGAAGATTGAAATACTCCCATGCATCCTCTCAGATCACCATGGTCTACGGCTGGTCTTTAACAACAACAAAGACAACAAAAAGCCAATATACACATGGAAACTAAACAACGCTCTGTTAAATGATAGCAGGGTCAAAGAAGAAATAAAAAAAGGAATTAAGGATTTTCTAGAATTCAATGAAAACGAAAACACAACATACCCAAACCTATGGGATGCAATGAAAGCAGTACTGAGAGGAAAACTCATAGCCCTAAGTGCTTCCAAAAAGAAAAACTGGAGAGGGCTTACATCAGCAACCTGACAGAACAGCTAAAAGCCCTAGAAAAAAAGGAAGCAGATATACCCAAAAAGAGTAGACGGCAAGAAATAATCAAAATTAGGGCAGAAATAGACAAAATAGAATCAAAAAGAACCATTGAAAAAATCAACAAAACCAAGAGTTGGTTTTTTGAGAAAATCAACAAGATTGATAAACACCTAGCCAGAATAACTAGAGGGCAAAGAGAGATTATACAAATTAACAAAATCAGAAAGGAAAGTGGGGACATAAAAATGAAACTGAGGAATTTCAAGAAATCATCAGATACTAATACAAAAACTTATACTCCTCAAAATTGGAAAATCTGCAGGAAATGGACAAATTCCTAGACAGATACAAGATCCTAAAGTTAAACCAGGACCAAGTAAACCATCTAAATAAGACTATAACACCTAAAGAAATAAAAGAAGTCATCAAAAGCCTCCCAACCAAAATCAACCCAGGTCCAGACGGGTTCAGTGCATAATTTTATCAGACATTTATTGGGGATATAACACCAATACTCTCCAAACTATTCCAAAAGATAGAATCAGATGGAATACTACCTAACTCATTTTTTGAGGCTACAAAAACCCTACAAGGAAAGAGAACTTCAGACCAATCTCACTTATGAACATTGATGCAAAAAAACTCAACAAAATCCTTTCAAACCGAATCCAAGAACAAATCAAAACGATCATTCACCATGACCAAGTAGGCTTCATCCCTGGGATGCAGGGATGGTTAATATAAGAAAATCCATCAACATAATCCACGAAATTAACAAACTCAAAGATCAAAATCACATGGTCATCTCACTAGATGCTGAGAAAGCATTTGACAAAATCCAACACACCTTCATGTTAAAAGTCCTAGAAGGAACAGGTATCCAAGGTCCATACCTAAACATAATAAAAGCAATATACAGCAAACCAACAGCCAACATCAAACTTAATGGCGAGAAACTTGAAGCAACCCCACTAAAATCAGGGACTGGACAGGCTGCCCACTCTCCCGCTACCAATTCAACATAGTACTGGAGGTCCTGGCTGGAGCAATTAAACATCAAAAGGAGATCAAGGGGATACAAATCTGAAAGGAAGAGATAAAACATCACTCTTTGCCGATGACATGATAGTGTACTTGAGTGACCCCAAAAATTCCACCAGAGAACTCCTACAGCTGATAAACAAGTTCAGCAAAGTGGCTGGACATAAAATTAACTAAAACAAATCAGTAGCCTTCCTATACTCAAAGGACTAACATGTGGAGAAAGAAATTAGGGAAAAGGAACCCTTCACAATCGTCACAAAAACTATGAAATACCTGGGTGTGACTGTAACTAAGCAAGTGAAGGACCTGTATGACAAGACCTTCAAACCTCTAAAGAAAGAAATTGAGGAGGATCTCAGAAAATGGAAAGATCTCCCATGCTCATGGATTGGAACGATCAACATCTTAAAAATGGCCATCCTACCAAATGCAATCTACAGATTCAATGTAATCCCAATCAAAATTCCAACCAAGTTCTTCAAGGAATTGGAAAGATCAATGTGCAATTTCATATGGAATAACAAAAGACTTAGAATAGCTAAATCCATCATCAACAACAAAAAAACATCTGCGGGAATCACTATCCCTGACCTAAAGCTATATTACAAGGAAATTGTGCTGAAAACTCCATGGTACTTATACAGAAATAGGCATGTGGATCAATGGAATAGAATAGAAGATCCAGAAATGAGCCCTCATGTATATGGTCACCTGATTTTTGACAAAGGAGCCATAAACTTTCAATGGAAAAAGGACAACCTATTCAACAAATGGTGCTGGTCCAACTGGCACTCAGCATGCAAAAGAATGAAAATAGACCCTTTCTTATCTCCTTGTACAAAGCTCAAGTGTAAGTGGATCAAAGATCTCCACATTAAACCAGATACACTGAAACTATTAGATGAGAAATTAGGGAAATCCTTAGAACACATAGGCACAGGAGAAAATTTCCTGAACAAAACACCAATGGCTCAAGCTCTAAGGTTAAAGATTAACAAATGGGACTTAATGAGATTGCAAAGATTCTGTAAGACTATGGATATTGTCAAGAAAACAAAATGGCAACCAACAGAATGGGAAAAGATCTTTACCAACACCACATCAGATAGAGGCCTAATATCCAAGGTATACATGTAACTCAAAAAGCTAGACATAAGAGAATCAAATAACCCTATTAAAAATGGGGTACAGAGCTAAACAAAACGTTCTCAGTTGAGGAACACCGAATGGCCAAGAAACATCTGAGGAAGTGCTCCACATCCTTAGCCATCAGGGAAATGCAAATCAAAACAACCCTAAGATTCCACCTCACACCAGTCAGATTGGCCAAGATCCAAAACTCAGATGACAGCAGATGTTGGCGAGGCTGCGGAGAAAGAGGAACACTTCTCCACTGTTGGTGGGGTTGCAAACTAATACATCCACTCTGGAAATCAGTCTGGCGATACCTCAGAAAATTGGATATAGTACTACATGAAGACCCAGTTATTCCACTTCTGGGCATATACCCCAGAGACACTTTAATACACAACAAAGATATATGCACCACAATTTTTATAGCGGCTCTATTTATAATAGCCAGAAGCTGGAAAGAACCCAGATGTCCTTCAGAAGATCAATGGATACAAAAATTGTGGTACATTTACACAATGGAATACTTCTCAGCCACCAGAAACAAGGACTTAACCGAATTCTTAAGAAAATGGCTGTATCTAGAGAATATCATCCTGAGTGAGATAACCCAGTCACAAAAGAACAGACATAATATGCAGTCACTGATATTGGGATGCTAACCCCAGAGGCTTGCACTCCCCCAGAAACAACTCACAGACTGTATGAAGTCCAAGAAATAAAGAAAACTAAACAAAAACAAATATTTACAAAATAAGAAGACTTTGACTATTTCCATGTTGCATTTTGTTTTGCATGTACTTTATGCTCATTGTAACTATTAGGTTTTCAATGAATACTCTCAAGCCTTTGAAAAAATCAAGTACTGACTAAAAAATATATTCATATAGTTTTATGTAAAAATTATTTTAAAATCTGAAAAAACAGTACTGACAAAAATGTATAATTTTAAGCAAAAAATGTTTAAAATCTGTACATTTATCTTTGTTTTGTAAAATAAAGTTGTTTAAAAAAAGAAAACAACCCAATTAATTAATGGGTTAATATCTAAACAGAAATTTCTCGAAAGAGGAAATTCAAATGACTGAGAAACACTTGAAGAGGTGTTCAACATCTTTAGCTATCTGGAAAATACAAATTTAACCTACTCTGAGAATTCATTTTACCTCTATAAGAATGGCTAACATCAATAAAAGAAATGACAGCTCATGCTGATATGGATGTAAAGCAAGAGGAAATACTCATCCATTGCTGGTGAGACTCCCTTCTCGGGTAACTCCAAACAATGTCAAATAAGCTAGAAAGGTAAGACAGAGACTGTATCTACTTCCTGACTGTGAATGTAAGTTGACAGTCTTTGAGCTTCTGCCAACTTTATTTTCCCACCATAATAGACTATTCACTTGGATTGGAAACCAGAATAAATTCCTTCTTTTTAAAATTGAAAACAAATAGTATAATATTCCATTGCTAATATGCATTAACTAGAATCACTGCAAAGAAACAGGTAACTTTTCATCCACTATCATCACTCATGAAAATACAAAGATGTTTTTCCTATCATTTACATCTATGAGAATTTAACACATTTATTTGAAGAAATTGTTTAACTATATCATGACTGCATGAAACAATTCAAAGCTGGTTCTGATCTTTTTGTGTGACAATACTGAAATAGAATATAATAATTCTTTGATTTATTTTTTCTTTTTAGAATGAGATAAGAGTCATGAAGCTTCAGTTCCATCACCATCTTCTTATTAAACCTTTAGAGAAAGCCTGTGTCACTAAACCCTAATGAAATTTCTTGATTGCTTATGCACAGTGAATGAGAGAGCTGGTATTTCCTAATTTGTATCTTTTGATTACATAATTTGTTTAACAACATTAACCTGTAATAGAAAGAGATATCCTTTTCACATGATTAGTTTATTAATTTAAAATAAATATTTATTAAATGTAAATCAAGATATATAGAACTACAGGCATTGGTATTTTTAAAACTTTTGTTTATTAGTTAGAAAAATGACCACCCCATTGAAAAATATTTGTGTTGGTGGCTCATCATGACTTGTTTGCAGAATTGTTCTGAGCATTAATCAACCTCTCAAGTTTGCCTGTGTTATACTTTTAAATAATGTAACTGGTGTGTGTGTGTGTGTGTGTGTGTGTGTGTGTGTGTGTGTGAGAGAGAGAGAGAGAGAGAGAGAGAGAGAGAGAGAGAGAGAGAGACAAAGAAAGAGATCTCTGTGTGTGATTATGAATTAGCATATTCATGTATGTGAATATGAGTACATGTGTCATTGTGCACATGTGGAACTCAAAGAACAACTCTGAAATTGGTCCTTACCTTCTCCCTGTGTGAGACTTTTTGTTTCCTTTCCAGTTATGTCATGAGATAGGCTAACTTTTCTAGGACTTTTGGAGAATACCATGTCAAATTTTATCTTTTATAGTAGCTTTAACTTTATAGACATCTTTATATAGGTTTCTACTTGGTTATGGCAATTTTAGCTCAGATTATTATACTTAGACAAGCACTTTTATCCACTGAGCCATTTCTATCTGCCCCCAAATTGATTTTAATAATAGATATATATTATCGACAAAGATCACACTCACCAATCAATAGTTCTGATACTTCATGACCAACTGAAAAATTACACCTTCTCTAATAGAGTTTACCAAGAACCATGTCTCTCAGACCATCCAAATTAATTTAGCTCTGTGAGTGTCTACATAATCAGCAAGGAATCTAATAATTTTTTTGTTGAACAAATAAAGATGAAATGTTTTGAAATGCATATTTTTTTTCAAAAACTCTATTTTTAAGTGTCTGCATGCTTTGATCATATGTATGTCACAGCTTGTTAGCTATGCTCATGAAGGCTAGAAGCAGTAGGCCAGCAGAGGATGCCATTTGGATAATGGAACTAAAACTCAGTTCTGAAAAATAACTTCTTGTTTTGATCACTAAGTCAACACACCAGTACCTACTTTAAATTAAAAAGCTCACCATTTGAAATTTATTCTTTTAACCCCTTTAATTGTGCAGTTCAGTAATGTTAAGGATTATATACAATCATATACTCTTAGCACATTGCAACTTGAAACTGAATCTCTGTGCCTTAACTTCCTTCTTATCTTTCCTGTTATTCTTGGTACCTATTCTGGACTATGTATTAGACTATATGAATAATATATAAAGTTGAAATCATATGATATAATTTCTTTTATCATATAATACATATAAACCTGTTTTCATGATTCACTCTCATGTAGAAAATATCAGAATAATTTCCCTTTCTAAGGCTCAATTTTACTTTGCTGTCTACATGTGTGACAAAGTGCAGTTACACATTAACCTACCAGAGAACATTTGTATTTTCTATCACTTTCTATTATGGTGAAAACCGGTATGATTATCAATGTGACAGTATCTCCTGAGTACCTTTCTATCCATGCGGTTATATCCTAAGAAGCTGGGTGGATGGTTTAATTGCAGTCATTGAATCCATTCTTTTTCTCATTGCTTTTAAAAATTATTGACATAGCAACTTAACGGGAAGAGAAGTTGATTTCAATGAATTCAGAGGTTGAAATCCATTGAGCCATTGAAGAAATACCAGCTAGAAATGTTTCATCAGTGGTGATAGAATCTTTTGATATGACTTGTTTACTTGATGCAGTTGTAAAAAAGGAAAGGGCCAGAAGCAGGCCTGTCATAAATGAGGCCCTTCCAACAGCCAGGACCCCTGTCCCTAATGTTGTATATCCTCCCAAAAATATACAGCCACCTAGAGACCAAATATTGAAATACATGAGTATGTGGGGCAAACTTCACATTCCAATTTGTGGATGAGCCATCACATTAATTTCTCCAGTACATGCAGCTTTCTGTGTTCCCACCAACAATGTTTTTAGGAACAAATTATTTATTCACTTCATTGCTTGCCCTGGTCTGGTTGTTGTTTGTTTCAGCATTAATCCATCCTGTTATGGCTTTGATCTTTATGGATTAACAAAACTATGAATTGTTTATTGTACAGTTTAAACATGCCCATAACACACTCAACAATCACATTAAATGGAGGAACAAATCAGAGAAGCCACATGATATCCAAACACTTTGTATTTTGAAAAGTATAATAAGCATGACCTCCTACCTTAAAAACTTACAGCATCATTTAGGTAAGAATTCTAAAGTGAAATCAGATAACATTTTTTTTTTTTTTACTTTCAGAATGTGAATATTTTTATGAGTCATATTATTTCAGGATACCAATAGGTTAACTATAGAGATCAAGAGAATATGTGTAACTGGCCCTAACTTTTTCATAATATAAATAGGTTTTTATGAAAAAAAAACTATTGTAAGGAACTATGAATGCAAACTAGTATACATGACAAGTTATTTGTTATTTATTTGTTATAGCTCAAATAACAAAATTAAACTAATTTATCAAGAATAAATTTTACAACTTTTGCTTTATTTCTTGTGTTTACTCCTTTACTTTAGAAAGAATCTCCCAAAGCATCTGTACATTCTTTCTTTCCTGTTATGAGTTTACACATTGCTAAATCTCACACAGATAAACAGATTCCAATAAAATTTGGTGATAAAAGAAACCAGCACCTACTGTATATTGAGAATTTCGATGGCAACTTTCAGCTGAATATGAATTAAAATGGCTAGGCTATAAATCCCCTGAAAATAAGGTTTATAATGGAAATGCTGACAGGCATTTAACGATAGCAGCAGTACTGGCATCACTGTAATAAAAGGACTTAAATGAAAAAAAAATGTATGCCGTGCAAAGACATGCATATTTCAGGGTGCAGCTATGTGCAGACTCAGTGTAGGGATGGATGCCAATATGCCTTGGCAATTATGATGCTTGGGGCTGGTAACAAAGGATCTTGAAACTCAGCTTCCAACCAAATTGTGGAAGAGTTTAAGGGAAATCCTGACTTCTGTATTGTTTCTGTTCTATTAGTCTTGCACTATCATCTTCAGAATACATTTTATTCCATTTCCCTGTAAGAGCAAAGAAAAACTTAGGCAGAAACTGAGCCTCAGGGAGCTAGATGGGTCTTATAACGGCCAGTCCTCTAAAGCCCTTGAACAAATACATGATTGAAGTGCTGGTTAGGCATTGGGGCAGGGAGCACCAACCCAATCCTCTAAGGATGATAAATCTCTTCAGTCACGCAGTTCACCATTCTTCTTGTTCCAAGTCCCTCACTAGACAGGACAGTAACCCTCCGTTGCTCCACTCAACCACCTGCATACATATTTCACCCCCTGATTACATCCAAAATACACATTGGTATTTGGTTTTCCTTTCTTCTTAGCAATGTGTCACTTAAATTTCTCTCCCCCTGTGCTTTTCTGCCTCCTCCTCTTCCTTCTCCCTGTCTTTTGCCACTTCCTTTTCCTTTTTGCTCTACTTGTAAATTTAAAACTTGTATGTTTTAAGCTATGATTTAGTAAATAATTGAATGTTCAACATGCCAATTGTTTTGTTCTCACAATGCCTATAAAAGTTTTAAATCTTCTAAAAAAAGACTTCTACAAATTTACTTGTAGATTTGTATTTCTAGACACCTTTGTCCAAGGTTAGTGCCAAAGAGATCCAGTCTGTAATTATTTTGAAAATAACAAGGTCTTTAGCTATTTGGTGAAGAATTTCCCCAGGAAATAAGATAAAGGTATGCTGGTGTTAGAATGTGTTCTTTTTTTATAACTATAAATCCCACCCAAACTGTCAAGGTTCACAATTCAAAATGATAATCAAAACCACTTTTTGCTTTTCTTCTTGTAACTGCCAGAGGCAAGTTATAAAAGATATGATCCCAAAGAATGGCTGGCATTAAATATTGGGCATAGTCTGAAATAAATACTATGAATATGACTGTAAGTCATAAAGCTGTTTAGTTTTCAAACTACAGGTTAGTTATGAGAACTATATGTACTTCACATTTTTAAGGTTTCTACACATTCTAATATTTCTTAAATTTGTTCGTTTTTATCTTTTTTATTAGATACAGTGTATTTACACTGTAGCTGGTCCCAAAATGTACTTACTGGCAGGAACTAGACAGAGATGCCCCCTCAGGGACTAGGCTAGAGTCATCTAGATACAGCTGAACATGTTTGCAGAGAACCATTGTTCTGAACTTAAGGATCCCAGTGAGAGAGCTTATATTTGTATTGCAGGATTTTTCAAATGTTAAGTTAAATAGTTTCATTAAATCACTTTAAATAGTATATTAAAAATGATTTAAAATTATAGATGTGAAAATGTATGTATATACACAAATATATTAATATAAATTCTTAATATGTAAAGCTGAGGAAAAAAGCAAAAAAAAAAAAAAAAGAACAAAAAGTGGTCTTATAAAGAAAAGAGTAAGTGTATAACACCTTCTCAGAGTGGGGTACACCTAGACCTCCAATATTTAATAACTCAAGAGAATGAGGATAGCCTTGTGGCAATTTTTGGTATTTTAAAATCATTATGTTTAATCTTTACACACCAAGAAAACTTTGACTATTTCCACGTTACGTTTTGTTTTACATGTACTTTATGCTCATTGTAACTAGTAAGATTTCAATGCATACTATCAAACCTTTAAAAAAAATCAAGTACTGACAAAAATATATTCATGTAGTTTTATGCCAAAATGCTTTTAAAATCTGTACATTTATCTCTGCTTTAAAAAAATAAAGTTGTAAGAAAAAACCAACAAAGAAAACAAATGTCAAATCAGTCAAAAAGGGCTGTTTGTGCATAATCTATTTCTCTTACAACAAATTTAAATAGATTAATAAATACCACAACATAATTGTTTACAATAACTAAATTTAATATATCTTATTTTAAATTTCTCATATTTTAAATATGTACTAATTTATCTAAGCCCTATTTAAAACGTGTACCAAATATACAAAAACAAATCAATTAGGCATTGTAAATGAATTGCACAAAGTCAAGTGAAATGAGTTTGAAACCACCATGTTAAAAAAAATCATAGTAGAAGCCTTGAGAATTGATTCCTTGTTATTCAGTCCAAGTTCTCCATAACTATAACAGCAACTGTTTCATTTGAATCTTCCAGAAAAAAAAAGTTATGATGACTTATTAAAGAGGAATCTAGGGTTTTAGTATTGAAAAGAGACAAACCGGAGAGACTAATGATATGTGGGATAAAGAATGGGTTAGTGTTGTGAAGCGCTGAGTTACACTGAACTCTACGTTGAAATCTACCAAATCACAAAATATATTCTGGAAAGTTGCTGAATTGAGTACTGAACTTCCACCTAACCTCTGGCCCATGCTTTGCTTGCAGAGGGTTTCCCAGAAAAAATTTTATATACATTTTTACTTTAAAACAAAAAAGACCAAATAATTTTCATGGATGCTGAAAGTACTCAGGTGATAGTAATAGAAGGAAAGATGGTTAGTTACTATAAGTGACACTGAGTAGTGGCTGGGGCATGATGGGTGGAGACATTATGGCATATGCCATCATCCATTTCTGCTCCAACTTTGGGTTTTAAGTTTACCTATATTCTTGTTTTTTGGAAAATACCACTGAACACCATTTTCTTGTGTCTTGTCTCTTTACCTCAGTATTGTCTCTGTGATGTGATCTCTGATGTTGTGTTGGAGACATGCCCATTCAACACATGCTTGTACAGGAAAATGTCATTCAGCTCCCATGTTCCCAATCTTATAAGTACATTACAATCATTTTTAAGGTACTGAGTATTTTTTAACAAACCCCTTCAAATATATAATAAACAACATTCAGGTACATATTTTGTTGAATACACATTTGAAATGAGCAAAGTTTTTTTTTTTTAATAGGTATGTTCACCTGAAATGCAGATGCCTGGTTTCTTTGAAAATTCAGTTGCATCACATTATTTTTCTGTAAGCTGCCCTGTGAGAGGAAGGTTTGTGGAGCAGACATGTGAGAAGATATTTGCTGTTTTGCTGAGATGCTTGGGAGAGGACGTGATGTTTGGAAAAAATATAAATGGAACCCTCAAGATAGTAAGGGATTTCTGCAACTGATTCATATATGGAATTTGCTATTGAACTGGATTGCTGGTATCCTGACTATAAAGAGAGGAACTGACCCAAAGAATTACTTTTAAAGAGGTCTACAGACCCATTTATCTACTAATCTCTTTATCCCTTAGTGTATTAGTGGACTAGAAGGGAGGTTGAAGCATTTAAAAAGTCTAAATAAGGGATCCTAAATGGGGATCCAGCTCAAAGGGAGGCCCCAGACCCTGATACCATTACTAAGAAAGACTATGGAGCACTAACATAAACAGACCTATCAGGACTGCTCTCTAAAAGACACAAGAAGCAGCTAAAAAAGTCAGATGCAGATACTTTTTACACCCAACCAGTGAACACAAGCTGCTGACCACCGTGAATGAATTAGGGAAAAGCTGGAGGAAGCTGAGGAAGAGGGTCACCATGTAAGAGAACCAGTAGTCTCAATTAACTTGGACCCCTAACATCTCTTAGACACTGGAGCACCAAACAGGAAGCAAGCACCAGTTTGTGTGAGGCCCCCCAACACATACACAGTAGAGGATTGCCGGTTCTGGGTTCAGTCATAGAAGATGCAGCTAACCCTCAAAAGACTAGAGGCTCTAGGGGGTTTAGAAGTCTGGCAGGGTGGAGACATTCTCCTGGAAACAGGGGTAATTTGAAGGAGGTATGGGATATGAAACAGTCAGAAGGTAGACTTGGAGAATGAAATTTGGAATGAAAAAAAAAAAAAAAAACTAAATGAAGTAGGTTTAGAGAAAAACCTAAGCCTACATTAAACTTTAATAAAGATAAATATTTTTTCCAAATTCTGTCTCTGTCTCACTCCCTCTTCTCTCTCTCTCTCTCTCTCTCTCTCTCTCTCTCTCTCTCTCTCTCTCTCTCTCTCTCTCTCTTCTCTCTCTCTCTCTCTCTCTCTCTCTCTCTCTCTCTCTCTCTCTCTCTCTCATTCATTTTAATTCTGCTGATTATTTATTTCTCACTTGACCACTAACTTTATTTTATATTTAGTTCTCTTTGGGTTTTTTTTTTTTTTTTTGTCAACATTTTAAATTTTTCCTTAATCTTTTTTTTTTGTGAACATTTAATTGCATCATCTACACTTTCTTGTGGTGAAGAATCTTTGTCTAGTCCTTCACTAATTTCTCCTACATTTTCTTCCAGTCATGGTATAGTTTTATATTTTACAAAACTCATAATATCTAATGTTAATTGTTATCTTGATTGAAACTCACTTAAGAGATATGTCAGGTCTTCTGGTCTATGTCCAGAGCTGGGGAATCCCATGGTAACTGAAAACCCAAACCAGACGGCAGGGAACCGAAATCTCAAGAGCACTCTCATTACTAAGCACACAGGTGGGACCCCAACTTCTCTCCACTGACTGTCAAAAGAGAGACCCACTAGGAGCACATAGAGCACAGGAATCACAGGGATTCCTGGGACTGGACTCTTTCAGTCTCCTTCTGTACCCTGAGCTATGGATGTCCCACAGCTCTCTGACCAAAACCTTCCCACAGAGAGCTGGTCTCACATAAGCACTCTCAGACCCAAGTCCTCAGGTAGGACCCCACTTCTGTTCAACTGACAGTCTAAGAAGGAACCTTCCAGGAGCACACAAGTATAGAAGCTACAGGGTGGTTTGGGACAGGAGCTTTCCAGTCTGCATTGTATGCCCAGAACTAAGGATGCCTCATATCCCTCCAGACCAAACACCTACCTGGAGAGAACTAATCTCCCAGGAGTGCTCTCATTCCTAATATCACAGGCTCACAGGCCCACAGGAGGAATACATTCTAGTCAAATCAGCAAGACCAACTAACATCGTAGATAACAAGATGACAAGAGGCAAGAACAAGAATATAAGCAACAGAAACTAAGGAATTGTGGCACCATCAGAACCCATTTCTCCAACCTCAGCAGTTATTTGATATCCGAACACACTGGAAAAGGAAAATTGTGATTTAAAAATCACATCTCAAAATGAGGATAGAGGACTTTAAGAAAGACATGAATAACACACTTAAAGAAATAGAGGAGAACACAGGTAAACAATAAGAGCCTTTAAGGAGAAACACAAAAATCCCTTAAATAATTAAAGGAAAACACAAACAAACAGGTGAAGGAATTGAACAAAACCATCCAGGATCTAAAAATGGAAATAGAAACACAAAAGAAATCACAAAAGGACACAAACCTGGAGATAGAATTCGTAGGAAAGAGAACAGAAGTCAGAGATTCATGCATCACAAACAAAATACAAGAGATACATAAAATGGGCCCAACATTTTTCTGCATACAGGAAACCCATCTTAGTGGAAAAGTCAGACACTATCTCAGCGCAAAAGCCAGGCAATTATTTTTTCCCAAGCAAATGGTGCCCCCCCCCCAAAAAAAAGGTAGAGTAGCCAATCAGATATTTATTAAAATTGACTTTCAGCCAAAAGTTAGCGATAAGAGAAGGACACTTCATACACATTAAGAGAAAAATTTATAATGATCAAATCTCAATTTAAAGACCTATGCTCCAAATGCAAGAACAGCCACATTCATGAAAGAAACTATTAAAGCTCAAAGAATACATTGCACCACACACAATAATATTAGTAGACTTAAACACTCCACTCTCATCAATAGACAGATCATGGTACCAGAAACTAAACAGAGACACAGGGAAACTAACACAGGTTAGGAACCAAATGGATTTAACAGAAATCTATAGAGAATTTTATCCTAAAGCAAAAGAATACACCTTCTCTTCAGTATCTCATGGTACCTTCTACAAAGCTAACCTTATGATTAGTGACAAAAAAGGCCTCAAGAAGTACAAGAAGAGTTAAATAATCCAATGCATCTTATCAGATCACCATGACCTAATGCTGTTCTTCAATAACAACAAAAACAACATAGAGCCTACAAGTACATGGAAGCTGAACAATGATCTACTCAATGCTAACTTTGTCAAGGAAAAAAAATAAAGAAAAAGTTAAAGACTTTTTTATAATTTAATGATAATGAAGGCACAGCATACCCAAACATACAGGATACAATTAAAGCACTGCTAAGAGGAAAACTCATAACTCTGAGTGCCTCCAAAATGAAACTAGAGATAGCATATACTAGCAGTGTAAGGACATACCTGAAAACTCTAGAACAAAAAGAACCAAATATAACCTAGAGGAGTACAGGGCATAAAAAAATCAAAATCAGAGCTGAAATCATCCAAGTAGAAAACGAAGGAACTATACAAAGAATCAATAGAATCAGAACCTGTTTCTTTGAGAAAATCAACAAGAATGATAGACCCTTAGCCACAGTAACCACAGGGCACATAGTATTTAATTGAATACAATCAGAATGAAAAGGTAGACAAAACAAAAATTAAAAATCTACTAGATGCTACTACAAAAGCATATAGGCAACAAAACTGAAAATCTGGATGGAATGTATCATTTTGCTACACAAATACTAGGGACTAAAGTTAAATTAGAATCAGATAAACCATCGCAAGTTATTCCATTGCCCCTAAAGAATAAGAGGTAGTCATTGTAAGTCTCCCAAGCGCCCCCTCCACCAAAAAAAAAAAAAAAAAAAGCCCAGGACCAAATGGGTTTAATGCTGAATTCTATCAAACTTTCAAAGAAGGCCTAATACCAATATGCTTCAAATTTATTCTGCAAAATGAAACCAGAAGCAACATTACCCAATTCATTCTTCAAGACCACAATTATCCTTATACCTAAACCATACAAAAGCCCTACAAAGAAAAAGAACTTCGGACCAATCTCGGTCATAAATATTAGCACAAAAATAATCAATAGAAGTTTTGCAAAAAAAAAAAAAATCCAAGAACACATCAAAATGACCATTCACCATGACCAAGTAGACTTCAAGCCAGGGATGCATGGACGGTTCAATATGTAGAAATCCATCAACATCGATATATACAAACTAAAAGAAAAAAACACATAAACATCTCCTTAGTTGCACAGAAAGCATTTGACAAAATTCAACATCCTTTCATGTTAAAAGTCTTGGAAAGATCAGGAATTAAAGGCCAATATCTAAACATAGTAAATGTAATATACAGCAAACCAGTAGCCAACATAAAAATAAATAATGAGAAAATTGAAAGAATCCCAGTAAAATCAGGGCTAGCCAAGGCTTGCCCCTTTTCCCCCTACCTATTCAATGTAGTACTCAAAGTCCTAGCCAGAAAAAGTTAGACCACAAAAGAAGATCAAAGGGATACAAATTGGAAAAGAAAAAGTCAAAATGTCACTATTTGCAGATGACATGATAGTATATTTAAGTGACCCCAAAATTTCCTCCAGAGAACTCTTACAGCTGATAAACAACTTTAACAAAGTGGCTAGATATAAAATTAACTCAAACAAATCAGTAGCCATCCTCTACTCAAAGGTTAAGCAGGCTGATGAAGAAATTGGAGAAAAAACATCCTCCACAATAGTCACAAATAATATAAAATACCTTGGTGTCACCCTATCCAAGCAAATAAAAGATCTATGTGACAAGAACTTCAAGTCTCTGAAGAAAAAGATCAAAGATCTCAGAAGATAGATAGAACTCCCATGGTTCTATCCTTCTTAGAAGGGAGAACAAAATACTCATGGAAGGAAATACAGAGATAAAGAGTGGAGCAGGGACTGAAGAAAAGCTCATGGAGAGATTGCTTCACCTGGGGATGCATCCCATATCCAGCCACCAAACCCAGTCACTATTGCTGATGCCAAGAACTGTTTGCTGATAGGAGCCTGATATGTCTCTTCAGCAGCACTGACAGAGCCATAGTCATACAGATGAGGATGGTTGCATCTAAACATTGTACTGAACACAAAGACCTCAATGGAAGAGGAAGGCTTGAAGAAGCCGAAGGGATTTGCAACCCCATAGGAATAACGAAAGTATCAATCAGCCCAATCCCGTAGATCCCCCAGGGACTAAAAGACCAATCAATATGTACAGATGGCTCCAGCCACACATTTAGCAGAGAATAGCAATTTCTGGCATCAAGAGGAGGAGAAGTCTTTCGTTCTGTGAAGTCTCATTTCCCCAGCATAGGGAAATGCCAACGTGATGAAGTGGGCATGGGTGGTTGGAAATGGGAACATCTTCATGGAAAAAAGGGGAGTAAGATAGGAGAGGGGGTAAAGGGGATACATTTGAAATGTAAATACATAAAGTATCCAATAAAATAATTCAAAAGGAAAATGTAAAAATCAAGTTATCTATAAGTTTAGTAAATTAAAAACAATTTTCCTGCTATCCTTACATATAGTCTGCCACCTTTCCTCTGACCATCCCCTATTCCATCTAGTTTCTTCCTTCTATTGACCTCCAGTATTTAGGTATTTTGCTGTATGCCTGGAGATTTTCTTTCTTTATTTTGTCCCTACAAAACTTTTGAGTCTCTGAGAAATTTTCATCTCACTCCCTATTCATAATTCATTCCCAATTCTTTTATGTCTGCCCCCACTGTGTGATCTCCCATCAAAATAAGTAAAAAGAAGAAGAAGAAGAAGAAGAAGAAGAAGAAGAAGAAGAAGAAGAAGAAGAAGAAGAGGAAGAGGAAGAGGAAGAGGAAGAGGAAGAGGAAGAGGAAGAAGAAGAGGAAAAGAAAACGGGCCCAACTTGTTTTATCTATATCCTTGCTGGAACATAGTCAAATTCTCAGTGGCCTAACTCTTGAAATATTACTGAGTCCTTCATTCCCTTCCCAGAGATTCATCAGAACCCATCAATTGTGGAGAGCTCTTCTACAGCATGTCAGTTATACTTTTAAAATAATATTTGTTAAATTATTTTAGTTATTTACATTCCAAAAGCTGTGTGCCCCTTCTGGGTCCATCCTCCCCAGTTCTTCACCCCACTCCTCTGATCTCTGAGAGCATGCTTCTCCACATTCCCACCTATACTCACTCAACCTCAACAGCATCCCTTTTCCCTAGAGTGTCATGTTTCCACAAGATTAGGTGCATCCTCTCCCTCTGAGGCCATACAAGGTAGTCTTCCAATACACATGGAGCCTACATATGCTCCTTGGTTTTTGGATTAGTCTCTCGGAGCCTTGAGGGGTCCAGGTTTGTTGACACTGTTGTTCTTTCTATGCAGTTGAAATCTGCATCTGCTTCTTCAGTACATCCTCTGTCTTTTCCATAGAAGTCCCTGTTCTCAATCCAGTGGTTGACTCTAAGTATCTGCATATGTCCCAGCCAATTGCTGGTCGAGCCTCTTATAGGACAGCCATGACAGGTTCCTGTCTGTATGTCCAACATGACCTCAGTAATAGTCTCAGGATTTGGTGTGTGTGCATGGGATGGGTCCCAATTTGGGCCAGTCACTGGGTATCCTTTCTTTCAGTCTCTATTTTTGTTCCTGCATTTTCTTTAAACAGGAATGAATCAAAATATGCAGCAGTTGAAGCTTAAGGGGCCTGGAGAATCTTCTAGAAAGTTTTATGGATCTGAAATGTGAGAGGCTACCAGGACTCAATTGGGATGATATTAGCCAAAATGCCCAACAGTGGGGAGATAAAACCAGAACAGACTACCTCCAATAGAAAGGCATGTCCCTCAGTTGAGACAGGGGGCTACCCCCATCTTCATATTTTTTAATAAGTTCTCTTTAGCGAATTTCTGCCTAGGCTGTTACTTTGATTTGTGAGTAGTGGTGTTGGGAAGGGTTGAAGTTTGTCACAGAAGCCTTCCAGACCTCTCTCAACTATGTGTCTATACCTGTTTATATCAAGGCAAAAGAATCTTCCTTTTCTTCACAGTCAGATGAGGTACAGTCCACGGGCCTCCATTCAGTTTGTAAGAACGAAGCAAACCACAAACATTACACCCTGTTGCAGCAAGACTGCAGACACAGACAAGGACCTCTAAGGCTGCCTGGACCACAAACATCAATATGGTCTCAAGCCACCTTCATAAAGATGGCTCCTTGTTTCAGAATGGCCTATGTACATCAATGGTACTGCCTGGAACATGCTCCCTGGAAAACACCACAAACCTCAAAAGAAGAAAAGCCTCAGACTTTGATGTGACCTTTGCAGCAGTAAGGACCCAGACCTGGATATTGTCATGATCTCAGGTGGTAGTTAACACCACAAATATCAACTTGGACCTGTTATCAGGTCAGCCAATGGGTATTGACATGACCCCAGGCTGCAGCACAGACCGTGGACATCTGCACAATCCTCAGTGGAAACATATGCCATAGACGTAAGCCCAGCCCCCAGCAGGACCCGGATGGGTGGACCTCCATCACTCTCACACCTGGCTGGCTCAGCCTGTCTCTGGGCCTAGCTAGCACTGGCACCACCAGCTCTAGTAATCTTTATCTTTGCCGACCTTGGCAATCACACTTTTAATTTTTGCCATTGGGGAGTAATTTCTATAAAACTAATTATTTTTGAAACACACGTATAGATAAGAAATTCTAGACTGACCTTCATTGTCTCTAAAAAAGTTAAAGCTTTCATTTCTACTCTGTTTTGGTTTTCAGCATATCTGTGGAAAATCAGCTGCCATTCTTACTACTTACTGCTCCTTTGAAGCTAATCTGTCAGATAGTTTATACCATACCTGTTTTTAAAATTATTTTTTGATAGTGTCTTCCAATATTTTTTATATTATAAAGCTAGTCAGTGAGCTAGTTCACATTTTCCATTCTCAGATTCTTGGAAGCTTAGACATTTGTGATTTGGCACGTTTTGTCAGTCTAGAAATGCACTTGCTTTTATAATATTCTCTCTTCATCTTCCCTGACCTGTCCTCTACTCTAACCCTCCCCCTTGTCCCCCTACCAGACCATGGCTCCTTCCCTTCCTCCTTCCCTCTCACTCTCCCCCTCTTTCTCTTCATGCCAGGAGAATGCAAATGATCATAGTGTTCAGAGGAGAGTACCAGATCCCCTGAAAATGGATATGAAAATTATGAGCTACCAAACATTTGGATGCTGGGTCCAAATATGTCTTCTAGAATAGAAAGAAACGCTATTAACAAATTAGTAGCTCCTAAATGTTGCTTCCTAGGAAATGTCTTTGTCTCTCTTCTCAATTTGAAACTATTTATATATTTGGTATATAATGCATATTATATGTAATTACAGATTATTTTTACTAATATATTATGTATAATATATGTATTACACCTTTAAAATGCTTTCTTTTATGATAATATAACAATGTGTTATATTGTCTATATTTTTCTTTATTCTTTTCCCCCTTTTGAAATTTCTATTGCAATATTAACCCCATTGTTCTGTTTATCAAATGATACATGAAAAAAGCAGGCCGAGAAATGTATTTTTCCCTTATCCTCACTTGCTTGTCTCTATATTGTAATATGCCTTACTAATTTCTTTAATAAACCAGTGTTTTCTCAAATTAATTTTCACTTTGATTTTACTTATCTGTATTTGTCTATTTTTGCTGTCTCAGTACCTAATCATCATATGCTCTAGAAATTATGGCTTAGTTATAAAGGGGTGATTTGGTTCACCATCTGCAGTATCTTGAGTCATTTGAACACTGCTGGTTATATTACCTTTTGGAATATTCTGAGGTTTTTGATTAAAATAACAATTAGTACAGAAGTATTCCATGTTTGCTGTACCTGTAAAAGCATTATGATTACATGATATAGATACAATATTCCACACCACATGAACTTGTCTATAAAAGTCTTTATATATATATATACACACACACATTTACATATATATATATACATACACACACACACACACACACACACACACACACATATATATATATATATATATATATATATATATATATATATATATATATAAAATCTTGTGTTCTAAAGTATACTGTGTATGATATCTTTCTACCCTAACAGGTGAATAAATCTCTGAAGATCTCAGAAGACGCATGATGGTTGGCATATGTGAAAGCTATGAGAACACTGCTGACCCTGAACTTTGAACCCCTGTGAGTCAGAGGTATAAAGAAGAGTGTGTGCAGATGATGTCACAGAAGCTACGAAAGGAAAGATGCAAAGCACCGCACTAGGGACTAAATAGTCTACTCATACTCATGAATCTAGTGACTCACTTTCTCCATCTGAGTTCTACTTTCCAGTTTGCAAACCTTCTAGTCATATTAGACATTTGTGGATTATGACCTAATTAATAAATGAATCTTAATTAAGGAAAAGCATTATTGATAATTTACTTCCCTAATGTCTTAAACTCTGCATACTGTGCTATGGACATATCCTTAAATACATACACTTTCATGAAACAATTCATACTTAAACTATAATAATTTATCAAGTGCATTTATACATCTCCACTTATGCTATTGACTCATCGTGTAGACAAAGATTTATTTACAAATGTAATGATAGTATTGTTGGATTTCTCCCAAGTTTTTGTTGTATGTTTGCTGATTTCAACTTTAATGTGCATAAGACCCCACAAAGGCGATTAGCTTTTGTGTGTTGGAACATTCTCTTATTCATAGCAACATCTTACTGAGTGCTCACAGAGCTTAATTGAAGTACATTATGGTCCAACTAGACATCAGATACTAATCAAAATTATGTGAACACAGTTTTTTTTTTTTTCATTCTTTCATTCCTCTCCTTGGTTTTGTGGATTAAAAAGATGTATGCAGAGGTTAAGTGCATGAGATGTGGAGTCATTCAAATTGTACCTTCATTCATATACACTGTCTGCTAATTCAGTATAATTGAAGAAAATATTAAAATGTGGGCAGGGCAGCCTAATTTTTAATTAAGTAGTCCAAAATCTTGGCTTGATTATAAAAGCATTATTTTGCCTCATGAAGGTGACACTACCTGTACTTTCATGTAGAAATTGTAGGCAGTTGATACTGAAAAGGAAAGTTCTCTGATGTAAATGTATACACTACTTCAATTTAAGAAAGTATAGGAAGTACAGCACCACATTGTACCCTGGGATTACATGCAGAGAGGCAGAATGTTTGATGGGTCCATAAATTTCCATAACCAGATATGAGAATGGCTGGAATAATATTTTATTTTCACCATTTATTTTGGACTTCTATTTATAGCACTTTATTGGACAATAGTACCTATGACACAGATCATTTTAATTATATTATAATTAAAATTCTTTCATGTTAATGACGATTTATGAATATTGTAGAAAAAGAAGTTAATCAGGGTCAAATGGTTGATGTGAAATGCCATTTAATTCTCTTAAAGATAATGATGGCCTGGGTTTTCTTTTAAGAGCATGGCCATGTTTAGTCTGCCCACTTCTGTTTATGAACCAGTAACTATCAATGTTTATGAGTTTTACTCCCTGAAACAATGTACCATGACCCATGAAACTTTAATGGAATAAGTATAACATTGCATTTTCTTTTATGAATGACTATACTTAATAAACAATGTATTATTTAGTTTGAATCAACTAACAAAAGGCAGTTGTGGTATGCAAAAGACAGTTTTGCAGTAATAAGGACAGGTCATTTTATTGTTTGCGTCTTCAGATTTCAAGTTGCTAAACACAGGTCCACTCTGAGTGTTTTAAGGAAATTTGAAATTCTGAGATACAACACTCTTTCATCACCAACCAATATGTGTACTTCAACAGGGAAAAAAGCCAAACATGATATCAAAGCTACAGATTCATCAAGTATGATGGTAAGTTTTAAAGCAGTAGAGTATAATGATCTTATTTCAAATGATGCATAATATGAATCTAAGAACTATGAACCACTCAATATTCTATAAAGAATTGGGAGATTATCCATGAATAAACATTGACTTGACAAAATTAGAGTAGAGAAAAGATGCAACATATAATATAATACCCTGTTAATAACTCAGTAAAATAAAAATACCATTTAATAATTAGCATACATATATGCATTAATATTACAATAACTATGAAAAATATATACAGCTTCCAATTACTTTCTGGTACAGTTCAATTTTCTTTCAAAAATTATTTCCAAAGAGAATATGATGCTTAACTTCATAATGTGTGAATATTTCAACAAGTGACAGTGTGTAAGACTTTACTTTAATACCATTTCAAATGGCAGAAAAGTCACAACTATTTCTAAAACATCAATAAGCCCTAGACCAAAATATCTTAATGGTTCTTTATTCTATCAATCCTCCTACACTTCTTGTTATTTTAATCTGACATATTGTAAAGTTTGAACTTCATAAAAGTACTGAAGAGTCTACTACTACGGGTTTCCAAATATGTTATGAAGAACAACGGCATGCTATGAAGCTACACACCCACAGAATTATGTTCATATTTGTTTGTTTTAAGGCAAAACAATAGCTATGGAGTTGGATAGGTAAAGAGACACATTCTGAAATAAATCCAGAAAGAGGTCCAATATGGCTAGTATATATTGTATGAAATAGTTTAAAACCTAAACAATAGTTTAACTAAATAAATTTTATGAACTGTTTGCCATATACCTGACTGATTTTGTGGGTTTTCTTATGAAGTCCTAGAACTCAGCATTTTCATTTTTTATTGGATATTCTCTGTATTTACATGTCAGATGTTATCTCCTTCCCCTGAATCCTATCTTCCCTCCCCATCCCATTGCCTCCATGAAGGTGCTCCCTTTGCCATCCATTCTCTCCTACCTCAGTACCTTGGCATTCCTGTACACTTGGAGAACAAACCTTCACTGAACCTATGGCCTCTCCTCTCACTGATGCCAGAGAATACTGTCCTCTGCTCCATATGCATCTAGAGCCATTGGTCTCTCCATAAGAACTCATTTGTTGGTGTTTTAGACTCTAGGAACATTGGTGGGTTTGGTTAGTTGATAATTTTTTTCTTCCCATGGAGTTGCAAACACGTTAAGATCCTTCAGTCCTTTCTCTAGCTCCTTCATTGGAGTCCATATGTTCAGTCCGATGGTTAGCTGCAATCATCCTCTTTATCAGTATGGCTCTAGCAGAGCCTCTGAGGAGGCATCCATATCAAGTCCCTGTCAGTAAGCATTACTTGGCATCTGCAATAGTGTTTGGGTTTAGTGGCTGCGTATGGGATGGATGTCCAGGTGAGGCAGTTTCTGGATCATCTTTTCTCCAATCCTCAATTCTCTATTTGCTCCAATATTTCCTCTCTTGAACTTTTTGTTTTCCCTTCTAAGAAAAACTGAGGCATGCACATTCTGGCCTTCCTTCTCTATGAGCATCATAATTTCTGTGAATTGTTTCTTGGGCATTCTGAGATCTGCTTATCAGTGAGTCTCTACAATGAGTGCTCTTTTGTGACTAGGTTAGCTCACTCCGGATGATAGCTTCAAATGCCATCCATTTGCCTAAGAATTTCTTGAAGAAATTTTTTTAATAGCTGAGGAGTACTCTACTGTGTAAATGTACCACACTTTTTGTATGTATTCCTCTGTTGAAGGACATCTGGGTTCTTTCCAGCTTCTGGCTATTATAAATAAGGCTGCTATAAACATGGTCGAACATGTGTCTTTGCTAGATGTTAGAGCATATTTTGGGAATATTCCCAAGACTGGAATAGCTGGGTCACAGTTAGTGCTATGTTCAGTTTTCTGAGGAACTGTCAAAAAATATTTTCCAGAATGGTTGCACCAACTTACAATCCCACCAACAGTACAGGTATGTTCCTTTTTCTCAGCATCCTAACCAGCATCTGCTGTCATATGAGTTCTTCATCTTAGCCATTCTGACTGGTGTGAGGTGGAATCTAAGGGTTGTTTAGATTTCCATTTCCTTGATGACTAGGAATGTTGATCATTTCTTTAGGTGCTTCTTAGCCATTCGATATTCCTCAGTTGATAATTCTTGGTATAGCTCTGTAGGGAAACTCCATCCTAATAAAAACAAGAAAACTCCTAAGCAAGAAAACCAAAAGAAGAAAGACATGGAGGCACATTACAACCTCCAAAAGCAATAATAGCAGGAAACAGCAACCACTATTCCTTGATATCTGTTAACTCAAATGGACTCATTCTCCAATAAAAAGATATAGCCTATCAGACTGGATACATAAACAAAACCCATTGCTGCATACAGGAAACTCATCTCAGAGAAAAAGTCAGACACTATCTCACAGTAAAAGTTTGGGGAAAAATCCAAACAATGGGCTTCAAGAAGCAATCTGGAGTGACCATTCTAATATCATATCGAATAAAGTAGATTTTCAAACAAAAGATATCAAAAAAGATAAGGAAGGACACTTTTTACTCATTACAGGGAAATTCGTCAGGAGAAACTCTCAATCCTTAACATATATGCTCCAAATACAAAAGCACTTATATTCATAAAAGAAAACCCTACTAAAGCTCAAAAAATACATTGTGCCCCACATAATAATAGTGGGAGACCTCAATACCCCAATCTCACCAATAGACAGATCATGGAAACAAAAATTGAACAAGGACACTGTAAAACTAGCAGAGGTTATAAACCAACGGGGATTATTACATATCTACAGAACATGTCATCCTAAAACAAAAGAATACACCTTCCTCTCAGCATCTCATGGCACCTTCTGGAAAATGAACCACATACCTGATCACAAAATGAACCTCAATAAATATAAGAAGATTGAAATACTCCCATGCATCATTTCAGATAACCATGGTCTAAGGCTGGTCTTTAATAACAACAAAGAAAACAAAAAGCCCATATATACATAGAAACTAATGCTCTATTAAACAATAACAGGGTCAAAGAAAAAATAAAGAAAGAAATTAAGGATTAAACAATTCAATGAAAACAAAACACAACATACCCAAACCTATGGAATGCAATGAAAGCAGTACTGGAAGGAAAACTCATAGCGCTGAGAAAACTGGAGAGAGCATACACTAGGAACATGACACCACAGCTGAAAGCTCTAGAACAAACGGAAACAGATACATCCAAGAGGAGTAGATGGCAAGAAATAATAAAACTCAGAGCAGAAATAGACCAAACAGAAACAAAAAGAACCACTCAAAGAATCAACAAAACCAAGAGCTGGTTCTTTAAGAATATTAACAGGATTGATAAACCTTAGTCACACAAACTAGAGGGCAAATAGAGAATATCCAAATTAAAAAAAAAAATCAGAAAGGAAAGTGGAGAAATAACAAATGAAACTGAGGAAATTCAAGAAATCATCAGATACTACTACAAAAGCCTATACTCAACAAAGCTGGAAAATCTGGAGGAAATGGATGAATTCCTAGACAGATACAAGATACTAAAGTTAAACCAAGACCAGGTAAACTATCTAAATAATCCCATTACACCTAAATAAATAGAAACAGTCATCAAAAGCCTCCCAACCAAAAATGCCCACGTCCAGATGTGTTCAGTGCAGAATTTTAACAGGCATTTATTAATGAACAAATACCAATACTCTCCAAACTATTCCACAAAATAGAATCAGATGGAAGACTACCTAACTCAGTTTTTGAGGCTACAATAACCTTTATTCCTAAACCACACAAAGACCCTACAAGGAAAGAGAACTGAAGACAAATATCACTAATGAACTTTGATGCAAAAATATTCAACAAAATCCTTGAAATGAAATCCAAGAACACATCAAAACGATCATTCACCATGATCAAGTAGACTTCATCCCTGGGATGCAGGGATGGTTTAATATATGGAAATCTATCAATGTAATCCCCAATATTAACCCACTCAAAGAAAAAAACCACATGGTTATCTCACTAGATGCTGAGAAAGCAAATCACAAAATTCAACATCCCTTTATTTTAAAAGTATTGGAAAGAACATGATTACAAGGCCCATTTCTAAATATAATAAAAGCAATATACAGCAAACTAAAACCAACATCAAACTTAACAGTGGGAAAGTTGAAGCAATCCCACTAAAATCAGGGACTCAACAAGGCTGCCCACTCTGCCCCTACCTATTCAACACAGTACTGGAAATCCTGGCCTGAGCAATTAGACAGCAAAAGGAAATCAAATGGATACAAATTGGAAAGAAAGAAGTAAAAACATCACTATTTGGAGATGACATGATAGTATACTTAAGCGACCCCACAAACTCCACCAGAGAGCTCCTACAGCTGATAAACAAGTTTAGCAAAGTGGCTGGATATAAAATTAACTCACACAAATCAGTAGCCTTTTTCTACTCAAAGAACAAACATGTGGAGAAAGAAATTAGGGAAAAGATACCCTTCACAATAGTCACAAAAAATATGAAATACCTTGATGTGACTCTAAGTAAGCAAGTGAAGGACCTGTATGACAAAAACTTCAAACCTCTAAAGAAGAAAATCAAGGATGATCTCAGAAAATGGAAAAGTCTCCCATGCTCATTGATTGGAAAGATCAACATTGTAAAAATGGCCATGTTACCAAAAGCAATCTACCTATTCAATGCAATCCCCATAAAAATTCCAACCCAATTCTTCATAGAGTTGGAAAGGGCAATGTGTAATTTCATCTGGAATATCAAAAGACCTAGAATAGCAAAATCCATCCTCAACAACAAGAAAACATCTACAGGATTCACCATCCCTGACCTCTAACTATATTACAAGGCAATTGTGCTAAAAACTTCATGGTACTGGGACATAAATAGGCATTTGGATCAATGGAATAGAATAAAAGATCCAGAAATGAGCCCTCACATATATGGTCACCTGATTATTGACAAAGAAGATGTAGACATTCAATGTAAAAAGGACAGCATATTTCTGTTGGTCCAACTGGCACTCAGCATGCAGAAGAATGAAAATAGACCCTTTCTTATCTCGTTGTACAAATTTCAAGTACAAGTGGATCAAAGATCTCCACATTAAACCAGGCACCCTGAAACTATTAGATGAGAAATTAGGGAAAATCTTAGAAGACATAGGCACAGGAGCAAATTTCCTAAACAGAATACCAATGGCTCGTGCTCTAAGATCAAAGATTGACAAATGGGACTTAATGAGATTGCAAAGTTTCTGTAAGGCTAAGGACACTGTCAAGAAAACAAAATGGCAGACAACAGAGTGGGAAAAGATCTTTACCAATCCCACATCAGATAGAGGCCTAATATCCAAGGTGTACAAAGAACTCAAGAAACTAGACACCAGAGAATCAAACAACCCTATTAAAAATGGGGTACAAAACTAAACAAAAAGTTCTCAATTAAGGAATATTGAACAGCTGATAAACATCTAAGGACCTGCTCTACATCACTAGTGATCAGGAAATGCAAATCAAAACAACCCGGAGATTCCAACTCACTCCAGTCAGATTGGCCAAGATCAAAAGTTCAGATGACAGCAGATGTTGGCGAGGATGTGGTGAAAGAGGAACAGTTGTCCACTGTTGGTGGGGTTGTAAACTGATACAACCACTCTGGAAATCCGTCTGGCATTTCTTCAGAAAATTGGACATAGTACCAAGTGAAGACCCAGTTATTTCACTTCTGGGCATTTACCCCAGAAACACTCCAACATACAACAAAGACACATGCACCACAATGTTCATAGCAGCCCTATTTATAATAGCCAGAAGAAGGAAAGATGTCCTTCAGTAAATGAATAGATACAAAAATTGTGGTAGATTTACACAATGGAGTACTACTCAGCTATCAGAAAAAATGACCTTATTTAATTCTTAAGAAAATGGATGCATCTAGAGAATATCATTCTGGGCAAGATAACCCAATCACAAAAGAACAGATATAATATGCAGTCACTGATAATTGGATACTAACCCCAGAAATATCTGAACATCTCAGAATCAACTCACAGACTGTGTAAAGTTCAAGAAAAAAAAGTAAGGAAAAGAAAAAACCATTATGTTTACTCCTTACACACCAAGAAACCTTGACTAATTCCAGGTTTCATCCTATGAGTACTTTATGCTCATTGTAACTAGTAAGATCTTAATGCATACTGTCAAACCTTATTAAAAAAAAAACAGCCAAGCAATGACAAAAACGTTTTTCTATACTTTTATGCATAAATGCCCAAAATTTGTACGTTTATCTTTCTTTCTTTTAAAATAAAGTTTTTCTATAAAAAAAAGATGGCCACTTTTACTATGTTCCTCATTCCAATCCATGAGCATGGGAGACCTTTCCAACTTCTGAGATTTCTTTTTCAATTTTTTTCTGCAGATATGTGAAGTTCTTGTCATACAGATATTTCACTTGCTTGGTTTGGATCACCACAAGGTATTTTATATTCTTTATGATCATTGTGATGCATATTGATTCTTAAATTTTTTTCTTTTCAGGTTTATTCTTTGAGTAGAGGAAGACTACTACTGATTTTCTTGAGTTAATTTCATATCCAGCCACTTTGCTGGAGTTGTTTTTCAATGTAGGATTTCTCTGGTGAAATATTTGTGGTCACTGAATTATATTATCATATCATCTGTTAATAGTGATATTTTGACTTCTTCCTTTCCAGTTTGTGTCCCTTTGACCTCTTTTTGCTCTCTGGTTGCTCTGTCTAGTACTTCCAGTACAATATTGAATGGGTAGCGAGAAAGTGGGCAGCCTTGCTAAAACCTGATTTTAGTAAGATTGTTTCAAGTTCCTCACCATTTATGTGATGCTGGATACTGGTTTGGTGTATATTGCTTTTACTTCATTTAAATATATGCTTTGAATTCTTGATTTTTCCAAAACTTTTAACATGAAGAGGTGTTGAATTTTGTCAAATGCATTCTCGGTATCTAAAGAGATGATCATGTTTTTCTTTTCCTTTGAGTTTGTTTATATAGTGGATTAAGTTGATGAATTTCTGAATATTGAACCATCCCTGCATCCCTGGAATGAAGCCTATTTGATCATTTGATCATGGTGAATGATCCTTTTGATGTGTTCTTCAATTTGGTTTGCAAGTATTTTATTGAGTATTTTGCATCAATGTTCATGAAGGACATTGGTCTAAAGTTCTTTTTATTCTGTGGAATTATTTGAATTATTTGGACAGTATTTGTATTAAGTCTTCTATGAAGGTCTGAAAGAATTCTGTACTAAACTCTTCATATCCTGGGCCTTTTTTGTTTGTTTGTTTGTTTGTTTGTTTGTTTTTTGGTTGGGAGAGTTTTGATGACTGTTCCTATTTCTTTGGAGTTATAGGGTTGTTTAAATGGCTTATTTGATCCTGATTTAACTTTGGTACCTGTTAGCTATCTAGAAATTTGTTCATTTCCTCTAGATTTTCCAGTCTTGTTGAGTATAGGCTTTTGCAGTAGGATCTGATGACTTCTTGAATTCCCTCAGTTTTTGGTGTTATGTTTCCCCTGTCTGATTTTCCTTATTTGGATCCTCTCGCTTTGCCCTCTAGTTTAGTCTGGCTGAAGGTTTATCAATATTATTGTTTTTCTCAAAGAACAATCTCCTGGTTTTGTTGATTCTTTCTACATTTCTTTTTGTTTCTATTTGGTTGATTTCAGGCCTGAGTTTGATTGTTTCCTGTGGTCTAATTCTCTTGTGTGTATCTGCTTCTATTTGTTCTAGAGCTTTCAGGTGTACTTTCAAGTTGTTAGTGTACACCTTTAAGTATGTGCACTAATTTTTAAATTGCTATTACTTCCAGCTATTAGTTGATAGAGCTAGGAACCTTTGGAAGTTTAATCAATGTTGATTTATAAAATACATACCATGTGTAAAATTTGACATATATTACAGTGTAATGTCTGTATATATGGAGGTATGTGTGCTGTACATTTTGAATATATGTAAAATGTAGTAATATTGTTAGCTTTTTGTACATTGCATTTCATTTGGCACAGGTAAACTTGTGTTCATATTGTATCTGTGACTTGCTTGCTTAACTGAGATGCCACCTCTCATAATTTTCATGCTTTTACAGACTCACTAAGTTTAGAGGACACAGATGAACCTTAGGAATTGCTGATTTATACCAGCAAATTCCTGACAAAAATTCAAAGTTTGTTTTAATTTATAGGTAAACTTTTGGGAGTGAAATTCAGAAACCACAAATGAATAAGTATATAAATTTTGAAAATGTTTATGCTTATAAAACCCCTTTCTCGAAAAATTAGAATATTTATGCTCATATGGAGTAACAGAGTATGTCGCTGTTTGACTTTGTTCATGAAGTATAATATTGATAAAATTTGTCCATATTGTTATGTGTATTAGGAATTGTTCCATTTTATTGCCAATTAGTATTCCTTTGCATAATTACAACTAATTTATTCATTCTCCTTTTAATGAACATGTGGGTTGTTTTCGGCTTTTGGATTTTATGAATAAAAATGCCAAAATCATTTTTAGAAGTCTTTTTTGAAGACATATGTTTCTACTTTTATTGCAAAACACCTAAGAAAGAAGTTACTGGGTCATATGGTAGGTATAAATCTAACATTGTACGAAGCTGCTATAATTTTTCTCTACATGGTTTATGCCATTTGTGAACTTGGTGGAAATGTGTAAGTGTTCCATTTGCTTCAAATCCTCACTGGCATTTGGTATTTTCCTCTTAACATTTCAAGAATTTAAAGGGCTTCACAGGAAAGCATTATAATGCAGTATGTATTTTTCAAGTAAATGATTCTTATTTATTTTATTTTTCTTCTAGTTTCCCTCTACTGTGTCCTACAAAATGTTGCCATGTGAAAATGGTCTCATTCAGTTGGATTAGGAATCATACCTTCAACCCAAGGCATTTAGGCTACTGTACCTCTGAAGTTAATTTTATGTTTGGCTTTGGGTGGAGTTCAACCTTCATGTTTCTCCATATGGATGCTCAGTTGATATGCTTCATTTGTTGGCAAGACACTCACCAATGGTTTTCTTTGGGGCTTTTATAAATATTCAGTTCTACTGTTTCCAGCTAGGTCTGGTTCTATACTGCTTTGCTGATTCTTTCCATTCAACTAACTACATTAAAAATATACAAGCCCCTCGGGTATTGTAGAGTTATAGCCGATCTTGAAGGTAGAGGGCGTAAGTATTTTTCTGCAAGAAAATTAATCTATGCTAAGCATTTATTATTTCTAAATAAATTTTAAATCAGCGTTTGTATTAATTTTGTATAGCTTTCTGTGATTTCCTTTTGGATTATTTTGAATGAATAGATCATTTGTAAGTATATGAAGAATGACCTGAAAATTTGGAATACCATTGTTCTCATGCTTGATGTACTTCTTCATTCATTGTTTTCATTAATTTCTCCTAATAGTTTTTTATAAGTTTCAACGTAATTTTTATTATACTTGTTAGCATTTTACATGTTTAATACTACTTAGCACAGGGTTAGTTTTCCAAATCCATTTCTTCATAGCATGTTACTGGTATATTAATCTTGTAGCCCATCTTCCACTAAAATTTACCCAATGCTTCTAGAATTCAAATATTTCACCACTATATATTGCATTACCTAAAAGTGATATTGAGTATATGTTTATAGAATTGAGAAACTATATTATTTCTATTCCTTCAGAGGACCTCAGGCTATTTCTCATTTAATTTGTTGATGTAAATTATAATAATTGATTTTCACATGTTGAAGAAATCCCACTTGCTCTGTATATATTATCCTCTTTATATATTTCTGGCTTCATTTTGCTGGAAATTTTTCACATGTTTATTCATGAAGTATATTAGTCTTTCATGTTTAAAACTCTTTTAGATTTTGAATAATGTAAGCCTCATATAATAAGCTTAGAGTATCTCTCCATTTGTAAAATAGTTGAGTATGACTGCAAATTCTTATGTTCTAGTTAAAAGGGGGTAGCCATTGACACCATATAAGACATGAATTTTTTTAAAAAAAGTTTTATTTTTATATTATGGGAAGATAAATAATACTTTATATATGTGTGTGGGTTGTTAAGATTTCCCATTTTATCTTCACTTATCTTTGGAAATTCTGTTTTCTTGAAGCTTTATCCATCTCACCTAAGTTGTCAAATGTCGTTATTCATTAACTTCAAATATGTCATGTTCCTCCCCTTCCTGATATTAGAGTGGTGATATGGATTTTCCTTACTTTTTATTGTTTTTCTTAAATTTTACTACCTTTGTGGGGTTTTTTTTTTATTTAGTATGTATGTTTACCTCTACTCCTCTCTGTGGGCAAGACTAGCATGTTCATCTTAAAATGGTATATATTTATCATATTCTCACCACTAGAGATCATTAAAGAGGAGAAGATGGGAAGAACTCAGAATAGGAATGCTGGAAAAACAATGTCTTTTGGATAGCATTCCATGCTAGAATGACAACTGGTTGAATTTTGTTCTGGTCTTTGTAGACAGTCCCAGATATTGTTAATGTGAGATTACAAGGTTTCACAGTTATTTCCATGTTCCTATTTTGTTCTGGTCTTTGTAGACAGTCCCAGATATTGTTAATGTGAGTTTACAAGGTTTCACAGTTATTTCCATGTTCCTATTGGATCTTGGGAAGCACTGAGAAGTTGATAAAGATATACTAATTCCTTTATCCCTCCCCCCCTTTTTTGATATGCTAATTCTTAATGAGCACATCACTGACACTTTCTGTATGTTGTCCAGTTGTGAGTTTCTCTATTAAGCACTATCTACCATATAAACATTCATATGAGGTTTGAAAACAGAATGAATCTATGAATATAAAAGCATAAATGTGGAGGGCAGTTTGATACTGTATATTACATTTTAAAAATATAGTAATAAGTTCATCCCTGGGGCCCAAAAGCTTGTGAACCTGATACATGGTTTTCTGATATGAATTCCTTTGTAGGGGGCAGGCCTTAAATTCAATCAGAATGTGGTTAATCACATTCCTAACAGTTATGTCAGTAATGTACCTATCCGTATATCTTGATACTCTGGTTATTGTTGTAGTTCACATGTTTCATAGCGGGTTATGACTGGTGATGTTTTTGATTTAACAACCTACATAAGACCTAGTTTGTAGCAAAGATATGGAGCTGGGAGTAATTTTCCCACCTAGTTTCCATGTGATTTCTTCATGGTTTGTGTAAAGTATTGGTATCATATATAATCTAAAAAAATGATGTAGAAATTGGGGTGTTATCAACTCTGGTAAAACAATACTCCCATTGCTCTTTTTTTAAATTTAATTTTTAAATATTTTATTGGATACTCTGTATTTGCATTTTAAATTTTATCCCCTTTCCTCCCTCCATTCCCATTCGCTGTCCCCCTCAACTTGTCGCCAAGAAGGTGTGCCCTCTCCCAATCACCCTCTCCACCTCAGTGCTTTAACATTCCCCTATATTGGGAAACTATGCCATCACTGGACCAAATGCCAGACACTGCTATTCTCAGCTACATATGTAACTGGAGTCATGGGTCTCTCCATGTGTGCTCAGTGGTTGGTGTATTTGTCCTTGGAAGTTGCAGAGGGTTTGGTTGGTTTATAATGTTGTTCTTCTCATGAGGTTGCAAACCCTTTCTGCTCCTTCAGTCCTTTCTCTAGCACCTTCATTGGGGTCTGCATATTCAGTCCGATGGTTAGCAGCAAGTATGTTAAGCTTTACATGTATGACTCTGGCAGAGCCTTTGAGGAGTTAACGATATCTGGTTCCTACCAGTAAGTACTTCTCAGCATCAGCAATAGTGCTTGGGTTCATGGGTGCACATGGGGTGGATCCCCAGGTGAAGCAGTCTCTGGTCTTTTCTCCAATCCTTTCTCCTCTATTTGTCCCTTTATTTTCTCCTGTGAACGTTTTTTTTTTTCTTCCTTCTAAGAAAGACATAGACATCAACTTTATAGTTTTCCTTCTCTTAGAGCTTCCTAAGTTCTGTGAATGTTTATTTTTGATGGTGGGGGGGTTATTTTGAGATTTCTGGGCTAGTATCTGCTTGTAAGTGAGTACATACCATGAGTGCTCTTTTGTAACTAGGTTACCTCACTCAGGATGATAGTTTCAAGTCCTATCCATTTGCCTAGGAATTTCATGAAGTTATTATTGTTAATAGCTGAGTAGTACTTTATTGTGTCAATGTACCACAATTTCTGTATCCATTCTTCTGTTGAAGGACATCTGGGTTCTTTCCAGCTTCTGACTATTATAAATAAGAATGCTATGAACATGGTTGAGCATGTGTCCTTCTTAGATATAGGAGGATCTTTTGAGTATATGCCCAGGAGTGATATAGCTGGGTCCTCAGGTAGTACTATGTCCAATTTTCTGAGGAATGGCCAGACTGATATCCAGAGCTCTTTTTTAAAAACAAATATATTTAGTTCATGATATCTTTTCCTTTATTAATTTAATTCTATGACCCTTTCTTACAGAATAACATTCGGTTTTGCCCATTTTTTATTTCAGTTCTTATATATATATTTTACCACTAACTAAGGCCCTTTATCAAGGTGGATCCAAAATTTTTCTTTTTACAATTTATAAGATCATTTCATAATTCATTTTGTATTTTTTCCTTGATCTATAAATTATTTAAGTGGGCTCTTTTATGTCCACATTTTTGGAGATTCGTGTGTATTTTTGTTATTTGTTTATAACTTAATATTATTAAATGTAAAGCATATACTCTGTCCCAGCAAACTGTATGCCAAGGTGCAGGATTCATGAACACTTACAATTAACTTTTACTCTATAGCCAGTATTTTTTGTCAAGTCCAACTAGGTCAAATGAAGGAAACAGGTTGATATGTTTTATATACTCCTTAAATACATGTCAGAAATTGTTACAATTACATACAATGCTTAAGAATCTACATTTGGTAAACATGTGGTATCATATCATTGCTCAAAAAACATCAAACTTTGGAATGTTTCAGGCTTCAAATACAGGGTAATGAACTCATAATACTGCCCAGGCTGAATATTTCACATCTCTGGTCTACTCTTTCATTCAGTTCCATTTAAAGATCATGTTCCTTCATATTCCATCTTTTCTCCTCTCTCTCTCTCTCTCTCTCTCTCTCTCTCTCTCTCTCTCTCTCTCTCTCTCTCTCTCTCTCTCTCTTTCTCTCTCTTCATGTTGCTTATTCATTGTTCACAGTGTTTCCTTTTTAGTCTGAAATAATAACCTTGATGCAATTTTCTAATTTTAATATATTATTATAAATGTAGGTTTTTACTAATTTATGTGTCAAGAGTTATTCTAGTAATTTTGGTATTTTTCCAAGAAGACTGTTTGGTTGGTGAAAACTCATTGAACAGTTAAAGTTTTGTTTCCTTTTTTGTTTGTTTGTTTGTCTACAATGTAGACATTGCACAAAAAGCTGGCATTCTGAGTTGAATCCCGTGTTTTATTCTGACTCACTTGTCTTGATATGGATTGGATAGATTATGTAGCAGCTTGTCTTTTGGTGATCTTAGATCTCTTGGACAGTCTAACTTACTTTAGTATTAGAAATAATTCTCTAAAGATAATCTTCTATAGGTTGTCACCAAAGACCTCCTGTGTTTTCAACAAGATTCATAAGAGAATTTTTTTCTGAAATACTCTTTGTTTGCTGAGTCTTTGTGTTCTTTAGGTATCAGGATGACTTTAGCCTTATAGAATGAGTTGCAAGTGATCCTTCTGTTTCTGTTTTGTGAAAAAGCACATTAGTAATTTTTTTAAATAATAATACATGTGCGTATATTAAAGTAAATTAAATGGTATAGTAAATATTATATATTTCACTATACCATAAATCATTTTATGGTAGTGCTATTTGTTTTTATTTAGTTAATAATACCTAGTAACTGACCATTTATTTGTGACATACATTTCTGAATATTCATCAATATCATTGGTTTATGTTAAATGGAAGAGCATATGAGGGATATATATATGAAAATTAATTAATTAATTAGTAGTGAATTATTGTTTCTGTCTAGTGTTGTGAGTGTTGGAGTACATTCATTATATTAAATTTTATACAGGGTACTATGTATGTGTCTCAAAAGTTAAGTTCTGATCAAGATTTTCAGGTTCAATAAATAGTCACAATAAACAACTGGTAATAACCTGCTGTCAAAAAGCTCAGTGCATTTATCTAGAGAGTTTTAGTTAGAATTTTTTAATTTTTACAATATTTTTATTTAAGAAAGATATAAGGAAAGGCTGGGTTTGCAGACCAGCCTCACAGGGTCTTTTCCACCTGGACGAGCAGAGGGCCCAGGGCATAGGCCTGGTGAGGTCCCACCGGGATTTCTTAGAGAATAGAGAGTGCTTTGCTGTGCTCACTTGAAAAGGGTCCTTTCCGGCCCTCGGTCATCTGGTCTCGGGATCTATCCAAGAAAGGCTGTACACCACAGGCACTTTTATGCCTGTACCAGAGGTGAGCCTAACACATAGGTCTGGGGAGGTTACATTGGGAGTTCTGAGAGAGCAGAGAGTTCTGTGCTCTCTGGAAAAGGGTCATATTTGGTCTAGAGAAAGCTAGGCCAATGCCAGTAAAACTCAGGACCTGTGGGCAGAGGGCTGAACTCCCAGAACAGCCTCACTAAAGCTCCCAACCTGAGCCCACAAAGACAGAACTGAGTCACTGCCATCAGAACTCATTGCTTTTCCAAAAAAGAGCCAAACACCGAGAAGCAATTTTCTTTCTGAGCTCATGGACCCTCAGATCCACAGGAGGGCTGAGCACAGTCAGTGACAACCAGATCACCTAAACTTACAGATAACAAAATGGCAAGAGGAAAGTGAAAGTACTTAAGCAATGGAAACAAAGACAACCTGGCAATATCAGAACCCAGCTCTCCCACCACAGCATGTAGTGGATTTCCAAACACACCAGAAAAACAAGATTTAGAGTTGAAATCATGCTTCATGATAATAATGATTATCTTCAATAAGCACGTGCATAACTTCCTTAAACAATTATAAGAGAACCAGGAGAAATCACTCAAAGAATGACAGGAAAACACAACCAAAGAGATGATGGAGTTGAAAATAAAAAATAGAATAAATAAAGAAAACACAAAAAGAGACAACCTTAGAGATGGAATGCCTAAAAAAGAAAACACGAGTCACTGACGCAAGCATCAGCAACAGACTACAAGAGATGGAAGTGAGGATCTCAGGGGCAAAAGACAACATAGAAAACAGAGGCAAAACTATGAGAGAAGATGCAACAACAAAAATACTGCTAAACCAAAATATCGTGGAGATTTAGGAAACAATGAAAAGACCAAACCTAAAGATAATACATGCAGACGAGAGCAAAGAATATCAACTAAAAGGTACAATAAATATCTTCAACAAAAACATAGAAGAAAACTAACCCACCCTAAAGAATGAGATGACCATGAACATTAAAGAAGCTTACAGAACTCCAAATAGAGTAGACCAGAAAAGAAATTCCTCCTGACACATAATAGTCAAAACACCAAGAACCCAAGGCAAAGAAAAAATACTAAAAGCAGTAATGGAAAAAAAGGTCAAGTAAAATAAAGGCAGACCAATCAGAATCACACCCAACATCTCAACAGAGACTATGAAAGCTAGAAGGTCCTGGATAGAGATCACTCAGACCTTAAGAGAACATAAGTGTCAGCCAAAGCTGCTATACACAGCAAAAATCTCAGTCACCTTAGATGAAGAGACCAAGATATTCCAAGACAAAACTAAATTTACACAATATCTGACCACAAACCCAGCACTACAACGAATTATAGGTAGAAAACCCAATACAAGGAAGGATATTACATCTTAGTAAAAAAAGAAAATACCTAAGCAAGAAAACCAAAAGAAGAAAAACACGCAGGCACAATTCTACTTCTAAAGAAAAACATTGCAGGAAAGACCAACCACTATTACTTAAAATCTGTTAACATAAATGGACTCAATTTTCTAGGAAAAAGTTAAAGGCTATTAGAATGGATACATAAACAGAATTCAGCATTTTGCTACATACAGGAAACTCATTTAAGAGAAAAAGACAGACACTATCTCAAAGTAAAAGGTAGGGGAAAAAACCTTCCAAGAAAATGGCCTCAAGAAGTAAGCAGGAGTGTCCAGTCTAATATCGAATAAAGTAGATTATCAACCAAAAGTTATCAAAAAGATAAGGAAAGACACTATTTATTCATTACAGGAAAATTTTGTCTAGAGGAACGCTCAATCCTTAACATATATGCTCCAAATACAAGAGTACCAATATTGGTAAAATAAACCACATTAAGTTCAAAAAAATACATTGCACCCAACACAATAATAGTGGGAGATCTCAACACCCCACTCTCATCAATGGACATATCAGGGAAACAGAAACTGAACAAGGACACAGTGAAACTACCAGAGGCTATGAACCAATTGGAATTAATATATACCTACAGAACATATCATCTTACAACAAAAGAATACAACTTCTTCATAGCACCTCAAGGCACCTTCTCCAAAATTTACCATGTAATAGGTCACAAAACAAGGCTCAATAGATATGAGAAGATTGAAATACTCCCATGCATTCTATCAGATCACCACAGTCTAAGGCTGGTCTTTAATAACAACAAAGACAACAAAAAAATCCATATACACATGGAAACTAACCAGTGCTCTATTAAACGGTAGAATGGTAAAGAAGAAATACAGAAAGAAATTAAGGATTTTCTAGAATTTAATGAAAATGAAAACACAACATACTCAAACCCATGGGATACAATGAAAGCAGTACTGAGAGGAGAACAAATAGCTCTGAGTGCTTCGCAAAAGAATCTGAAGAAAGCATACATTAGCAACTTGACATCACAGTTGAAATCTCTAGAACAAAAGGAAACAGATACACCCAAGAGGAGTAGACAGCAATAAATAATCAAACTCAGAGCAGAAATTGAACAAATAGAAACAAAAAGAACCATTCAAATAATCAACAAAACCAAGAGCTGGTTCTTTGAAAAAATTAACGAGATTGATAATTTCTTAGCCAGACTAACGAGAGGGCAAAGAGAGAGTATCCAAATTAACAAAATCAGAAAGGAAAGTGGAGAAATAACGACTGAAACAGGAAATTCAAGAAATCATCAGATCCTACTACAAAAGCCTATACTCCACAAAGCTGGAAAATCTGGAGGAAATGGATGAATTCCTAGACAGATACCAGATGCTAAAGTTAAAACAAGACAAGATAAACCATCTAAATAATCCCATAACACCTAAAGAAATAGAAGAAGTCATCAAAAGCCTCCCAACCAAAAAAAAAAAAAAAAAAACAAAAAGGCCAGGTCCAGATGGGTCCAGGCAGAATTCGAACAGACATTTATTGACAACCAATACTCTCCAAACTATTCCACAAAATAGAGTCAGATGTAACACTGCCTAACTCATTTTTAAGGCCACAATAACCCTCGTTTCTAAAGCACACAAAGACCCTACAAGGAAAGTGAACTTCAGACCAATCTCACTTATGAACATTGATGCAAAAATATTCAACAAAATCCTACCAGATTGAAACAAAAAAACATCAAAACCATCATTCAACATGATCATGTAGGCTTCAACCCTGTGATGCAGGGATGGTTTAATATAAGGAGATCCATAAACTTAGTCCACCATATAATCAAACTCAAAGAAAAAAACCACAGGGTCATCTCACTAGATGTTGAGAAAGCATTTGAAAAATTCAACACCCCTTCATATTAAAAAGTCATGGAAAGAACAGGAATCCAAGGCCCTTACATAATGTAATAAAAGCAATATAGAGCAAACCAACACCCAACATCAAACTTAACAGTGAGAAACTTGAAGCAATCCCACTAAAATGTGGGACTAGATAAGGCTACCCACTTTCCACTTACCTATTAAACATAGTACTGGAAGTCCTGGCTGGAGCAATTAGACAAAAAAAGGAAATCAAAGGGATACAAATTGGAAAGGAAGAAGTAAAATCATCACTGTTTGCAGATGACATGAGAGTGTACTTAAGTGACCCCAAAAATTCCACCAGAGAACTTACACAACTGATAAACAAGTTCCGCAAGGTGGCTGGATATAAAATTAACTCAAATAAATCAGTAGCCTTCCTCTACTCAAAGGACAAACAGGCAGAGAAAGAAATTAGGAAAAAGATACCCTTGACAATAGTCACAAACAATATAAAATACCTTAGTTTGACTCTAACTAAGCAAGTGAAGGACCTGTATGACAAGAACTTCAAATCTCAAAAGAAGGAAATCAACAAAGATCTCAGAAAATGGAAAGACCTCCCATGCTCATCTTATAGAAGGATCAACAGTGTAAAAAATGGCCATCTTACCAAAAGCAATCTAAAGATTAAATGCAATCCCCATTAAAATTCCAACCCAATTATTCATAGAGTTGGAAAGAGCAATGTACAATTTCATCTGGAATAACAAAAGACCTAGAATTAGCGAAATACATCCTCAACAACAAGAAAACATCTTCTAGAATCACTATTCCTGACCTCAAGCTATATTACAAGGCAATTGTCCTAAAAACTGCATGGTACTGGTACAGAGATAGGAACATGGATCAATGGAATAAAATAGAAAATCCAGAAATGAGCCCTCACGTATATGGTCACTTGAGTTTTGACAAAGGAGCTATAAACATTCAAAGGAAAGAGACAGACTCTTCAACAAATGGTGTTAGTCCAAGTGGCACTAAGCATGCCGAAGAATGAAAATAGACCCTTTCTTAACTTCTTGTACAAAGCTCAAGTGCAAGTGGATCAAAAATCTCCACATTAAACCAGGTACACTGACAGTATTAGATGAGAAAATAGGGAAAACCTTAGAACACATAGGCACAGGAGAAAATTTACTAAACAGAACACCAATGGCTGGTGCTCTAATGTCAAAGATTGAAAAATGGGAATTAATGATATTGCAAAGTTTCTGTAAGGCTAAAGACCCTGTCAAGAAAACAAAATGGCAGCCAACTGACTGTGGAAAGATCTTTACCAGCCTACATCTTATAGAGGCCTAATATCCAAGGTATACAAAGAACTCAATCAGTTAGACACCAGGTGAATTAAACAACCCTATTAAAAATGGGGGTACAGAGCTAAACAAAAAGTTCTCAGTTGAGGTTATCGAATGGCTGAGTAGCAACTGAGGAAGTGTTCGACATCATTAGCCATCAGAGAAATGCAAATCTAAACAACCCTGAGATTCCACTTCACAGCAACCTGAATAGCTAAGATCAAAAATTCAGATGACAACAGATGCTGGATTTGATATGGAGAAAGAGGAACACTTCTCCACTCTGGTGGAGTTGTAAACTGGTACAACCACTCTGGAAATCAGTCTGGCAATTCCTCAGAAAATTGGACATAATTCTACCCGAAGACCCAGCTATTCCACTTCTGGGCATATACCCCAGTGAAGCTTAAACATACAACAAAGACACATGCACCACAATGTTCATAGCTGCTCTATTTATAATAACCAGAAGCTGGAAAGAACCCAGATGTCCTTCAGTAGATTAATGAATACAAAAATTGTGGTATATTTTCACAAAGGAGTACTGCTCAGCTATCAGAAACAATGACTTTATGAAATCCTTAAGAAAATGGATCTATCTAGAGAATATTATCCTGAGGGATATAACGCAGTCACAAAAGAACAGACATAATATGCAGTCAATGATAATCGGATCCTAACTCCAGAAAGCTCTGAACACCCAAGAAACAACTCACAGACTATATGAAGTTCAATAAAATACAAAGGCCAAAAAGAAAAGAAAAGAAAAAGAAAGAAAAAGAAAAATGCAAAAAAAAAAAAAAAAAGAAAATAAAAAACCAGTATGCTTAATCTTTACACACTAAGAAAACTTTGACTATCTTCAGGTTACATCTTGTTTCACATATACTTCATGCTCATTGTAAGTAGTAAGATTTTAATACATACTATCAAACCTTTAAAAAAATCAAGTACTTACAAAAATGTATTCATATACCTTTTTGTAAAAGTCTGTACATTTATCTTTGGTATTTTAATATAATGTTGTTCAATTTATATTTTAAAAAACCTGTACCTTTACCTCTGTTTTTTAAAATAAAGTTGTTTAATTAAAAATTTTTAATCTCTGAATATTGCAGTTTTTTGATTTTTAAACTTAATCTTTGTATACTGTAAAGTCTCTTTGAAAATAGCACAAGACTTTCAAACAAAAACACTTGTAATAGTGTGTAGAATAAAATATTAACACATCAAATTCAAATTATAGTTTCACATTTTAGAGCATAGATTAGTAATTGTTTTTAGGTAGATGCTATATTTTCTGTTTTCTTAGTTTAATAGTTAGAGATCCCTGGTACTGTGAATACTATTTGTCTTATATTCGTGTAAACTTTTATACTCTTATTCTAATTAAAGCCTAATGTTCAACATAATTTTTTCCTTATGCTAGAATGTATAAGATTTGATTTCTTTTTTACTGGTTTTAAAAGGCGTAGAGCAATCCACCACTTAGTGCTTTACACTGATGCTGTAGAAGATGTGGCTCTAAGGTTTTGCATGTCTATTAATCCTTTTTTGTCATTCATTTTATGGTGTTTTCTACATACACTAGTTAGATGATTGCTTTTAATCTGGTTTATTTTGGTTTTAGATTAGGCTGTTCTTCCAATTTTATAGTTGAGTATCTACTAAATCTTACCCCAAAACCAGAAAATATATTAAATTCATAAAAATACAAATTTGCAATTAGAAATAAGATAAAAGCTGTGTGTTGACCTAATAGAAAGTCTACCTGAGCCCATGAAACAAGCTGATGAAATCTCAGGAAGTTAACCACAGTCAGTATCATTTGTTGAAAGGTTTTATTACTTGACTATATTCCAGTCAACTTTGAGTCAGTCCCTGAAAAAGAAACAAGTATCTCCTTCCTAATTCTCAACACCTGCCAGTATAGCAAAGGAGATTAAAGTGGAAGAAGGTAATCAATCACCCAAAGTGAAAATAGGGAGATTATCCCAGATTATGCCTATGGGCTCAATATTAATACAATGGTCCTGAAAAATATGATTAGAGAACAGAGAGAAAGGGATTTGAAGGTAGAGAAGGACTCAGCCCAATGTTCCTATTTAACATGCAAGCAGGAGAGAGACAGCAAAACTTAATAGGTGGCTTTACTTCAGTAAGATCCATCTTAGACTTGATAGACAAAATGGAAAGACTGCTTTAAGCTAAGTTTTGGGTAAATATTCAAAGCAGAGATAAAAGCTGATAAACTATTGCACTGGAAAAAAAATCACAAATACATATGAAACACTGCAAAAATTAGCCAAAGTCAAAGAAATAACTGATACATAAAATACAAAATAGGAAAACAATTTATAAATAAAATTAATAAAGAAATCAGGAAAGAACTTATAGAGAGATATATTGATATATGGATAAGTAGGTAGATATATAGATAGATAGAGAGATAGATAGATAGATAGATTTCATACATAGGAAACTAAGAATGTCTTATTAAGAGATAATTATACAACCTAGAAGTTTACGAAATTCATGTCCATCATCAATAAATGCTTTGAAATGAAAATTGTGAGTGAGATAAAATTTAATAATTGTACAATGAGTTTTAAAAGCAGGTTAAAGGCGAACACATTTAATCAAAACAGAAGGCCAGCCAAGTCCACATAGCATGTTCAAGACAGCGATCACTACTACATAGAGATATTCTATCTTACAAATAGAAAGTAAATAGTCAAAATCTAAAAAGAAAAAAATGAAATAGATATGAAAACTCAAGCGAATGAACAAATATTTTATATAGCATGTGTCCTTGTTATACAATGGAGCATCTTTGGGTTATATGCCCAGGAGTGAAATAGCTGGGTCTTTAAGAATTACTATGTCCAATTTTCTGAGAAACTGCCAGACCAATTTCCAGAGTTGTTGTACCAGCTTAAAACCCCACCAACAATGGAGAAATGTTTATCTTTCTCCACATCTTCACCAGCATCGACTGTCATCTAGTTTTTGATTTTAGCCATTGTGACTAGTGTGACATATAATCTCAGGTTTGTTTTGATTTGCATTTCCCTGATGACGAGGGATGTTGACCATGTTTCTAGCAGCCTTATTTACAATAGCTAGAAGCTATAAAGAATGCAGATGTCTTTCAACAAACAAATGAATACAGAAAGTGTGGTACATTTACACACTTGAGTACTACTCAGCTACTAGAAACAATAACTTCATGAAATTCATAGTTAAATGGATGAAACTAGAGACTATCTTCCTGGGTGAGGTAACCTAGTCATTAAAGAACACACATGGTATGTACTCACTGATAAGTGGATACTAGCCCCAGAAATTCCTGTACCCAAGAAACAGTTCACAGACCTTATGAAACCCAAAAAGAGTGAAGGCCAAACATTGATGCCTCAGTCTTCTTAGAATGGAGAATAAAACAATCACTAGAGAAAATACAAGGTCAAATAGAGGAGCAGGGATTGAAGAAAATATCATTTAGAGGCTGCCTCACCCAGGGATCTACCCCATATGCAGCCACCAAACCCAAGTACTATGGCTGATGCTAAGAAGTACTTACTGGCAGGAAATCAGTTTGACTATAGACACATGATCTTCAAAACAGTTACTGAGAAATTGCTGCATCTCATCTGTGCCATAATCTTTCATCAATCCAATATGTTCATACGATGCTAAGAGTAAGTGTGGTAAATGAGTTTAATGGTACACAGGGGCACACCATTAGTACATTAACTGAAAACAGACAAAAATACAGTGTAAGTATAAATACATGCTTACATACACATAGCTCTGTGTAGGACAGATTGTAGATAGGGTGGCCAATCCATCAGATCTAAATAGTTAAAGATTTATTTTATGTACTTGTATGTCTGTGCACATGCATGCAAGGTATGAGGGAGGCTGCACACAGAGGCCAGTATCTGCTTCAGATCCCTTTGAGATGGAGTTAGAGTCATTTTGAGAGTTCCCTATGGATGGTCCTGGGATTCAAACTGTGGGCCTCTGATAGAAGAGGAAATGCTTGTTAACTGCTGAGCTGTCTCTCTACTCCACCATGCCCACATATGATTATGTCATACATAAAGCATACAGATTTTATGTGGAATATGTCCTCTCATGTTCATCTTCTGATCATGCAAAGAATACCTTTAAATTATCAAAATAAGAAAACATTGATATTATTTATATGGCTTATAAAGGAGTGAACGTCGAAGAAAGATCAATCAACACTTAGTTTAATTAACCATGCACAAAATTAAACATTAATCTTTGGACCAGAAGTGATTGCTAAGTAGTAAACAGGCATAATTCACATATTATTAGGCAACTTTAAAAATACTATATCTCTTTGCTTTATTTTTACAAAATCAGTACTCATATTGTTATAATCAACACCTTGCATTATTTTATCCACGATTACTCTCTTTCCTTGGGTCACTGTACCTTCAAGGGTTTTGTTGTTGGTGATATTTTATTAATTTTTATTGAAGAACCCTTATGAAGGTAGGCAAAATTACATTACTAATGAAAATTCTATACCAATAGTGAGATTTGAAATTTCTATTAAAGCATTATAAAGAATCATATATGACAAGTTGTCATTAATTTATAAAATATAAGCTATTTGAAATTTGTCATAGAACTTGTATCATAGAGCATAATTTAATTACTACCTCTGGAAAGGAATCCTGGATCTACATAGTTAGAAATACAGCAATATAGACAAGCAAAAGAAACCACGTGGTGGTTAAAACGTCTGAGCTTTCTTGGATAACTCTGGAAGCACTTTTCTGACTTGTGGATACTTAAAGAAAGCACAAGTTGGAACATTATGAGAAGAAAAAATAAAGTGGACTTTAGGTTGCTTCTGAGAAATAATGTTTAATTAAGAATCTATTCTTCGCATACCTTTGCAAAAGAAGATGCTGATACTGTTTTTCTTTCTCATGTTTAATCAATTATATTGTTTAAATCCTTCTCACACATTAAAGAGCATCCAACCCAAAGGACAACATAGCACAAACTTCAAAGTGTTGCATTATGTTCTTCTACGTTTGGTAGAAAATGGACAGCATAAGGAAGTTTGCAAAGTATTGAGGTCTAACCTTCATATCTAGGGTTCTCCTAGATACCAACAGAACTTTTGACCTCTTCCTCCACAGTGTAAATCATACAGAATCCTGAGACATTTTCAGGTCACCCCTTTAGCCTTTATAGAATGTACTAGAGTTTTCTCTACTGTGTTAGACTCTGTTTTCTTAACCTAAACCCATGACTCACTCTTCTGTAGTATGATATGCCAGAATTGTGAAGGTTAGTGATGAGGTCAAAATATTTGTCTCTAAGTTTGTGAAAACTCTGACAGTAAACATGGGTGGAGGTGGCAGTTGGATAGTGGGGCAGAGTAGTAGATATTTCCAGTCATTTGATCTGTCTCTGGGCATAAAATTCATTACTGAAGATATAATTATGTACCAGCCCAGGAAGAAAAGTGTAGATGCCATAGAAATCTGAAGGCAGATTTACTTCATGAATTTCCATTTCCATTCTTCCCACTTTGAGAGAAAGGGAATATTCTCTCCATCTTGTCAGTGATCTTAGAATTGCTATATCCACTGTTAGGCCACTGTCTCAGGAAGGACCCTAAGCTACTGAGTTATTTTCCCATCCATGATAAGCGTGACATGAGTCATTAAGCCCACTGAATTTGTCTCTTCTAGTTTGTATTTCAGGAGAGTGAAACTTAAAGAAGTTCAGTGAAAAGTGGAATAAATATTGGCTTGCTAAGAAGCAAAATATATTGTTTTGCTATTTCAGGTACTTGGGATTGTATCCAGGGCTATATATGTGCTAAAGGGGCATTCTACCATTGAGGTATACCTAACTACCAACTACATAATCTACTATAAATTGACTATCCCTTAGGGTGTAGATATTTTTATTTTGAAATATATGCATATTCATAATGAGGCAATAGTGGGGTGGAATTCAAGGCTGAATTTCAGATTTGTGTTTAAGAAATAGTTTATTAATATAGGCAATTAATTTTAAAATATATCCATAATATGCCTGTATTATATAACTGCAGTCTATCACATGAAGTTAGATACAAAATTTTCCACAATGTTATTATATCAACAGTTAAACAGTTTCTAATTTTGGAACATTTGGGAATTCAGATCTTTGGATTAGCTATTGTCATCTACTATTATATATGTTTAACACAACTGTCATGCTTTGTCAATTTGAGAGCTGCTCTTGTTTGAGAAGACTCATTATTTTCTTACTGGAGGCTGGGAGAATGAAGCAGGTGGTATGCAGGCCCATCATCCTGTGTGGGCAAGTCTATGGTGAAGACCTACTGGCTTCTTCCAGAGGTGATAATTGCTTGGTGTTTTGTTCCCTGAGAGACTTACCTCATGCAAACCAACAACTAATTAGATGATGGGAATAGGTATGAGCAGTTGAACTTTTCCCCAGTAAAGTCATCTTTTGCTCTTCTCTTCTCTTGAATGTAAGCCAATAGTGGATTGAGTGTAAAGTAAAAAGATTACAATGTTACAATAGAAAACACTCTCCTTATGGGTATCTAGTCATGTGTGAATTCTTTTACTTTTCACATTTTCATTACAATGAGGCTAGATGACCATCCCAAGGGTTTTAATTGTTTTCTGGAGCAATACATCAAATGTGTAAAACTATAAATTGAAATTATTTCTAACTTATGGAAACACTGTGCAGTTCTACAGAGGCATTTTTGTTCTGTTTATTCCACAAATATACCACTTTCAAAATTGCTTCTTAACTTGAAGGAATGATCCAAAAAAATAAAGTTGTAATAAAAATATTGTTCAAGTTATTTCATGAGTGAAAATCAAAGCCATTATTTATCAGCAACTTAGGTTCAGTTTCCTTGACTGGATAATGGTGACAGAGAATGTTATAAATATTAATTTTAAAATAAATAACAGAATGGTGAGGTTAATTTTAGCCATTTAGAGTCCTTTCTTTATGCCATTTTTTGTAGTTTTAAAGAAAATTTACTTACAGCGAGTCATTTTAATCTGCCCCTCATCTGCCCTCACAAACTAATAGAAATTATCTCACACTTTTCTCCAGAGAATAACTACAAAGGGTTAAAGAAAATCCACCCTGACAATGCTACAAACAATTCTCTCCCTGTGTGTTGGTTCACTGCTCCACAGGGCATAGCAGATGTTGTGTCTGGTAGTAAGAAGGGCCCAGGAGGTGTGGGCTGTCAATCACATGTTTACTGCTTTTTTCCCCCTCCTCTTTCTACAGGCTATGCTATGGATATGAAATTCAACCAAAACAATCTGCCTCAGCTGGGGTGTATGAAGTATCAATAACCCTGGCAGAGGTGTCAAGAGCCTTGCTGGAACTTGGGTACCCTGGTGACCAGACATTTAGCAAGTTAACATGATTCTGAACACTCTCCACTTTTCTACCACAGTAATTAACACAACTGGAAATATTACAGAATCAAAATGTTAAAAAGAATTTCACCAAAGTTGCCCTAAATGAAGCAGAGGCTAAAAAAAAAAAAAATACTGGACTACATTTTTGAATATGTTGAAGCTTCAGGTTGGGCTGGTACTTTGGCTACCATATGAAAGTAGAAATAAAGAAATACCATCAAAACCTTTTCTCAGGACACCCCTATGAAAAATTCCTGAATACATTAAAACAGTTCCATTTCACCCTCACAGATATGTTATTCTGCCTTTGGAAATAATGAATCAACATAATGCTCATAATAATTCATAACTCAAATTTCATCGGAGGGTTATATCAAACAGATAAGGTTTATTAAATGGAGTAATATTAGCAATGTGTATTGAGTGTTTAAAAATCTACTCATTTAACAAAATTCAAATATTTGACAAAAAGTAAATAATAGACTCAGCTTATTATATGATTTTTAAAAAATCCCATGTAAATGACTCTATAAGAAGCTAATAAATTCCCTGTCTTGCTTTATCTTGATCATGTTTGTTTTTCAAACTTATATTGCATTATGGTATTTCCTAAGCTCTTATTTATAATTTTATTAAATTACAATTATATATTTTTCTGAGAAAAGAGTTCACATGGTATTTCTAGAAAATAATGTAGTATACCAGACAATATGAATATTTGTTTCAACAGTTTAATTATTTGTCTTTGCTTTGAAATTCAATAATGCCATCAGCATAGAAGACCTCTCAGAACCCAGCATTTCACACAGTGCAAGCTGCTTTCTGTTACAAAAGACCAGCAGCTGTGGCTCCCACAGATAGCCTTAAAGACAGATAGAATAAAACACTGGGAGGGGATAGGTCGACACAGGAGCATGAAATGGACGAGATGAATCCCCTTTGAAACAGCCGAACAGACTATAACGTTACTATAGTAACATACAGTGTTAAACTCCACGAGGATTGAGTTAATCTTTCTCAAAAAAATAAACAAACAAACATACAAAAAAGACCCCCCCAAAAGAAACTCAAATGCTAACAAAAAAAAAAAAAAACTAATAATGATCACAGACATTCTGCCTAAATATTTTTTTCACAAACTTATTTTTTTATTTCATTTAGATAAACAAAGAACTGAATACATATTTTGATTTTAGGAAATAACCCTGGAAATTCACAGTATTAGAGGAAATGCAGTTATTAAATACCCCTAATAAATATAGTTATCTCTATGTGCAGCAAGAACACCTAGGCTACAAAGGAAGAAAAATTAAGCAACAGAGTTCTCAAATCTTGTGTTCTCTCTTTTCTATTTACGTTCCTTTCTTGTTTCTTTCTTTTTCTATTTATTTTCCTTCCTTCTTTCTTTCTTTCTTCCTACCATCCTTCCTTTATTCCTTTCTCCCTTTCTTTCTTTCTTTCTTTCTTTCTTTCTTTCTTTCTTTCTTTCTTTCTTTCTTGATTGATTGATTTCCTGTTGTTTATCTGTTTGTTTTTATGCATTCATCAATTTTTGTCAGGTGCAGAGAGTTTAATTGTTCATAAATTTGGAAGCCATTCTACATTCAAAAAGAAAAAAAGCAAAAAGAAAGAAAAATCATCAGGCTACTATTCACTGTGGCTGCAAAGTTTCTAGCTTTTTCTGTTGTAATCTTGCTCAGAGATGATTTAAGAAAAAGGTACAAAAAAGTATGAATTGTTAGAAACAAAATGTTCTATACAAGCACAGAAAAAAATCACAAATAGAAATCTAATTTTGAATTTTTCCCCGGTGGTCTGGGTCTGTAACACAGGGTAGGTGTGGGGTTCTGATTATCCCTTCTCCTTACACAATACTGCCTGTCACAGGGTTTGTATGATTACCATCTATAAACATGCTGCAGGTAAAATCTTGCAAGCTCTTTGTTCCACCAAACCCTCCTACTTTTTGAGCACACGGCTTCTCACATGCACATTCTAGTCTCATTCATTTTAACTGGTGCCCATTTTTGTGGTTTCATTTTCAAATATTAAATTTAAGTCTTAAAGATCAGTGAAACCAATGATAAATAAACCTTAACGTTCCCATCCCTTGGATTTAGGGTTAAATTAATGATCATGTGAATTGCTTTTCTTGAATACAGCTCTAGTGATCTGAAAGAGTTAAGAAATGCCTCCTGGCCCTTAATTTATGCCATGGGGTTAGGCACCAAGGCAGGCTGGACTCAATAAGAATATTTTTAGTGGGATTTAGCTAACAGTGTGAGACATACCTTTAATGGATTTAGTTTGGGTAAACAACCTTTGTCTAGACAGCCCAAATGTCACAGGTATTGGTGTTCATTTTAAGTGGTAACTGCTAGGTAAATAATTGCAAAGTTGACTTTCATTATTCATACTGATATTTTATGAATTAAGTTTTTTTTATCTTATCAAAAACTAGATGTACGTTTTTAGCAGTGATTTTAAGCACAGACTATTTTTGCTAATCACTATTATCATTAGATGATCTAGGAATGGTTAAATATTAGATTGCACTCATTTGTGAAGATTGCTGAGGCTGCTTAAGAAACATCAGCATTACGAGTATAAAATCCAGAGTGGGAATAAGAGCAGGCAGTAGAGTTTGCGGGAAAGTAAAGAGCACAATTAGTTAAGGATAAAAGATGAACAATTAGACAGAACTACGCAAGAAGGTATAAAGTACTCATTTAGCATGAAAGTATAATGATTCATTAAACTGATCTTGCATATAAGAAATAAAAATCTAACCACTCCAAGACAGCTGTGTCATTTTTTAAAAAATGGACCGAAGTTTAATCCACTTCCTTATAGTACAGAAAAAAAAAATGACTCATCTTTTTAATAACTAAAACTACTATAATCTAAGTTGTTGCCTTTATTTATGACAATATACTTCCATCTAATTAGGGTAAATGCACCTATAAAACATTTCGTTTTTCATAATATTTTGCGGGAGACTCATTATAAAGGGATGGGGAATAGAGCTCGGATTGGAGAGGACTCAGCACATTCAAGCATTTCTGTCACTGATGAGCTATGAGGACTATTCTCCCAAATACAAGCTCCATGCTTGCCTGGATCTCTATATTTTCTAAAATTATAGAAATGAGTAATACAATATATCCTTGCTCAATAAAACAGTAAGTGTATAATTCCATAGAAAAAGGATAACTTAAAAATCTTACATGAAAAACGGATTATAAAAATCTGAGAAAGATTGGGTAAAGGGTATCTTTGGAAAACGTTAATTCTAAAGAGAATGTGATTATAGCGTTTACTACAGGGAAGAGTTGTTACTTTTACATAAAGCATTCAATTATTTATGCATGCAAATTTCTGTTCTTTGTTGCTTTAATTTTGTTAAAAACAAGTGTCATCTGAGGTTGTACTTTCTTACTTATTGTTAACATTGGAAACTCTACCCCACAATACAAAATAAATGAGATACGAGACTAAAAGCAACAAGTACTGTATTAAATATTGCCTTAAATGAGAACGCATTGCTGGTAATCCTATTTATATATTGCATAATATATTATTTCTTTTGATTATGCTTTTTCTTCCAGTGGACACTGCACATTTCACCAGCAAGGCTATGAGATTCAAACTAGTAATTAGAAACCCGAGGCTCTAATAATTGGACAAAAATAGTCGGCCTCATTGTATAAGTTGTTCAGAGAGAAGAGAAAGTAAATGGATTCTTTAAAAATAAATTAGTTTAGTCCAGAAATATTCACATAACAGGGAATAGTTCTTCTGGACCTATCCAGCTATTTTCATTCAGAGAAGCAAAGGAAGAGGACCATGTTTTCAGGGCTGTCAGCTGAAATGCATGTCAAACTTCTTAAACTGCAGTAAATTTTACCTCAGCTATCTCAAAGATCTCTGGAAACCTCCTGAATGCAATCTATACGAATCCCTAAGTCCAAGCAACCTTCTTCTTAACACTGCAGGACCATGCAAGGAAGGCCTCTAAACTCCATCAGCTTCTTCTATGTTGTGGTTCAGACGCCACTGACCATTTCATCGGAGCAGCTTGGCCATCCTTATCTGATTCTCTGTAGGAACAGAAAGAGGAGGGTGATAAAGCACTAGCAACAATCATCAAAACAATTTGTACACAGAGTAAGCATTTTTATTTTAAGTGTGTTTATATACATGATTATTTTGTCTGTATATACATGTGTGTACCATATGTGTGTAGTGTCCATTGGAGACCAGAAGAGGGCATTGGATACGCTGCAAATGGTGTCATTGGTGCTAACAATACAAGGTCTTTTACATGAGCAACAAGTATTCTAAATTGGTGAGCCATCTCTCCGGACCTCAAGACAGATGTTTTAATGGTCTTACAGGTATCACGTGTTCCCTGACGTCAAATGGAAGTCCTGTAAGGAGAGCCACCCCTGGACTCTCTCCAAACCCCCATCACATCAAGTCACTACAGGGCTAGGTGTGTCCTCTCCCATTGAGGCCAGACATTGCAGCCCAGGTAGAGGAACAGGATCCATAGGAGGCAACAGATTCAGGGACAGTCCCCACTTCTGTTGTTGGGGACCCTCCTGAAGACCAAGCTGCACATCTACTATATATGTGCAGGGGACTGAGGTGCAACCCCTGCTTGCCCTTTGGCTGATGTTTCAGTCTTTGGAGAGCCAAAGGGTCCTGGTTAGTTGATTATGTTGCTCTTTCTATGGAGTACCTGTTACTTGGGTCCCTCAATCCTTCTATAATTCTTCTACAAGACTCCCTGAGCTTCATCTAATGGTTGGTTGTGGATCTCTGTGTCTGTTTCCATTGGCTGCTGGTTGAGACTCTCAGAAGACAGTTATGCTAGGCTTGTGCCTGCAAGAAGAACAGAGTATTGTTAATAGTGGCAGAGACTGGTTCCTGCCTACGTGGTGGGTCTCAATTGTGGTAAGTCATTGGTCTGCCATTCCCTGAGTATTTGCTCTTTCTTCCTGCACATCTTGTGAGCAGGACACATTTTATGCTTATGGTTTTGTGGGTTGGTTCCTGTCCTTATCCCTCCACTGGGAGTACTGCCTAGCTACAGGAAGTGGTCACTTCAGGATCCATATCATCTACTACTACAAGACTCAGCTAGAGTTGCCCCCACAGCACCCCGACTCTCCCTTCCCCAAGTCCCAGGTCTCTGGATTATCTAAGAGATGCCCAGCTCTCCCTACACCAGTCCCCCCCACCCTACTCCCTTCTTTCCTAACCTACCCAGTTTCTTCCAACTATCCACCATCTATATCTGTTTTATTTCCCCCTCTGAGAAGGGTTTAGCCATTCTTCTGTGGACTCTCAATGTTCTTTGGCTTCTTTGCTTCTATGGATTGCAGTGTGGTTATCCTGTACTTTATGGCTAATTACCATTTACAACTGAGTACATACTATTCATATCCTCTTGGGTCTGGGTTAACTCACTCAAGATGATATTTTGCATTCCCATCGGTTTGCCTGCAAATTTTATGGCGTCCTTCTTTTTAATGGCTGAGTAGTATTCCATTGTGTAAATGAACTTCAATTTCTGTATGGATTCTTCAGGTAAGGCAAATCTATGTTGTTTCTAGTTTCTGGTTATTATGAGTAAAGATTCTATAATCATAGTTAAGTAACATGTCCTTGTGGGAATGTGGAGATTTTTTTCAGGTATATGCCCTTAGCTGGGTCTTGAGGTAGAGCTACTCCAAATTTTCTGGGAAATCACCAAATTTGTTTCCAAAATGGTTAGGTAGAGATAAGAAAAATTACAGTTATATGTACTTACTACAGTTATAGCTATTTTATCCGCAATATTCTATTAATTACTCACAGAAAGGCAGCACCCCTGCTTGGGCTTGGGTTCCAGCAGTGACCAAGGCTCTTTCATGGCAGTGTGTTAGATGAATATCTTGAAGCTAGTGTCTACAAGTGAGGTCTGGTTGTGCTGCTACCCAACTTCTGTGGCCAGGACTGTGGCTGCTGGATCCACCAGAGCTCCCTCCAAATTAACATATTCTAAATACTATAACATCCTTTTTTAAAAAAAATGTTTGAACTGAAAATACCTTAGTATCTAGTGCCTCTCATTTGGTTTAGTAACATGATTATAATGTTTAGGATTTTTAACATGACTATAATGTTTAGAGGTTGATTAGCAGGGGAGAGTACTTGCTGCACACGCAGAAGTATCTGAATTCTGTCTTAATTCCTATGGAAAAAGAGGGGAACAGGGGAACTTCTGTGTCTCTCGGTGACCAAGCACTGTCAGAGCCAGATAGAAGGATTGATGAGGCTTTCTAGCCATCAACCCATCAAGAGACACTATCTCAAATAAATAAATAAATAAATAAATAAATAAATAAATAAATAAATAAATAAATAAGGATGACGGTGGTGGTGCTGGGTTATCGAGTAGGAGTCAACATTCCCTCTATTCTCTATGAGTATGCATATATGTATATATGTCACACGTACAAGACATATTATTTTCTGTCTCACACACATACACACACAAATCATCCAAGTATTTAATCATGTTAGTGAGCTTGTCTGTCTCATTTTAATGATTTTTGTCATAATATGAAGAATGTAAGGGAAGAGTCAGTGACACTAACCACATTCGGAGAAGGCTGAGTGTCTCTTTGTGATATAACCGCCTGTTCCATGGAGGATGTATTTGTACGAAAGATCACCGCTTAAACTTACAAAATACCTAAAAATAAAATACTGCCTAAATTAAATCTAAATTCCCAATTTTCATACACACACACACACACACACACACACATATGAAGTATATAAATTATTTGAGACTGCATCTGCTCTGCTCAGTTTTTAAATGTATCATTAATTAAAATTGGTTCTAGCATGCAATATTTGATGTTTTCTGAATGACAGGACACTGATGTTCCTGAATTAGGCAACATTTTCTATACTCTTATAATTGTATAAACAGAACTCAATCCTCAGTTTGAGATAGTAGATATAGTTATAGCCATATCAGAAGAAGGGTCATGTCCTTGGTATTTAACAAGGTTGAAATTATATGGAAATCACATATTTGTATTTTGTTGTTTATAAATTAATACTCTCTGCAGATTTATCAATAAGTTGTTTTCTGAGAAAAATCAGAGGCAAATCTACAAGAAAAAAATATAAACATGTAAAATAAATAATTTATAAGGGAATTTTCTGGAAAAAAAATACTGTTCATTGAAGCACAGACTCTAAGATCAATGAAGTCAAATTCCATCCCTTTATGTTACTTCAGATTTATAACCAGATATTTATTGGTCAGAGTCACAAAAACAACAGGTTGCCAGGTTCGTTTTATTTTCCTTGTAAGTTGGTACTTTGAGAGACAGCACTAAAACTTTCCCTGATTGGAACTGTTGCAAATAGGAACTTCTGTTTACTTTAATTATTGTCTTGCTTATTGCTTAAGTGTATTTCTAATGAAATTATGAGCTCAACCGTCATAGCAACAGAAGAAAAGTATGTTTTGGCTTTTAAGATATTTGGAGTGAATAGATGAATTATGTATTGCAGCCTCTGTATCAGGATGCAGATATAGAGAATGTTTAAGCAGCCATTTAGGCAATGCTGAAGTAAGAGAAAAACAGTAACTAGGAAACCCTGATGTGCTTCTCTAGATTAGCTCTGCCCTCTAGCTATCAACCATAATTCTGCTAATAACTCAACCTACCGAAATTCTGAACTCACTATGCATATCTTTCAACTACATCCAAGTCACGTCCTCAGTGCTTAGTAACCAGGACATCCTTGAATCCAGAGTCACCCTATTCTTTGAAGTCAATTCTAAATTTTGGGACTTCTGAACCTCAGATTCTTCATTTAAGTGTTATCAATAACAAAACTTAAAGGTACGTGATTAGTTATGATACTTTAAATATTTGCATGAAGAATTTGTCTGGGATTCCTTCTGCTATACAAGTGATTCTGTTAAGAGTCTAATATTCTTTATATAGGCAGAAGAATATAAATATACATTTATTTATTTTTATTTTGTATTATACTTCCTTATATTTCAAACTTTTTTTAGACACTCTCCCCCTACATATTCAATATAGTACTGGAAGTCCTGGCTAGAGCAATTAGACTGTAAAAGGAAGTCAAAGAGATACAAATCAGAAAGAAGTCAAAATATCACTATATGCAAATGATATGATAATATACTTAAGTGACCCCCAAAATACTACCAGATTACTGCTACAGCTGATACTCAACTATCAGCAAAGTGGCTGAATATAAAATTAAGTCAAACAATTCAGTAGCTTTCCTCTACTCAAAGAATAAACATGCTTAGAAAGAAATTACAAAAAAGATATCCTTCACAATAGTCACAAACAATATAAAATACCTTGATGTGACCCTAAGTAAGCAAGTAAAATATCTCTATGACAAAAACTTTAAATCTCTAAAGAAGAAAATTGAAGAAAATCTCAGAAGATGGAAAGATCTCCCATGCTCATAGATTAGCAGGATCAACATTGTAAAAATGACCATCTTAACAAAAGCAATCTACAGATTCAATGCAATCTATTCAATGCAATCTAATGAATCAAAATTCTAACTCAATTCTTTACAGAGTTAGAAAAAGCAAATTGCAAAGTCATTTGGAGTAGAAAAAAAAAAACAAACAAACAAACCAAGGATACCAAAAACTATTTTTAATAATAAAATAATTCCCCAGGAAATCACCATCACTAACCTCAACCTATATTACAGATTGTTGGTTCAACTGGCAGTCAGCATGCAGAAGAATGCAAATCGATCCATTTTTATCTCCTTGTACAAAGCTCAACTGCAAGTGGATCAAACACTTCCACATAAAATCAGGTACACCGTAATTAATAGAAGGGGACGTGGGGCAAAGCTTAAAACACATAGGTACTGGGGAAATTTTTCTCAACAGAACACCTATGGCTTAAGTTCTAAGATCATGAATCTACAAATTGGACCTCATTGAACTGCAAAGTTTCTGTAAGGCCAAGGAAACTATCAAGAAGACAAAATGGCAGCCAACAAATTGGGAAAGGATCTTTACCAATTCTACATCTGATATAAGGCTAATACTCCAATGAAGAGAGTCGAGAAAGAGCTGAAGCAGCTGAGTTTCCAACCTCATGGGAAAAACAAACATTATCAACCAACCACACCCCAAGGACTTTAAGAACTTTTAGTTTTAGAACTCCCAGGGACTAAAACACCAAGCAGTGAGTACACACGGAGAGACCTTTGGCTCCTTTTGTACATGCAGTAGAAGATACCATGGTCTGGCATCAATGAGAGGAGAGGCCTTTGGTCCAGTAAAGGTACATTTTCCTCACTCACCAAGGCACTGAGGTGGAGAGGGTGATTGGAAGAGGGAGCTTCTTCATAGAAGCAAGTGGAGGGGGAGGGGGAGAAAGGTGGGGTTAAAGGGGATAACATTTGAAATGTAAATACAGAGAATATTGAATAAGATAATAAAAAATAGATGTGTATCCTTTCTTTTTTGTTACAATTATTTAATCTAATTTTTAATCCTTATTCTTATTTAATCTATTTTTTATCCTTATCTTCCCAGTCTGCCCATCCCATTCCTCATTCCATTTTTTTTCTCCTCTATATTCAAGAGGAAGTTTCCACCTTCCACTCCAGCAAATCTTCTTGCTCCCTGGGGCCTCAAGTCTCTCAAGGGTTAGTTGTCTCCTCTCTCAGTGGGACCAGAGCAGACAGTTCTCTGCTGTATATGTGTCCAGGGCCTTATATCAGCTAGTGTATGCTGCCTAGTTGGTGGCTCAGTGTCAGTGCCTGAGAGATCTCAGGGGTCCTTTCAGTTAGGAAGTGTATGCTTTTGCCACAGGTTAGACTTGAAAAAAACAGGCTTACATAAATCAAACCACTATGCCGTGCTGAGCATTGCAAAATTGCATGAGTATGTGACTTTAAAAAATAAATAAATAAAGTTTATAACACACAAATATTAACTGTTCTCCAAGCACAGCTTAGATATTTTCAGTTTATTTAGTCATGGCAGTTTAGAATACTGATATACATTAAAATTTGTAAGTCATTTTCTTATCAATGCATTTAAAATTATCTTAAAGATAATTTTAATAAAATCATTTTATTATGTTCTTTTTGATACTGTTTTGGTAAGGAAATCGCACCGTGGTTTAGCATTGGATAAACAATTGGTGTGCCTTCCCTTGGGGAAGATATTTTTCTCCTCTCAAAATTGTTTAGTGGCTGTAGATCTGGAAATGTACACACTAATAAAATTATGATCAGGATGGATTTATGAACTTGGAAATATATACATATGCACATACACTTATATTTATGTGACAATTAATACAAGAAAATGATCATGAATTTGAGAAAGATCAAAAACAGGAGATTGTGGGAAGATTTGGAGAGAGAAAAGGGATGGGAAATATAGTGTAATAGCATAAAATACAAGAAATAATTATTCTTTTAAAAAAACTTCTTTTCTATATCCAGTTGAAGAAGTGTTTTTGTTTTTGTTTTTTGTTTGCTTGTTTTGTAGATACATTAAGATATTAATCAGTTTTGAGTCAACAAATCAGTTTTGAATCAGAGAAACTTAAAGAACAAAACAATGGCTCTGGGTTTTATTTCTTTTAACATTTTCCCCATTGTGATGTCTTCTCACACCATTTAAACCATGTCATTGATGATGTTCATAAGACAAGACATACTGTCTGCAGTATCAGACTCATTAAAACAGTAAAACATTGGCAATAAAACAAAAATGATCCGGAATACTAGAAGCTTAACATTCTCAATTCAGTTAAACAAAATTCAGGACATTGGATAAAAACATCTTAGTAAATTAGTTTTAAAGATAAACACAAGAGTCGTTAGCATGTTGGTAGGGTATGGATGCTCTATTTCACTTACCAACAGAAGCATTTGTTACAATTGTGTTGATTATGCTAACACAAATGTCCTGAAAACAACACTGGCTTGCTCACATCTTTGAGTTTTCCCCATCTGTACAGAGGGGTCATAGGAGATGAAGCATCTCTAGAAAAGCTACTTTGTTAATCTTTGAAGCAACACTGCTTTTTATTCATTGAGATTTTATTTCATTCTTGTAGACTTAACATCTCACTGCATGAACAAAGAAAATACCATGTGAAAAGGATTTCAGGCTAGCTACTTCCAAAAGGATTCAACCTTCAGAGCACTATCAATATCAGCCCTACACCCACACAGTTAACACTTTTGAATACATTTACTGAAAGCCATTAATAAAGCAACAATCTTACTCTGGTTCTTAACCATGTGTCACAGTGAAATAAGTTCATGTAAATCCGTGAACTGCACGACAACCATCAAATTAACAGTCATTTCAAGAAAAAAAAATGCCCCTCAGGCTGAAAAATAATTAGTAGTCTCTCACTATCTTTTCTCCTAATAAAAATCACGATATTATTGTTGACTGTGCTAATAAAACACCTCCCGTGACCCTGATGTAGCTTGCTGTAAAATGTAAGGGCTGTTCTCTTGTGCAGCCTCACACTTCTTTTATTGAACATTTCCATTTGGCTCTTCATCTGGGAACACAGGGGCTCATAGACAGTGAAGAACTTTTGTTGCAGTATAATACAGCTCTCACTTGTTTATTCCTGCACTTCATAAAACACCAGCTTTACAATTCATCCCCATTAAAATCTAACTTTTAACTCCAAAGCTGAATATTCAGACCTATGGATCCGAGAAAAAACAAGAGCAGGAAACAGAGAAAGCAAACAAACCTAGACTGTGCATAAGCAACACAGAACTATCAGAAACATTGCTTTAACATAATTTCCAGGGTTTTGATACTTAAAAACTTTAAAAACTTGTTCAACATATTTTGGAGGCATAACGTATCTACTGTAACTACTTCCTGTATTATTTTGTACTAAACATTATTGTAGGTCTCTTGGGGACAGAAGAAAGTTGAGACATACTTTTTCTCTTTAGTTTACCAAACACAGGGACTGGTTAGTTTTGTGTGTGGAAACAGACAATAAATTGGGTACTACTTGTGTTTCAAATATGCAAAATTGGGGTAAAATCTCTGTTATCATCTCAAAAACACAAAAGCCTGATAAATATAGCAAAACACTAAAGTGTATTAATTACAACATTGACCAGGACCTATGTATCAGTAACACAATTCATGAGCATTCTGATTTCAGGAACTGACAAAAATTAACAGATGATTTTGAATATATGATGAGGTGAACAAGATAATGTATTTGCTTGGCATCCAGTGGGGGGGGGGATTACAACATAATTAAATACAACAGAAGCCAGGACATGACCAGTTTTCCGAATGATGATATACTCTAAAGAAAATATATTTATTGAATTTTGGCAAACTTTTAGAGTAGACCTTTTGTTTTGGACATGTAATATTTTATTTTAATTCTTCAGTGTATTTTATTGGTTATCTTCTTTATTTACATTTCAAATGTTATCCTCTTTCCCCAATGTTCCCTCCACAAACCTCTCATCCTATTTCCCTCCTCCTGCTTTTGTGAGGGAGCTCCTCTACCCACTCATCCACCCATTCCTGCCCCCACAGAACCAAGGGCCTCACTTCCCTCCCATTGCTGCTAGATAAGGCAGTCCTCTGCTACATATGCAGCTTGTACCATGAGTCCCTCCATGAGTGCTCATTGGTTGGTGGTTTATTCCCTGGGAGCTCTGCGGGGTCTATTGGTTAACATTGTCCTTCCTATGGTGTTGCAAACCCTGTAAGCCCTTTAGTTCTTCCTGTACCTCCTCCTTTGGGGTCCCAGTGCTAAGTTGGATGGTTGGCTGCCAGCATCAGCTTCTGTGTTGCTCAGGCTTTAAAAAATGTGCAATACAGATGAGGTTATAAAATAAAACAAAACTGAACAGTATTTCAGTTGTGCTTGTCCCCTTCTCCCTAAAAATAAGTTTTAAGGTATTTTGTATCTTTTACTGCTTATTAAAAATTACATATAAATTAGAAGTGTATCGTAAGCGGTAATCATTTGGGTAGCAAAAATAAATGTCACAATTACATAAAATATTTTACCAATTTCTTTTTTTTTAAATCCCACAAACAAAGTAAGCTGTGTGCTTAAATTTATGAACCTGACATTTTCATCATTCCGCTTAATCCCAACTTATTAAAGTAGATCTGAACTAACTGCTGTCTTAGAGACTATTGTGAAGATCTTGTAGACTTGGAAATCTCAGAGTTACCAAGATAAACATTTGTAGGACTCATGTGTGTTGAGGAACACTTGAGACTCTCTGGGAAGAAGCATAGTTGATGAGCAAAGACAGGATCTCAGGCCTACTCCCAGAAGGACTGAGGCTAGATGCTGTGTTCTTAAGGCTTCTGGGATATTTTAGTGCAATTTTATAGAGATAGAGTTTAAACTTATTTTGACAGCCTCACCTCCTAATAGAGATAAACCCTTTCATTTAAATGCTTCAGATAACTCAAAGTTCACAAACACTGCCACTATCAGAACACATTAAAAAACATCATTCCAATGGACAGATGATAAATGATCTCTACAATTTCTCTGTTTTAGGGCAAATTCTAAGATTATAATATAATGACTGACAATCTCTAAAGAATTATTTGTTTTTGCTCCCATTTCTAGATAATCAAAGTCTAAAAACTTGGCAGTACCACTGAGACAGAATGACTTCCTAATGGTGTGTGCATGGACAAATGCATCACATCTTGAAACAGTAAGCCAGAGACAGAGCTTGTAGTACCAACTTCATATCAAAAGGCATCTCTAAGTGACCTCCGCTAGGACACACACCTTGAGTTTCTCATCTCCTAACACTCCTACACTGTAGACCAAGCTTATAATATATAAACATATGAAAAAAAGATATACAAATCATAGAACACTCTTTTGGAACTTCAGGACCATTTTCTGCCTTATGTTCTGCTCTCTTACAACAGGATGATGCTAATACATTGCATAGACTGACTAGTTCCTGAATACCAGTTAGTGCCTAAGTGGTTCTAACTGTTTATTATTAAATAAACTATCCACCAATATTTTTCAGCATCATGAAGTGAACTCCACTGAGGTTTCTCCTTCTTGTCTTCCCACTATCTTCCTTTCCCTGTTTTTAAATACTGAGGCCTAATTAAAAGGAACCAGAAAGAGATGCACCATGGCTTTAGATATTACAAGCTGTTAGGTTTCTAAATAATACATTGCTTTTGTATATAAAGTACATGGATTGTTCTGACAAGTCATTCCTGCTCTTTGAGTTTTATAACTTTAGTTCCACAAAAGTGATTTTTAAAAAAAGAAAGAAGAAACAGATGCAACTGTCAAAGCAGAAGACCAAGGGAACTATGCAAAAAAAAAATGCATATATTTTTTTGAAAAACTAAATTTATAAACTTGCTTTTGCATTCAGCTATCTCTCTCTAGAAAGGTGTGACTTTGTGTAAAAATGTTATCATGGAAAAAAAAGAAGAATGGACACTGTATCCATTTAATATTAAAAATACTGCCACAACTAGAAGAGAGAGCTAGGAAACGATTTTTTATAAGGTGTAACCTGCTCTTGGTCAAACACTGTTTTCTCTCCTTTTAGATACTGGGTTTATAAATGATAACCAAACTGGAAGCACTATGAAGAGAAGCTTTATATGTAACAAGCAGTATAATTTAGAGTTAATATCAAATCATCACAAAGCCCAGATTTTTTGCTGCAGATCTTCAAGTGAATTGAATGGGTCATTCTTAAAATGTCAGTTTGACTGACCATTTGTGATTAATTTCATAACAAGTGTTTGTTCAGATTATTTGTCTGTTTTAAACTTGATTAATTACTTATTTCCACTCAGAAGCACAGGTACTGGTAGGGTCCAATTTTCTTATTCTCCAGCCTTAGCCTCCCGAGGATGTGATTACTAAATTACAATTAGTTACATGATTTCTTGTAGTGCTTATCTTTTTTTATGCATTTTCTCTGTACAAACCCTTTGTCTCAAAAATTTTTGAAAAATATTGTTCTATTCCACATGCTGTCACTTCTTCTACTGAATGTATATCATTTGTTATGCAAAAGCTTTTTAATGTGATAATCATAGTTTGAGATTGCAGGACATTGTAAATTTTAACAATAACGATAGTTCCACATCTCAGAAGACTAGTTGTCTTTAAGATGAAGGATGGTAGAAATAAAAAACCAATACACTTTTAGACAGTATGTAGAGGAGTGTAGATTATATTATACACACACATGCACACACACAAATAAATAAATCAGTATGACACAGAGATATTTTACATACCCATGTTCACTGAAACTCAGAATAGCCAAGATACTATGACAGATTATCAACAGATAATGGCTAATGTGTTCATCAACAGATGAATAGTTAAGAAAAATGGGCTGCATATTATTTCACAATAAAGAAAATTAAAATATGCTGTTTATACAATGAATGGAATCAGAATACTTATATTTGTACCAAGTGATATAAGCTATATGTACAAAGACAAATAGTAGAGGTTTGTCTTGATTTGTGGAAACTAGGACTTTAATTATTTAAATGTAGATTTACTAAGGTTCCAAAGGGTAGATTTGAGATGAAGGACTAAAATTAAAATTTGGGTTTGATCAGTGTCTGTTTTATGATATGTAGAAGGTCCAAGGAAATTCATTAATATGCACAGCCCATTAATTTTAAAGAAAAATAAAATTAAATATTATTTTTATGACCAAGTCTCATATTAGGTATACTTGAGTATAAATTTGAGAATGGTAGTGAGCACTTCAAATTTTCAAGAATGAAAACTGTTTTCAATATATATACAAATGTAACTCCTAGTTCATGGTAGTAAATTAATACATTGAGGAAGAATAAACATAAATAAAGATGCACATAAGTACAATGCTTCCCTAAACTATTCAATGATGCTGAAATAAATATTGTCTTAATTTGTTACCAAGAGGCAAATATTTTATAAGACAACCTTAGGATTGTTTTATTGTTATCCCATCAGTTTTTTTTTATATAGGTAATCATTCATAGTCATACTGCCTTTTTTCCTCCTCTGAGAAGTTTTTTCTAGAATTTGTTCATAGGTGTGTCCAAATAAATGAGGCTTGTATAATCTGAGGGTTTAATTGGGCTGAGCATTCAACATGACAGAAAGAACACACTAGAAGCCATGGGGTACTGAGCTAAACAAGAAAACCAGCATATTCACAGGGGCATTTTTGTAGAACTCAGATTCCTCAAACATGTTCTTACTTTCAGAAATTATTGTTTATTCACAGATCTAGGAAGAAGTTGCAAAGCTCAAAATGACCTGATCATAGATACCCCAGGATGTCACATAGCTACAGGAAAAGCAAAGTGGCACATTCTAGTATGATTCAAGAAGAAACTGGACTCCATCTCTTGACCAGAGAAGAAGCATATACATGCAGGGCAAGAAGGAATTGGTGGGATTATGGTTATCTTTTACTACACATGCACGTGCACACACACAGACACAAAATGATGTCTCAGAATTAAAGTGAGATATTTCAGTGAAATAAATTATTCCTTTGATATGAAGAGATGCAGCACTATTGAAACTTCTGGATTCAATTTTTGTTCAAGAGCAAATAACAAAATACTTTACAGTACAAATATTTTAAGTTGCTTGGAATATGGCACACGTTTTGTAAACCACGAAGCACAATACAAATATAATTACCTTTACATTATCTACAATAATGTAAATAACATAAATAACCATGTGGAGGCTCACACTCCTGATTACATGTAGATTTGAATGGAATAAATATTGCTAATTCCATTTTGCAGCTAAGGGTAAATTTTCTGAGGTATGTGGTATCTTTTACTTTTATGAGGATTAGAGATCTTACCTTCTCCCTGAAGTTACAAATTAACTAGCTATTAAAACTGTGGCCATCACCTTGGGTCTTTGGCATATTGAACATGCTATTCAATAAAGAATGCATTCTAAAAAAAAATCCTATGGAGGAATTAGTGGTCCAAACAGGAGTGTAGGCAAAGAGAAGCAGTAAGAGATTGGGACACTCCAGTGAGAAGTGTTCCCAGTAAGTTACACACATGCAGACACACACACACACACACACACACACACACACACACACACACACAAAACACCTGTGGACAGCGGAGAGAGAACAATGATGTGAGGTCATGGAAGAGACTGCCAGTGGGGCACAGAATGGCAAGTGATGTTGCATGGGAAACAGTGACAAGGGTGACAATCGTATACAGGGTAGACAAGAGGGGTGAGAGCCTCCCTCCCTCAGCGTTCACACCCTGCTGCTGAGGAGACTTTGGGGTTTGCATAGAGCTGGAAGGAGTCTGTGGAAGAGTTTAGAGAACAGACAGAGCGTGTCCATAGCAAAATGAGTTAATTAAAACTTTCAGTAACAACAAAGAACTCTAAGGTAACAACTGAAGTGCTACTGCACACTCTATACATACAATATATACTATATACATGCTTTAGGACGGAGATAATTTTTCTAAGAAAACACTTTGAAAAATATAAGTAAAGGTATATAAAAAAGTGGTAAATACCACCTATTATGCCGTAATTCTTTACAAGCGACTTAAATATGTCACCAGTTAGAAAACCAGTCTAACTAAAATGTTTATTGAAAATCTCATCATCAAAGTCTGTCTCCAAAATGCTGGGGGAAAATGAGCAACTTTTTAAGGGTCTGTTTGTAATCAGCCGTCTAATACCTTAAGTGATTTCTAATTGTTCTTGATAACACTGGTGTACCTTTTAGATCAAGGAAACAAGTTGCGTTTTATTAAAAGGAAGGCAAATTGTAAAAGTATCCATTGCCAGAGCCTCTTATGTATTCATTTAAAATCTACACCATCCTATTATGAATAATACATTCTACCTATTTTATGATCCATATATTTGCTGCAAAATGCACAAAAGCAAATAGGCCAAACTGGAGCAATTGTAGAAATGCACTACTCAATAACTCAGTTTCCAAAAAAAAGTTTTCCTCTACCCTAAGGAGTCAAAACCAAAAGTGGCCATGCAGCAGAACTATCACCGCATGTTACATTTTGCCCCGCAAGCCAACCAAGCTCAAATTAATTGTACTGACTAAACTTTCCTTCTCGGAGAAAATTAAAGATATGCTGTTGTCAACACTTGAGCACAACCTCATGACACTTAAATGCAGAGAAGGGTGTGACATCCTGCCCCGGCTGCCTCGCGCTAATTAATCACTCTGGTATTTAGGACCATTCAAGCAGACAAATTAATGGGGAATAATTAGTGTATCTTTGTTCCAGCTCAGCTTTGCACACCAGACACTCTTGGGGAGAGGGGAGCTTGTGGAGTGCAGCCATTAGCATGCACATAGTTTCTCTTCTGTTCTGCAAGTTCTTCCGAGATTAAGAGAAAGGCCAAATTAGCAGACGTGTGACTGGGGTTAGGACACCCTTCTGGAAAGAAAGCTCTCTGTGCATCAGCCTTCAAATGCACATTGATCATCCAGACATTGAATTCCATGGAACCCAATTAAGCGTTAGGGAAAATAAAACTTCAGAATTTAAAGAATAAAATAAAAAATATGGTGAGAATCATTTTTATTTACACCACTTATATTTTATTTATTTCTACAGTAAAGAGCTGAATGCCGCTGTTATTTATTTATTTACCTCATTTATTATATTGTTGGCTTTTTTGAGTTTTATTGAAAATGGTTTTGATCAACAAACAGCACTTATACACTTTATAATTAAATAATGTATTCCAAATATCCCCTCGCCATTTCCTAAGAATTTTTTGTAGATATTCCTTGTGACTATAAAACTTAATTTTTTGATAGGAATCATAGATTAGAAAATTCAGACAACCTCCATCCACAGCTTGTGTGAACATTTTTGATTATATTCTGCTCCACTCTATACTGCTGACTGGTTTTGGCCATGTAAAAAACTGCACGACCTTGTTTGAGCACTAAAACTTAAGTATTGATGTCTAATATCTTTGGTCTCACTACTAAAGAGAAATATCAAAAAATAAAGTCAAGTGATTAACTAGGGTTCCAATTTTCCCGGATTAAATATAGCACTTTTATTGGCTATGTACGTTTTACTCCTTACCAGACAAAAAGTCCCACTTTTATCTACAGATAAAACTTCACACTACAGAGTCCATACTGATGAAGATTTTTCTAAAGTATTATTAACAGTATGCTATATACACTACTTATCTAGGCATACCATATATAGGTGATATGAATATATGCATATTCCTTCATACAATCGCACAGGTTTTGATAGTACATGTACAAGATTATATATATATATGTATATATATATATATATATATATATATATATATATATATATATATATGGCAACCTACAAAAGGGAGAATTTATATTTGCCTCCCTAAGGTTGCTGTGAGTTTTACTTTTTTATGTTTCACTCTGTAACTGTCCAAACAAGAATGATTACACTCACCATACAGACAGCTGTCCTAAAAGTCTCCTAACCTGAAATCTTTACCTTGAAGTGCAAGTGTGGTGCATGGAAGGCCAGTTCTACAGGCTCAGAGGGTGGTGGAAAATAAGTTCATAGAAATCAGAAATCATCATGCTCGAAGTAGGAGCTCAAAAGTTTTAGGAAGTTTTTTTTTTTTTTTTTTTTTACCACCTTAAATAAAATAGTAAATCTAGTGGTTAGCACTGTGAATGGATTCACTCCTGTTAATAGCACATAACTAAATTGGTATAAAAGAGTGATTTCCCCACCTGCCACAATTTAGGATGCTTTTAACCACACTCAAGTTCTACATTTAATAAACATGTACTTGTAAGCCTATTGCTCTTGAATTTGTTCTGGTGAGAGAAGAGGGAGAGACGATAGATCACAGAACCACATATTCTCACAATTTCTTAGAGGCAAAGAAGGGAATCTCTCTCTAGTCTCCTGTGAGACACTAAATTACCGCCTACCCTAAGCACAGACACCATTAGAAAGGCTTCCATCCTGGGAGTGGGTCCTCCTAGATCTTTGAAGGTGCCTAATCCTCATTAAAGGCAAACCCTGGGCTTAGGGGGGGCTGTGCTGGCATCAATGCACCTGGCGATGACTAAAAGCGCTGTCCCCATGTGTGGCTGCTGCTGAGCAGCAGAATGTAATTTAGTCGCACCAGCAGGAGCAAGGGTCAATGATTTTATATTAATGGGGATCACGACAGTTCTAAGCTGTGGCGTGCTTTGAAATAAGTGTTTTACACGGCAGCAAAGAGAGCTGAGCTGGGGAAATGAGATATGTCACTGTCTCCTCATGCCTTGCAGCAAACACTGGTATGTTTTTAGTTGCTACAGACTGTGCCATCATAATATTTTATAAACAACAATTACCTTTTTCATTTCAAAAACCCAAACTCCTGAAGTAATTCTGCTAAAGCAGCTAGTGGGGATGAACGGATGCCTTGCTAATCAAACTACAGCCCAAACATGCAGCTGAAACAATGGCTGGACTTCATGCAGGATGCTTGGATCAGACTGATTTAGGAGCATAACCATTCCAATTGTGCATGCTTCTTTTGTAATCGTCAAAGATGTATCACTGCACACCTTGACAGGCTAGCAAAAATATCCACACCTTAAAAAACTAGATAAAGATAGAGTTTAGGTCAATGATGTAAATTTTAATCAAGCTTGAAACTTTTATTGTAATAGAAAGTACAATTACCATAGTCTGTTGAAATCTAACTAAAATTTAAAACTTATTGTCACAGATACATATTTCACCATATAAGCTTTTTAACCACATGAGTGTTTTATCAATTTAGTAATCCGGAATGAAGTTCAAAAATGTTATCTCTATGAGTAACTGTGGATAAGCAAAATCTGAAGAAATGGGGGTTTCAGGTTTCTTGAAATAGTCATATGAGAAGGTATGTTGTATGTACAGGAATATAGAGTTATTGCAAGGAAAAAGTCTTTGGTTTGCAAACTTTCTCAGAATTAACTAGGTCAAAGTTATCAGAGGCAACATGGATAAACAGGCATTTTGTCAAGACTGAGTAGTAGACACATCTTCATTAAATGATGAATATCTATCCAAGAGTTAATTAAAAAATAAACTACTGGAAAATGTGTGTTTATTGACCAGAAAAATAAAATCTACCCTTATACATTAAATCTTGAAAAGACAATTGATTAATTTTCAATATTTCTCTCATGCACAAGAATAGTCTTAGCTGGGCTTTGGGGTTATTGAGCAATTACGGGAAAGCAAGGTAGTATAATTAAGACTGAATTACATGCCACCTCAACAACACTTCAATAAAGCAAAACCCAAGCTTCAGTAGTCTGTTAGAGATGCACATTCCAAAGATTATCTTTGAAACAATTAAGCTGTGACAGTTAGTCTATGCAAAAACAAAACTGCCCCACCCCACACACACACACACACACACACATACACACACACACACACACACACACACACACACACACACAAAAGTTAGGGAAGAGAGTGCGAAATGATCAGGCATGTTAAGAAGTACAACATGTTATCATTTCTCTTAGGATACAACATATTTGAGTCTGAGAAGTGTCTGTGTTCTTCAAATATTCATTCAGCACATTTCGCATCTTATAATTGTTTTTCCCTGAACACAGGGTCACTCCCAAAGTTCTATTTGAGATACAAAATTTGTGAGTATGCCTTTTCATCAGGTGACATCAGAAGATCTAATCTGTACCCCAAATTTATTCCTCTGGAGAAACCATTTGAAGACTTGGCATTATTGAAATGTAACTTTTTAGATTGTATGAAGACAATAATATATTAAAAATTAGTATCTCCCCAAATTGGAGTAATATTCCATTATAATAACAAAAATACAAAGAATTATGGGCCAGTTTTTAATCTCTAAATCTAGAGATAGGAATCAGGGCACAAAGTGTTTTGATGTGGTGACTTGACTAATCCATCACACTATTATGATTTGGAATGTGAAATATTTGGGGTTATCTTAAACTAGAGTTACATGGAGTCTGATGTGGGTGGCCTGAGCCAAGATGGGAGCAAGATGAATGAGGTCATTTCATGATCACAAAATATGAGGAGGAACAAGATTCCAGTAATCAGGATACATAACATTTTAATCAGATTTTTAAATTAAAATTTATGCAAATAAACCCATGGTGAGCAAAATATCAAAATTTTAAATAAGGACAGGATTAGTGTTGCTCATGTATCATTTTGCTTCAGGCTCCAATGTGGCTAAGCATAGCATTGGGAATAAGAAATCACCAGGAGAAAAGCTGGGAAAGTGAGAGGAACGCAGGCTTGAAAGCCGAAATTAGTTCTGATTCATTAACAGCTAAACAACTTTCACAAGCCCAAAGCATAGGGTGCTCCGTTCACTTACTGGTGGAGACAAGACTACTTCTCAAGTTGTGGAAAACATTGATAGTGAGATCACAGATGTGCTAAAGGATCATAGAACTAATCACAATTTAGTTTTTAAATCAATTTGTTGTATGTGTATTCTGTGAGTATTCCATGTGTTCCTGATACCCGCAGAGGTCACAAGAGGGAGTTGGATACCTTGCTCTGTGAGTTAAACCTGGCTAAGATGTCACATTTGGGTCCTCCTTAAGGATAAGTACACTTAACCACTAAGACATTTCTCCAGACGCAGTAATGATTTTTATATTAAATCTATTTAATAAAACTAAACTGGATTTAGAAAATTATTTAGGTTCTTCCACCTTTCTCTTTGAATATTTTTTAAGTAGCATATAAACCATCATGTAATTTTCAAACATGGCTTGTTTTTTGTTGATCTTCCTGCTTCTCACCCATTCCCCTCTCTTATGCTCTCCATCCCACTAGCCTCTTTTTTTATTTTCTAGCCACACAAGATCCTTTGTCCTGCTTGCTTTCTTAATACAATTTTCCACTTTTGGGCTCCATTATCCAGTTTCATGACCTATTCCAAACTCATGTACATACACATACATACATACATACATACATACATACATACATACATACATATGTGTATATAAAAACATATATGACTTAGTTTGGGTTTTCATTGCTGAGAAGAGACATCATGACCAAGGCAACCCTTCTAAAAGACAACTTTTTTTTATTCAGGGCTGGCTTATAGGTTCTAGGATTCAATCCACTGTTATCATAGCAGGAAGCATGGCTCCATTCAGGTAGGCGTGGCACTTGAGAAGCTGAGAGTACCTCATCTTGTTCTGAAGACAGAGATGAAGATACTAACATCTTCAGGCAGCTAGAAGGAAGCTCTCTCCAAACCTAATACCATAGTGACACTGTTTTTCCAAGGCCACATCTGCTCCATACCTTCAAACACTCCTAATAGTGCCAATTTTGGGCATAATCGAACCTGGGCACATTATATATGTATATAATAATATATTATAATGTATATTAAAACCTAAGATTAGGATATATTAATATATGAATATGGTATTTCATGTTACTGCATTTAATATAATGATATCTAGATCCATTTATTTTTCTTAAGTTTCAGTTTTAGGGATGAAAAATTAGTTTCATTGAATATATGTACCACATTTTATTATCCATTCATTTGTTGCTAGGGATCTACTCTGATTCTATTCTTTTGCTGTTGTTATTAGAGCACAGCAACCTAGAATGTGCAAATACCTCTCTACCAGTGTGTAGAGACCTTTCTGAAGATTCAGTTTTGACACAATGTTTGTTTATAGGTCCCCTGATAAGCAGGTCTCCTTTGACAAGTTTGTTAAGGATAATATAACTATAAAAGTATGAGTTTATTTCCGTGTTTGAATCTTGTTCTATCAATCTAAATGTATGCTTTTGGACCTATACTATGCTGTCTTTGTCACTATGGATGTGTTCTATAATTTGAAATGTGTTTATTTTTTTAATAACTTCAATGGTGATACTTCCGCTTAAAATTGTCTTGGCTATTTGTGGTCTTTTGCATTTCCATACATTTTTTTTATTGATTCTTTGAGTTCTTTGAAGCATCTCATTTTTTAAATTGGGATTTTATTGAGTCCATGAATTATTTTGTAAGTAAAGCCTATCTCACAATAATAATTCTGCCAATTCTTGAGAATCAAAATTATTTCTGTCATCTAGTATCTCCTTTGGTTTATTTTGTTACTTTACACTATAAATACCTTAACCTCCTTGGTTAGGTTACTTTTAGGTTTTTTTTTTTTTTTTGAGTTATTGTGAATATGATTCTTTTTCTATCTCCTATGTCATGAATTTTTCAATTTGTATACAGGAAATCTAGTAGTTTTAAAATATTGTGTATTTAGAAAATTGCAAAAATATTTTTCAAATTGAATATTTTTTTGGTGGAATCTCTAGGATCTGTTATATAGAATTTTGCCTTCTCAGAATAGAGATCATTAAATCTTATTCTACTTATATTTTCAGTTTTATATCTTGAAAATTTGTTGATCAGATTCAATAAAAATAAGCAGAGTACATATACTTGCTAATACCACTTTTAGAACAAATATTCTCAAATAATTAAAGGCTGGATATAAATGTATCATATAAAATTTTATTATTTTCGTTAATGATGACTTATTTACAAATCTCTTTAGAATTTTATCATAAAGGCATGCTGGACATGTCAAATATCTTAGTACGTCCATCAACATGAACATATGATTTATATCCTTAATTTTATTTATAGTGTATAACATATAATTATTTGCATATGTCAAACCTGCCTTGAATCTATGAAATGAAATCAACTCGGTGACAATCTACAATATTTTTGTTGAATTATATTAAAGACAAGCGAATAAAATTCTCCTAAGAGAGGAATAACCGCTCCCTTAGAGAGGGAAGAGTCTCATAAATGATTTGGCCTAGTATTCATAATTTTGTTTTGCATATATTTTTAAATGGTTTATATATTTACATGGGGAAATTTGAGAATTTTTAAAATTTTTTTTTCTTTCTTTTTTTGGGGGAGTGTTATGTCTTCAACTCTTTTTTAAAGCAGGCTTATACGTGTTTCACAAATGATTCTCTGATTCTGTGTCCCTGCCTCTTTTGTAAACTAGTTTTAGGAGTATTGTTAGATGTTCCTTAAACGCTTGTAACGATTCCACAGTAAATATGTCTGAATTTTTGCCTATCAAATTCAATAAATATTTCTCTCATTATCTTCTAACTACCTTGGTTCAGAATCTACTCATTATACAAATTACTTTCTATACCTTCTTTTTTATGTCTTGTGCCTCCTTAGGTTTTAACATTTTTGCCCGTTAGATTTAACATAGACTTGCAATTTCACAGTGCTATCCAACTGGATGAAGTTAGATTTTGTTTATTAATCTAGCCAATTTTCTGCCTTTTTATTTATGATGAGTCTATTTGAAAATTATTAGTGGTTGATACTTGGTATTTTATGATTCTATTAGTTGATTGGACTATAGATATCTATTGTTCTTTCCTCATTTTAGAACGAGGAATTTGGTGGTTTGCATTAGACCTATTTTGTTTCTCCTCAGATTGTCCGTTTATTAGTTGCTTTAATGCAGAATGTTGTTCCACAGAGTCTCAAGGATTAGGCTGTCTTTATTTTTCTATGAATAATATTCTTTTAAAACATTTTTTCATTGCTGCTATTAATTATGTAAAGAATTAGTTTAAATATTTATTTCTTGATTAATTTTTAGAGATAACATTTCCAAGAATAGTGATTTTAGTTGGAAATTTTTGAGTTTTTAGGCTTTTAAGGCTCCTTTCCTGGTTTCACTTCTGGAGTTCCCCTCTCCTATTCCTTCTACCCCTGCCTCTAGGAGAGTGCTCCCCCACCTGCACACCCACCCATTTTCTCCCATCTTTGTAGCCTGGCATTCCTCTATACTAATGTATCAAGCATTCACAAGATCAAGAGCCTTGCCTCCTTTGAGGCCCAATAAGGCTATCCGTTGCTACAAATACATCTAGAGCCATGGGTTGCTCCACATGTACTATTTGGTTAGTGGTTTAGTCCCTGTGAGCAGGAATCTCCTTACCAACAATGGAGGGACCATTCTCTGGACTTAGCACTAAAGAAACATACATTTATTGCTCTTTTTCTACAGCCTTTCTCTACTCAAGGAATAAACAGGCTAAGAAAAAAATTAGAGAAAGGACACCATTCACAATAGTCACAAATAATATAAAACACCTTGGTGTGACTCTAACCAAGCAAGTGAAAGGTCTGTATGACAAAACTTCAAGTCTCTGAAGAATGAAATTGAAGAAGATCTCAGAAGATGGAAATATCTCCCATGCTTATGGATTGGGAGGATTAACATTGTAAAAATGGCCATCTTACCCAAAGCAATCTACAAACTCAATAGAATTCCCATCAAAATTGCAACTCAATTATTCATAAAGTTTGAAAGAGAAATTTGCAAATTCATTAGGAATAACAAAAAACCCATGATAGCAAAAACTATTCTCAAAAATAAATGGGGGAATCACTGTCTCTGACCTCAAGCTGTATTACAGATCAATCCAGATATAAAAAACAACTGCAAAATATTGGTACAAAGTTGGCATTATCAAAAAATGGTGCTGGTCTAACTGGCAGTCAGCATTAGAGGAATGCAAATTGATTCTTTCTTTCCTGCATGTACGAAGCTCAAGTCCAAGAGGATCAAACACATCAACATTAAAAAATAAAAAATAAAAATAAAAATAAAAATGTTCTCCACATAAATCCAGGTACACTGAAATTAATAGAAAAGAAAGTAGGGAAAAGCTTAGAACACATAGACACAGGGGAAATTTTCTTGACCAAAACACCAGTGGCTTATGCTCTAAGGTCAGCAATTGACAATTGAAACCTCATGAAATTGCCAAGTTTCTGTAAAGAAAAAGGCACTGTCAATAGGACAAAACAGCAACCAACAGAAAGAAAAAAGATTTTTTTTTACCAATTCTACATTCACTAGAAGGCTAATATCTAATATATACAAAGAACTCAAGAAGTTAGACTCAAGAGAATAAAATAGCTCTTAAAAATAGGGTGCAGAGCTAAACAAAGAATTCTCAACTGAGAAATACTGAATGGCTGAGAAGCACCTAAAGAAATGCTCAACATCCCTAATTATCAGGGAAATGCTCTTATTTTTTTCAAAACTTATTTTATTAGTTCATTGAGAATTCTGTACAATGTGTTATCCTCTTGTACACTGCCTGAGCTGTTCCAAGATCCACACACTCTACAAAAACCACCCAAAATTTTTATCATTATTAAATGTAATTGAAGAACATGAAGTAATACTTTTTGTTGCTCAAATAGTCAAGTATATATGGTCATCCACTGGAACATGTTCTATACTTTTAAAAATAAACTGACTATTACTCTGTCTCAACTATTCTTAATTGCTACTTTATTGGCTAATGGTGGGTCTTCTTGCCCAACTCTTCTCAAAGCTGGAGTTTTGGCTGTCTTTGTCTTCAAAGTTTGGGCACGTTGTGACAACTTTTGTGAATTTGTCTTGGTAGCTACCATGCTGCCTCTTGTGCTCAACAGTTATTTCTTTCCTGCAGATTTTTTCTAGGGATTGGACACTTCAGAATTTCCCATCTTTTGTGTTACCCGTTCTATTGGTGTTATCATTGTTTGTGTCTTTAGACATTCATTCCTAAAAGACACATTCTCACAGTCTCTTCCAATCTTTCTGACCCCACTTTTGAAATGTTTTCTGAGCCTTAAGGTCAAAAATTTTATTTTATATGTATTCACTAGGTCTCTGTATTGTATACAGTTGTGGATTTGTGTAACTGTCCCTATTGTAAAAGGAAGCATTATTTGATAGAGGATGAGAATTATACTTCTCTGAGTATTAAAGGATAATTCTATAATATATTTGGCAATCATGCTGATGTATCAAAGTATTAGGTTCTCTTCTAAGATTAATGACCTTAAAACTTTGTGATTTGACTTTATTTCTAGTTCTAAGCAAGATTTTCCTTCTGGTGAGTAGATCTTGAAATCAACTAGAAAATTGCCACTTCCCAAATGAGTGTCTATTATACCTTCATGTTGGCCATCTCTTTGATATATAGTCACTATGAATCACACAATAGTAGGGCTATAGCTTGCCTGCCTCACTCAGTGGCTTGCATGGTAGTTGGTGGTACTAGAAAAGCTTGTTCACTGGGAGGCAACATTTGAGTGAGATCTACTTAAAATCTACTGAGTCCCAAGTCCTCATTTTTTATGTCTTCTACAATAGCAATGCATTTTCAAACTCCAAGACACAAGCAAAGGCAATATCAATCCTTTATGTTGTTTTGGGAATCATTTGTACTAATCTGACCTACATTCCTAATGAAGACTTTTCATGTGTTGTACTGGGATTTTGGTTAGATATCCTGAGGGTCTTGGGAACATGGTCGTCCAAGAGGCATGACTTCAGTTAAGTCTGTTTGTACACTGTGTTGTGTTTCTATGTATTGTGTAAAATGCTGTTGCCATCCTTTCACTTGCACTGATGCCTATTTTCTTTTGTACAACTTTATTTATAAAAAGAGAGATATATGTACAGATTTTAAAAAGCATTTTGTCATAAAACTATATGAATATATTTTTGTCAGTACTTGATTTTTTTTTAAGTTTGATAGTATGCATTGCTACCATAAGCATAAAGAACTGATGCCTATCTTAAAAACTAAGAGAAATTTATTGTATACAACATATAGGTTGATTTTGTTTCTTAAATCATTTGCCAAAAATGTCTTTTTATTGGCCAATTGAAGACACTAATGGCCACAGATATAAAAATATATTTTTTGAAGGCAGTCATTTTGCTCTATTGTGTTGTTTCGTGTTTCTAGTAGCAATCTGTGTTTTGTTAGGTCTGTTTTTGTTTGTTTGTTTGTTTGTGTTTTCTAGAATCATTTGGTGGTATTTATTCACTTTTCAGTTCAACATATTCTAGTATTCTCTTTGGGGTTGTTTAAGTGGATGCATTTTTTAAAGGCTGTTAGTATAATAGAAAGTTTTACTTTTGCTTTGTCATATGGCAGAGAGTTTTGCCAGGTAGAGTAGTTTATTTTGACAGTTGTCACATAAAAGTCTGTAGTCCATTGCTGCAGACTCTTATTGGCTTCTAGTCTTCATTGAGAAACATGCTATTATTTTCATAAGCTGTATTTATATTCAACTTCTTTTCCTCTGATGATTTTAATAATTTTTACTTGTTTTATATATTTGTTCTTTTAATCATTTTATTCCATACGGTAAATTTTGTCTTGTCTTATATGTTTGGCACTCTGTGTTTCTTGTATCTGTTTGCCTGTGTCTTTTATGAGTTTGATCAACTTTTCTTCTATGATGTTGTTTAATTATTTGTCTATGCCACTGAGAACTGACATTCTTCTCCCATATCCATTCCTATCATTTGAAGGGATTTACCTTTTGGTGGTGTCACGGGTTTTCTGGCTTCTTTCCTTGTTATTTATTTATTTCATCTTCCCTTTAACCTTAACTTTGAGTCCTGATACTCTATCTTCTAATTGTTCAATTTTCTTTGAAAGGCTGTCTCTTGAATTATCTAGTTGGATTAGTGAGTTTCTCAATTCCACCTTCATTTCAGCTTGAGTTGTTTTTAATAGTACTCATTCTACTAAGTTGTAATTTCAAATTCTGAATATTTCTTGTCACTTTGTTCATTTATATAGCCACATTTTCTCAAGCATCACGTGTTTATTACCATTAAAGTATTTGTTAATGTTCTTTTTAATTCTTTGATTGCTTTGGCAAAGTTTATGATTATTCTTTTACATTCTGTATCCTGGATAATTCTCAATAGAGTTCATGCTTTTGGGGACTAGGGGAGATGTTGTTTTGTTCATTTATGTTACACTTCATCTTTATTTTTTAATGTGACCTAGGGATATTGACTTATTGCTTTTGTGTCTGATGGGAAAGTGCCTTGCTTTAGCTGTGGCCAGGGCAGAAGGTGGACTACTAAAGATAGGCTTGTTAAAGCTACATCCATGTGTGTGTATTTGGAGCAGGTAAGGATGACTCCTAAATCAGGGTCTAGAAGTAAGATGGTTGGCTTGAAGAAGGCAGTAGGCAGATGGAGTAGTAGGAGAGAGAAGAGGCAATTATCTTGCAAAGTAGGGTTGTAAATAAAGTAGATTCATAAGCTGTAGACCTGGAGGCAGGAGGTGGAAAAGACAGACTCACCTAATAGGCAGAGTTGGGGCTACAGAACAATGTTGAGTTTATTGCACAACTCTTCTTCTCCCTATTCCATCTAAAGGTGGATTCAGGATTTCAGAACTCTTAAATGAAAATAGATGGCATACTTTTAATGTTATAAATTTTAAATATGTGCCATCATTGGTCTCTTAAATCTAATTCACAAGACCGGATATTAATTTCAGAATTTTTAGTTTTAGTTTTGACTGATATGCATTGGCCTTTCACCTTTCAGTGCTTGAATACCATTAACTCAGTACCATAAGTTTAATTTTGTTATTATTCATCTCATTTGTTTACATCTCAAATGATTTTCCACTTCCTAGTTACCCTTCACATTCCCCCAATCCAACAACCTTCTTCTACTTCCTTCCATTTACATGTATGAGGGTGATCCCCTACCCACCCACCTTCTCCCATCTAACCTCTCCAGCATCCCCCTATGCTGGGACATCAAACCTCCACAGGTCTAAGGGATCCCCTCCTACTGAAGTTAGACAAGGCCATTCTTTGCTACCTATGTATCTAGGGCCATGTATTACTCCCTGTATACTCCTTGGTTGGGGGTCTACTACCTGGGAGCACCTGTTGGTCCAGGTAGATGATATTGTTCTTTCTATAGGGTTGCAATATATCTCTGTTCCTCTAGTCATTCTGCCAGCTCTCCCACCAGGGTCCCTGAGCTCAGTCTGATGGTTGGCTCCAAGCATCCACATTGGTCAGTTGCTGGCATTACCTACCAAGGAGGAGCCATACAAGGTTCCTATCAGCAGCTGCCTCTTGGAAACTCAACAGTGTCAGAGTTGGTGTCTGAAGACAAGATGGATCACCAGTTGGGGACATCCCGAGTGTCCCTTCCTTCAGTTTCTGCTCCAATTTTTTCCTTGTTCTTCCTTTGTACAGTAACGTTTCTGGGTTAAAAACTTTGAGGTGGGTTTGGACCCATAGTTTGAATATGGTCTGTGCCTAACTACTGGAGGTGATCTCTACAGGTTCTATTTCCATTTCTCTGCTAAAATCATCCCTGTTGGGTTCTGGGAGGCTCTTGTTTCCTGGGCAGCTATGACCCTCCAGTGGCTATCCCCAGTTCCTCATCCCCACTACTACATATTTTTATTAAATTTCCTGAGCCTCTGTGCCTCTCTCCTGTCCTTTCTAGTACCTGCTACTGCTCCTTTATTTCTTCCCCCAGATCTCTCCCTCCAGTTCTCCCCACACCCCCCACCTTCCATGAACATTCTGATCCTCCTCGATGCAGGATTGAAACATCCACACTACCTGGTCTTCCTCATGCTTAAGCTCCATATGGTCTATGAGTTGTATCATGGACATTATGAGGTTGGTATTTTTTTTTTTTTTTTTTTTTTTTTTTTGCCTAATATTCTCTTATCAGTGAATACAAATAATCTTTGTTCCTTTGTGTCTGGGTTACATCACTCAGGATGAACCCAACTCCAACTCTTGTAATGAGGAAAAAAAAATGTTCATTCACACTTATTTTAGAATTTAACTTGTTTTGTTTCTAATTTAACTGTAAATTTCTTTCATTTAAATTTTCTTTACTTCACTGGGGAAAAGAGCTATTTTTATTCTACTTACTTTTGTGAATTTGAGAGTAAACTATAATTTACCACTTTAACATTGAGCAATTTTTCCTACTTGAATAATCAGGTAGTACTTTCTATATCATGATGAGAAAAGAGAAAGCTATAATTTTCCGCAGATGAACTCTTCTGTTCTCTAAAATGCTTTCTAAACAATTTCTTAAAGCCTTTTCACTATAGTAAGAACAGATTGGAAGAATATTTTCAATTCCTCTTTTCCTTCTCTTTTTTTTCCTCATCATGTAGAGCAGGTATTTGGAACACTTTATTGCATTAATTCCATTTCTCTACCTACTGCTAACTCTAATATCAATGGATAGGTTTATTCTGATATATTGCTTAAATATTTTCAATTAAATGAGCACAATGTTTCTAGAGGACTGCTAGAGTATTAACACTATATATTGACAGTTGATTTATCCTTTTTTTTTTTTTTTTTGATGTGTAAGGATTGAGCATAATGTTTTTTTCTTTTTTTTTGAACGTCCTACAATCTGTGAGTTGTTTCTGGGGTGTTCAGAGCTTTCTGGGGTTGGTATCCCATTATCAGTGACTGCATATTAATTCTGTTCTTTTGTGATTGGTTTATCTCATTCTGAATAATATTCACTAAATGTATCCACTTTCTTAAGAATTTTCTTAAGTCATTGTTTTTGAGAGCTGAGAACTCCATTGTGTAATTGTACCACAATTTTTGTATCCATTCTTCTACTGAAGGACATCTGGGTCATTTCCAGCTTCTGGCTATTATAAATAAGGCTGCTATGAACATTGTGGTGCATGTGTCTTTGTTGTATATTGGAGTGTCTCTGGGTATATGCCCAGAAATAGAATAACTGGATCTTCAGGTAGTACTATGTCCAAATTTCTGAGGAATCGCCAGACTGATTTCTACAGTGGTTGTATCAGTTTGCAACCCCACCAAGAGTGGAGAAGTTTTCATCTTTCTCAGCAACCTCGCCAGCATCTGCTGTCAACTGAGTTTTGGATCTTGGCAAATCTGATTGGTGTGAGGTGGAATCTCAGGATTGTTTTGATTTGCATTTCCCTGGTGGCTAAAGATGTTGAGCACTTCCTTAGATGCTTCTCAGCCATTTGATATTCCTCAATTGAGAACTTTTTGTTTAGCTCTGTACCCCATTTTTAATAGGGTTGTTTGATTCTCTGGTGTCTAGTTTTTGGAGTTCTTTGTATACCTTGGATATTAGAATTTTATCTGATGTGGAAAAGATAACCTTCACAATAGTCACAAAAAGTATGAAATACCTTGGTGTGACTCTAACTAAGCAAGTGAAGGACCTGTATGACAAGAACTTCAAACCTCTAAAGAAGGAAATTGAGGAAGATCTCAGAAAATGGAAAATTCTCCCATGCTCATGGATTGGAGGGATCAACATTTTAAAAATGGCCATCTTCCCAAAAGCAATCTACAGATTCGATGCAATCCCCATCAAAATACCAACCCAATTCTTCATTGAGTTGGAAAGAGCAATGTGCAATTTCATCTGGAATAACCAAAGACCTAGAAGAGTGAAATTTATCCTCAAAAATAAGAAAACATCTGTGGCAATCACTATCCCTGACCTCAAGATATATTACAAGGCAATTGTGCTAAAACTGCATGGTATTGGTACAGAAATAGGCACATGGATCAATGGAATAGAATAGATGATCCAGAAATGAGCCCTCCCATATATGGTCACCTGATTTTTGACAAAGGACCTGTAAACATTCAGTGGAAAAAGGACAGCCTATTCAACAAATGGTGTTTGTCCAAGTGGCACTCAGCATGCAGAAGAATGAAAATAGGCCCTTTATTATCTCCTTGTACAAAGCTCAAGTGCAAGTGGATCAAAGATCTCTACATTAAACCAGGTACACTGAAACTATTAGGTTAGTAATTAGGGAAAACCTTAGAACACATAGGCACAAGAGAAAGTTTCCTGAACTGAACACCAATTGCTAGTGCTCTAAGATCAAAGATTAACAAATGGGACTTAATGTGATTGTAAAGTTTCTGTAAGGCTAAGGCCACTGTCAAGAAAACAAAATGGCAGTCAGCAGAGTGGGAAAAGATCTTTACAAACCCCTAATTTATCCATTTTAATAAAAGTGTATATTATATGTTTTAAATTATCTAGCCATATCTATTTTCCACTGTGTTCATCGTACCAGAGACCTTAGCACTTTCCCTAGAAGTGATGTGTATGTGTTTCAGTGTGATACTTGGGTAGAGTATATTTTCTAGCACTCTTTTCTAAACCTTATGTATCTATTTTGGATAAGTTATAATTTTATTGAACTCTATAATTTTCTATAAGAATTAAGAACTAAGAATAGTAAATTAAAATGTTCTAAACTCATAACATAGTGTATCTTTCCCCTTACATTCTCTCATTTGACAGATTTAATAATTAGTAATGAAATTATGCAACATAGAATTTAACTGACTACAAAATAATAAAACAACTCAAAACAATTTTAATCAAAGCATGATTAGTAATTTTTGGTAAATAAACTAGTAAATTATTACTGTCTTAATAAAATCCTAATAATATAATTTGGGTGGAAATGCAGGATTACTTGGCTCCAACAGTAAAGTTATAAATATTATCAATTATTTTTTAAATTAAAGTTATTCAGATGGTTAATACATTCTAATAAAATCAGTTCCTTAAATTGGACATATACCTTATACATTCACTATTTATAAAAATTGAATGAAGTATGGAAAACATTATTACACATTTCAACCAATGAAGTTACTAAATCCAATTGTTTTATTAAAACTCATTTATATTATAATAAATTAGTCTACATAATTAATGTTTCTATGTGACAGAAAAATCAGGATTATATTATTTTTACTTCTAGGCAAAAAAAAATTTAGCTAGTGTAAGAATAAATAAATTATTATGGAAATTCTAAAGTTCTGTTACAATTAAAATTCAAAACAATTAAGATTGTGAAAATTAGAAGGTAAACAATATTTGTGAAACTTTTACAAATAGAAAAGGGAATTTAAATTATTACCATTTAAATTATATTAATCACCAAAAATATTCACATTTTAATGAACTCTTATAACATGAGAAGAAGACAAAGTCTTAATTAGCACATGAAAACATTAAATGGATTTAAAATTGTGAAATTAAAATTAAAGAAAAATTTGTAGTAAAGCTGCCTTACAGGAGTCATTTTACCTTCTGTCTTGCTTCTCCCTTTTCTTCCCATGGGGAGAAGCCATTCAATATGTTTTATTACATTCGTTATTCACGTATACTGAAGGCAATGTGGAAAACATGATTACATAACTTACAATCTGATGTTCACTATGCAGATTTTTCTCTTAGAACTCCACCATTACCTCTTCTACTGCCCATTGTGACCACAAAATGAAGGATTTTTTTTTAATTAGATACTCTGTATTTACATTTGAGATGTTATCCCTTTACCCTGCCCTGCTCCCATCTCCTCCGCCCACCCCCAGTTGCCTTCATGAAGGTGCACTGCGTTCTGATCCCTCTTTCCACCCCATTGCCTTGTCATTACCCTAAATTGGGAAAAATGTGTCCTCTCTAGAAGAAAAGCCTCATCTCACACTGATGCTAGACACTGCTGTTTTCAGCTACATAGGCAACTGGATCAATAGGTGTCTCAAAGTGTGCACAGAGGTTGGTATTTTACTCCAGTGTTTGGTTGGTTAATAATGTTGTTATCTTCCCAAGAGGATGTAATCCCTTTCAACTCCTTAAGTCTTTTCTTTAGCACCTTCATGGGATCCCTGAGTTCAGACCAATAGTTATCTACAAACGTGTTCGACTGAAGGATTCTACTTCATTTTGTTCTATTCGGGATTTTTTTAGAAGTATATTTTTTGGCAATTGATTTCCCATTCTTTGCCCAGTGTGTGTGTGTGTGTGTGTGTGTGTGTGTGTGTGTGTGTGTGTGTGTGTGTAATTTGGAGAAAAATATTAAATATAGTCTACAAGTTTTTTGCATACTTTAATTAAGGTGATTTTAACTCAATATCATTTTCTCAAAATTTATTATTTTCTTCTTATTCATATGTTTCTTATATGTGCAGTTACAGAGATGCCTGAAGACTATATTAGAAGCCTTTGCACTGGAGATATGGGAAGTTGTGAGCCACTGTTTGGGTACTAAGAATGGAGCCTGAGACTTCTGGTAAAACAACAAATGCTCATAAACTCTGTGCCATCTCTCCAGTGACTAGATATTCATTTAATTATCACAGTTAAGTATTGAAGATATTTATTTCATAAAATATGTGATAAAATAAGGAAATTAACTTTAGCATCATCACAAGTATCAAACAATGAAGACCTAAGAATAAGAGGAGTATTGAATGAATTTTAGTTCACACATTCGTTTTTTGGTTTGTTTCTTTTGTTTATTTGTTTTCTTGTTTTTAGTAGACATTTTATTTATTTACAATTCAAATGTTATTCCCTCTCTGGAAACACCTTATTCTAACCCTCCTCCCCCTGCTTCTATGTGGGTGGTCTCCCACCCACTAACCCACTCATGCTTTCCTGTCCAGGCATTCCCCTACACTGGGGCATTGAACTTCACAAGACCAAGGGCCTCACCTCACACTTATGTCAGACAAGGCAATCCTCTGCTACAAATGCAGGTGCAGCTCCGGGTCCCTCCATGTGTATTCTCTGGTTGGAGGTTTAGTCCCTGGGAGCTCTGGGCAGTCAAGATGGTTGATATTGTTGTTCTTACTATGGGGTTGCAAATCATTTCTGCTCTTTCAGTCCTTTCTCTCACTCCTCCATTGGTGACCCAGTTCTCAATCAAGGGGTGGTTGCATTCATCTGCCTCTGTATTTATCAGACGCTGAAAAAGCTTCTAGAGGACAGCTATATCAGGTTCCAATCAGTACACACTTTTTGGCATTGGCTATAGTGTCTGAGTTTGCTGTCTATACATGAGATAGATGCCCAGGTGGGGCAGTCTCTGGAAGGCCTTTCCTTCAGTCTCTGTTCCACATGTTGCCTCCATATTTCCTTTAGAGAAGAGCAATTCTGGATTAAATATTTGGAGGTGAGTAGGGGGGATCTACTACTCACCAAGATCCTTGACTAAACTCTGGATATAGTTTCTACAGGTTCTCCCACCCCTTTGTTGGTCAGTTCATCTAATCTCATCCCTGTTGGGTCCTGGAAGCCTTTGCTTCCCTGGCATCTGGAACTTGCTAGTGGCTATGTCTAGTTCCGCATAGTCCATTGCTACACACCTCTAATCAAATTCCTAACCCTCCATATAGCACCACCTTCTCCTCCCATAGCTCCTAATGCTTCACTTTCTTCCCTCTCCTCCTTCACTTTTCCTCCCAAATCCCTCTTAACCAATACATTCTTTGATTACTTTGTTTGCCTTCTAAGAAGGACTGAAGAATTCATACTTTGGTCTTCATTCTTCTTAAGCTTCATATGATCTATGAATTTTATCCTAAGTATTCTGAATTTGGGGCTAAAATCAAATTATCAGTGAGTTTATATGATGTGTGTTCTTTTGTGGTTGGGTTATCTCACTCAGAATGATATTTTTTAGTTCCATCAATTTGCCAAAGATTTTGAAGTCATTGTTTTTAAGGGCAGAGTATTAGTCCACTGTGTAAATGTACCACATTTTCTGTATTCATTCATCTGTTGAAGAACATCTGGGTTCTTTTCAGCTTCTAGATATTATAAATAAGGCTGATATGAACATAGTAGATCATGTGTCCTGGTTGTACATTGGAGCCTCCTTAGGGTATATGGCCAGGAGTGGTATACCTGGGTCCCCAGGTAGTATTATGTCCAATTTTCTGAAGAACAGCCAGACTTATTTCTAGAGTGGCTGCATCAGCTTGCAACATCACCAAAAAAATGAGTGTTCCTTTTTCTCCACATTTTTGCCAGCATCTGCTGTCACCTGAGTTTCTGATCTTAGCCATTCTGAGGGTATGAGGTGAAATCTCAGGGTTGTTTTGATTTGCATTTCCCTGATGGCTAGGGATGTTGAAGATGTCCTTAGGTGCTTCTTAGTCATTCAGTATTTCTCGGTTGAAAACTCTTTGTTTAGCTCTGTACCCCATTTTATAATAGGATTATTGGATTCTCTGCAATCTAACTTCTGCAGTTCTTTTTATAAATTAGATATTAGTCCTCTGTCAGATGTAGGAATGGTAAAGATTCTTTTGCAATCTTTGGCTGCCATTTTGTCTTTTTGACAGTGCTTTTAGCATTACAGAAACTTTGCAGTTTCATGAGGTCCCATTTGTGGATTCTTGATCTTAGAGTATAAGCCATTGGTGTTCTTTTTAGGAAATTTCCCCTGTGCCTTTGTGTTCTAATCTCTTCCCCACTTTCTCTTTCAATAGTTTCAGTGTATCTGGTTTTATGTAGAGGTATTTGTTCCACTTGCATTGAGCTTTGTACAAGGAGACAAGAAAGGATCGATTTGCATTCTTCTGCAAGCTGACTGCCAGTAGAACCAGCACCATTTGTTGAAGAGGCTGTTTTTTTTTTGTTTTTTTGTTTTTTTTATTTGTTTTATATTTTTTTCCCATTGAATGTTTTTAGCTCCTTTGTTGAAGATCAAGTGACCATAGGTGTGTAGGTTCATTACTGGGTCTTCAATTCTGTTCTATTGATCTACCTGCCTCTCTCTGTACCAATACAATGTAGTTTTTAGAAGAGTGATTTGTAATATAGCTTGAGGTTAGTGATCATGATTCCCCTGGAAGCTCTTTTATTTTTGAAAATAGTTTTCCTCATACTGTTTTTTTGTTTGCTTTTTTTTTGTTTTATTCCAAATGAATTTGCAAATTGCTATTTTTAACTCTATGAAGAATTTAGTCTGAATGTTTTGGGGGATTGCATTAAATCTGTGGATTACTTTTTTTAATCTTCTTCAATTTTCTTCAGTGATTTTAAATTTTTGTCATAAAGATTTTTCACTTGCTTAGTTGGGGTCTCTTTAAACTATTACATATTGTTTGTGAATATTGTGAAGGTTGTTGTTTCCCTAATATCTTTCTCAGCATGTTTATTCTTTGAGTAGAAAAGGATACACATTTTTTGAGTTAATTTTATATCTAGTCACTTGGCTGAAGTTGTTTATCATGATTAGAAACTCTCTGGTGGAATTTTTTGAGGTCATTTAAACATACTATAATATCATCTGCAAATAGTGGTATTTTGACTTATTGCTTTATGATTCATATCAATTTGACTTCCTTTTCCTAAACAAAAAAACTAAAAGAAGAAAAAACACAGACACAACTCAACCCAAAAAAGCAAAAATGGCAGGAAACAGAAGCAATTATTCCTTGATATCTATTAACATAAATGGTCTCAACTCCCCAATAAAGAGACATAGACTATCAGACTGGATACATAAAAAAAAATCCAGCCTTTTGCTGCATACAGGAAACTCATCTCAGAGACAGAGACAGACACTATCTCAGAGTAAAAGGGTGGGAAAAAAACTTCCAAGCAAACAGCTCCAAGAAGCAAGCTGGAGTGGCTATTCTAATATCGAATAAAGTAAATTTCCAACCAAAAGTTATCAAAAAAGATAAAGAAGGACACTATTTACTCATTACCGGAAAAATCTGTCAAGAGAAATTCTCAATCCTTAACATATATGCTCTAAATAAAAAATCACCCACATTCATAAAAGAAACTCTACTAAAGCTCAAAAAATACACTTCACCCCACACAATAATATTGGGAGACTTTAATACCCCACTCTCACCAATGGACAGATCAGGGAAACAGAAACTGAACAAGGACACTGCAAAACTAGCAGAGACTTTGAAACAACTAGAATCAATAGATATATACAGAACATACTATCCTAAAGTAAAAGAATACACCTTCTTCTCACCACCCCATGGCACCTTCTCGAAAATTGACCACATAATTGGACACAGAACGAGCCTTCATCGATATAAGAAGATTGAAATACTCCCATGCATCCTCTCAGATCACCATGGTCTACGGCTGGTCTTTAACAACAACAAAGAAAACAAAATGCCCACATATACATGGAAACTAAACAACACTCTGTTAAAGGATAGCAGGGTCAAAGAAGAAATAAAGAAAGAAATTAAGAACTTTCTAGAATTCAACGAAAACGATAACACAACATACCCAAACCTATGGGATGCAATGAAAGCAGTATTGAGAGGAAAACTCATAGCCCTAAGTGCTTCCAAAAAGAAACTGGAGAGAGCTCACATCAGCAACCTGAAAGCACAGCTAAAAGCCCTAGAACAAAAGGAAGCAGATATACCCAAAAAGAGTAGACGGCAAGAAATAATCAAAATTAGGGCAGAAATAGACCAAATAGAAACAAAAAGAACCATTGAAAAAATCAACAAAACAAAGAGTTGGTTCTTTGAGAAAATCAACAAGATTGATAAACTCCTAGCCAGACTAACTAAAGGGCAAAGAGAGAGTTTCCAAATTAACAAAATCAGAAAGGAAAGTGGTGACATAACAACTGAAAATAAGGAAATTCAAGAAATCATCAGATCCTACTACAAAAATTTATACTCCACAAAATTGGAAAATCTGGAGGAAATGGACGAATTCCTAGACAGATACAAGGTCCCAAAGTTTAACCAGGACCAAGTAACCCATCTAAATAACCCTATAACACCTAAAGAAATAGAAGAAGTCATCAAAAGCCTCCCAACCAAAAAAAGCCCAGGTCCAGACGGGTTCAGTGCAGAATTTTATCAGACATTTATTGGGGATATAACACTAATATTCGCCAAACTATTCCAAAAGATAGAATCAGATGGAATATTACCCAACTCATTTTTTGAGGCTACAATAACCCTCGTACGTAAGCCACACAAAGACCCTACAAAAAAAGAGAACTTCAGACCAATCTCACTTATGAACATTGATGCAAAAATACTCAACAAAATCCTTGCAAACCGAATCCAAGAACACATCAAAACCATCATTCATCATGACCAAGTAGGCTTCATCCCTGTGATGCAGGGATGGTTTAACATAAGGAAATCCATCAATGTAATCCACCATATAAACAAACTTAAAGACCAAAATCCCATGGTCATCTCACTAGACACTGACAAAGCATTCGACAAAATCCAACTCCCCTTCATGTTAAAAGTCCTGGAAATAACAGGAATCCAAGGCCCATATTTAAACATAATAAAAGCAATATACAGCAAACCAACAGCCAACACAAACTTAATGGCGAGAAACGAAGCAATTCCACTAAAATCAGGGACTCGACAAGGCTGCCCACTCTCCCCCTACCTATTCAACATAGTACTGGTAGTCCTGGCTGGAGCAATTAGACAGCAAAAGGAGATCAAGGGGATACAAATCAGAAAGGAAGAGATAAAAACATCACTCTTTGCCGATGACATGATAGTGTACTTGAGTGACCCCAAAAATTCCACCAGAGAACTTCTACAGCTTATAAACAAGTTCAGCAAAGTGGCCGGATACAAAATTAACTCAAACAAATCAGTAGCCTTCCTATACTCAAAGGACAAACATGTGGAGAAAGAAATTAGGGTAAAGGTACCCTTCACAATCGTTACAAAAACTATGAAATACCTAGGTGTGACTCTAACTAAGGAAGTGAAGGACCTGTACGACAAGAACTTTAAACCTCTAAAGAAAGAAATTGAGGAGGATCTCAGAAAATGGAAAGATCTCCCATGCTCATGGATTGGAAAAATCAACATCTTAAAAATGGCCATCCTACCAAAAGCAATCTACAGATTCAATGCAATCCCCATCAAAATTCCAACCCAGGTCTTCATGGAATTGGAAAGATCAATGTGCAATTTCATATGGAATAACAAAAGACCTAGAATAGCAAAATCCATCCTCAACAACAAAAAAACATCTGGGGGAATCACTATCCCTGACCTCAAGCTATATTACAAGGCAATTGTGCTGAAAACTGCATGGTACTGGTACAGCAATAGGCAGGTGGATCAATGGAATAGAATAGAAGATCCAGAAATGAGCCCTCATGTATATGGTCACCTGATTTTTGACAAAGGAGCAGTAAACATTCAATGGAAAAATGACAGCCTATTCAACAAATGGTGCTGGTCCAACTGGCACTCAACATGCAAAAGAATGAAAATAGACCCGTTCTTATCTCCTTGTACAAAGCTCAAGTGTAAGTGGATCAAAGATCTCCACATTAAACCAGATACACTGAAACTATTAGATGAGAACGTAGGGAAAACCTTAGAACACATAGGCACAGGAGAAAATTTCCTGAACAAAACACCAATGGCTCAAGCTCTAAGGTCAAAGATTAACAAATGGGACTTAATGAGATTGCAAAGTTTCTGTAAGGCTAAGGACATCGTCAAGAAAACAAAATGGCAACCAACAGAATGGGAAAAGATCTTTACCAACACCACATCAGATAGTGGCCTAATATCCAACGTGTACAAGGAATTCAAAAAGCTAGACACCAGAGAATCAAATAACCCTAATAAAAAATGGGGTACAGAGCTAAACAAATCATTTTCAGTTGAGGAACACTGAATGGCCGAGGAACATCTGAGGAAGTGCTCAACATCCTTAGCCATCAGGGAAATGCAAATCAAAACAACCCTAAGATTCCACCTCACACCAGTCAGATTGGCCAAGATCCAAAACTCAGATGATAGCAGATGCTGGCGAGGCTGTGGAGAAAGAGGAACACTTCTCCATTGTTGGTGGGGTTGCAAGCTAATACAACCACTCTGGAAATCAGTCTGGTGATACCTCAGAAAATTGGATATAGTACTACCTGAAGACCCAGCTATTCCACTTCTGGGCATATACCCCAGAGACACTTTAATACACAACAAAGATATATGCACCACAATGTTCATAGCGGCTCTATTTATAATAGCCAGAAGCTGGAAGGAACCCAGATGTCGTTCAGAAGATGAATGGATACAAAAATTGCGGTACATATACACAATGGAATACTACTCAGCCACCAGAAACAATGACTTAACCAAATTCTTAAGAAAATGGCTGCATCTAGAGAAGATCATCCTGAGTGAGATAACCCAGTCACAAAAGAACAGACATAATATGCAGTCACTGATAATGGGATACTAACCCCAGAGGCTTGCACTTCCCCAGAAACAACTCACAGACTGTATGAAGTCCAAGAAATAAAGAAAACAAAAAATATACATATATTCACAAAACAAGAAGACTTTGACTATTTCCATGTTGCGTTTTGTTTTGCATGTAATTTACGCTTATTGCAACTAGTAGGTTTTCAATGCATACTGTCAAGCCCTTGAAAAAAATCAAGTACTGACTAAAAAATATATTCACATGGTTTTATGTAAAATTTATTTTAATGTCTGAAAAAACAGTACTGACAAAAATGTATAATTTTAAGCAAAAAAAGTTTAAAATCTGTACATTTATCTTTGTTTTGCAAAATAAAGTCGTTTAAAAAATTTAAAAAAAAAGAAAGAGGTACCTATAAATGAACAAAAAGCTTAAAAATAAAGTGACAAAAAAGAAGTCTTCTCACCATCTAATAAATTTACTAAATATACAGAAGAAAGAATAAAAAAAAAAAAAAACAGTTTGGGTTTGTATCACACTCCTTGTTCATGCTCTGTTCTAAAGCCAATGTTCGATAGGGAGTTGGTGATCGGACTCAGGGCACAAGCTCTTCATCCTCACTGGTGGAGAATGAATAAACTTTATTTTAAACAGAAAAAAAAATAAAGTATTACATATTGTTTGTGAATATTGTGAAGGTTGTTGTTTCCCTAATATCTTTCTCAGCATGTTTATTCTTTGAGTAGAGAATGGATACTCATTTTTTGAGTTAATTTTATATCTAGTCACTTGGCTGAAGTTGTTTATCATAATTAGAAACTCTCTGTTGGAATTTTTTGAGGTCATTTAAACATACTATCATATCATCTGCAAATAGTGGTATTTTGACTTATTGCTTTATGATTCATATCAATTTGACTTCCTTTTGCTGTTTAATTGTTTCAGACAGGACTTCCAGTACTATATTGAATAGGTAGGTAGAGAGTGGACAAGCTTGTCTAGTCCCTGACTTTAGTGGAATTGCTTCAAATTTCTCATCATTTAGTTTGATGTTGGCGACTAGTTTGCTGCATATTGCTTTTACTATGTATAGGTATGGACCTTGAATTTCTGAAATTTCCAAGTTTTTAACATGAAAGGGTGTTGAAATTTGTAAATGTTCTCTCAGCTTCTAATGAGATGATCATGTGGGGTGTTTTCTTTGAGTTTGTTTATGTAATGCATTTTGTTGATGGATTTTCCCTTTATTGAACCATCCCTGCATCCCTGAGATGAAGTGTACATGATCATGGGTAATGATCATTTTGATGTCCTTGTCTTTGGTTTGCAAGAATTTTATTGAGTATTTTGCATCAACATTCTTGAAGGAAATTGGTCTGAAGTTCTCTTTCTTTGTAGGGTCTTTGTGTGGTTTAGGTATAAGCGCTATTGTGGTATCCAAGAATGAGTTGGGTAGTGTTCCTTTGTTTCTATTTTGTGGAATAGTCTGGAAAGTATTGATATTATGTCTTCTACAAAAGTCTGATAGAATTGTGCACTGAACCCATCTAGTCCTGGGGTTTTTTGTTTGTTTGGGAGAATTTTGATGACTGCTTCTATTTCTTTAGGTGTTATGGGATTATTTAGATATTTTTTTCTGATCCTGATTTAATTTTGGTACCTTATATCTCTCTAGAAAGCTCATTTTCTCTATATTTTTCCAATTTTGATGAGAATAGACTGTTATCCTAGGATCTGATAATTTCTTCAATTTACTTAGTTTCTGTTTTTATGTCTGCCCTTTCGTTTTGGATTTTCTTACTTTGGATAATCTATCTGCACCCTCTAGTTAGTCTGGTTAAGGGTTTATAAATCTTGTTGTTTTTCTCTAATAACCTGTTCCTGGATTTGTTGACTCCTTGTGTACTTCATTTTGTTTTTACTTGGTTAATTTCACCCCCGAGTTTTACTATTTCCTGCTGTCTACTCCTATTGGTTGTAGCTGCTTCTTTTTGTTCTAGAGCTGTTAGGCGTTCTGTCAAGCTGCTAGTGTATGCTTTCTTCAGTTTCTTTTTTGAGGCACTCAGAACTCTGAGTTTTCCTTTTAGTACTGATTTCATTATATCCCATAAGTTTGGGTCTGTCTTCATTTTCATTCAATTTTTAAAAATCCTCAATTTCTTCTTTGACCAAGTTATTGAATAGAGCATTTTTCAGCTACCATGTGTACGTAGGCTTTTTTTTTATTTTGTTGTTATTGAAGACCAGTTTAATCATGATGATCTGAAAGGATGTGTGAGGATATTTTGATATTGTATCTGTTGAGGCCTGTTTTATGACCAACTTTATGGTCAATTTTGGAGAAGGTTCTAGGTGGTGCTGAGTAGGTATAGTCTTTTTAGTGTGAAATATTCTATAGATATCTGTTAAATTTAACTGATTCAGATCTTCTGCAATTTTTGCTGTGTCTCTGTTCAGTTTCTGATACAAAGATGTGTCCATTGATGAGAGTGAGATGGTGAAGTGTCCCACTAATATTGTGTGTTGTGCAATATATGCTTTGTTCTTTAGTAAGAATTCTTTTAGCAATGTGGGTGCCCTTGTATTTAGAACATAGATGTTCAGGATTGAGAGTTTATCTTGATAGATTTTTTTCTGTGATGAAAAAGTAATCTTTTCTTACCTTTTTTGATAACTTTTGGTTGAAATTTTATTTCATTTTATTTTATTTTATTTTATTTTATTTTATTTTATTTTATTATGATACTAGAATGGCTACTCCAGCTTGTTTCCTGAGGTCATTTGTTTGGAAAATTTATTTCCTAGCCTTTTACTCTGAGGTAGTGTCTGTCTTTCTCACTGAGATGAGTTTTTTGCATGCAGCACAATGATCATGTTTACATATCTTGTCTGATAGTCTATTTCTTTTTATTGAGGGAATTGATTCAATTGATTTTAAGAGATATTAAGAAATTGTGATTGTTTTTTCCTGTTACTTTTTATTAGAGGTAATATTATCTTTGTGTGCTTTTCTTCTTTTGGTTTTGCTGCTAGAAGTTTTTTTGTGTTTGTTTATTTCTTGTTTGTTTGTTTTTTTTTTGTTTTTTTGGTTTTTTTTTTTTGTTTGTTTGTTTTTTTTTTTTTTGCTTTTCTTAGGGTGTAGTTTTCCTCGTTGTGTTGGAGCTTTCCATCTATTAGCCATTGTAGGACTGGGTTTGTGGACAAATATTGTGTAAATTTGGTTTTGTCCTGGCAATCTTGGTTTCTCCTTCTATAGTGATTGGAAGTTTTGCTGAATATAGTAACCTGGGCTGCCATTTCTGTTCTCTTAGCATCTGTATGATATCTGTCCAGGATCTTCTAGCTTTCATTGTCTCTGCTGAGAAGTCTGGAGGGATTCTGATCATTCTGCCTTTATATGTTACTAGTCCTATTTTTCCTTACTGGTTTTAGTATTCTTTCTTTGGTTTGAATATTTGTGCTTCCACTACTGTGTCCTGGGAAGAGTCTCTTTTCTGTCTGATATATTTTGAGTTCTGTAGGCTTCTTATACATTCATGGTCATCTATTTAGGTTATAAAAGTTTTCTTCAATAACTTTGTTGAAGATACTTACTGGGTCTTTCAGTTGGTAGTCTTCTCTCTCTTCTACACCTATTATCCTTAGGTTTGGTCTTCTATTGTTTCCAGGATATCCTGGATATTTTGGTTTAGAAGGTTTTGATTTTTGCATTTTCTCTTACTGATGTCTCAACGTTTTTTATGTTAGCTTGTGCCCTGATATCCTCTCTTCCATCTTTTGTACTCTGCATTAGAGCCTGGAATACGTTATTGAGGAACAAAGAGATTAGAGATAGGTTGAAGGGAACCTCCAAATAAGAGAGTTCCATTGGCAGGTGGCCTATATGAACTGTGGCAACTGTCTTTTTTTTTCTAGTTACACATTTGTAGGAAATTATATTCAGATCAAATTTTAACCCCAGTTCATTTTCACTCAAATGAAAATTTTAATATCTCCTTTAATATTAGACATTTTGTTTTATGTTTCTTATTTTCCAATCTTAACTTGGATACATAACTAACAATTCACATGTAAAACAATGTCAATAAACATACTTTCACGATGTCAACAATTTGTACTTGTTCAAAAATTATAAGTAATTCAACCATATAATTTTTGATAAATATTTTTATCTGTAAAAATCACACACACACACACATACACACACACACACACACACACACACACACATTGTCTATAATTCTGGAATATTCTAAAAACTTTATTGGTAAAATTTATGATTATTCTTGAAAAGGTTTTTGTTACTTAAGATTGACTTGTACAGGCGATCCAAGGATGCAGGCCTGGTGAGTCTGCACTGCAAATAGCCGGGCTCAGAGAGGTCTGAGCCGAGTCCAAAAAAACTCCCTGCCCCGATTGGTTCAGGGGAGCAGGAACTCTGCCATAGGGACTAGGTTTTCACCCAGAGAGTCCAGGCTTGAGGAATAAATGCTCAGACCATTTGCCACAATGATCATCAGAGATCCAGGGACACAGGCCAGGTACACAGAAGAGAAGAAAACCAATCACTAACAAAAAGACCACGTTTAATCACAGACAAATAGATGGCAAGTGGAAAGAGAAAGAACTTACCCAATGAAAACCAAGACAACCTGGCAACACCAGAACCTAGCTCTCCCATCACGGTAAACAGTGGAATGAGAAACACACAAGAAAAAGAAGACTCAGACCAGAAATCATACTTCAAGATGATGATGGAGATCCTTAAACTAAAATGGGAGGAAAAGCATAAAGAAATAGAAGCTTTTAAAGAGGAAACAAGAAAAACACTCAAAGAACTCAAAGAACTAGAGGAAAGAGAACCAAAGAAATGAAGGAATTGAAGTAGGAATTTAAAATGGAAATGAAAACAATAAAGAAAAACTTTAAAGAGACAACCCTGGAGGTACAAAATCTAAAAAAGAAATCAGGAGTAACATATGTAAGCATCTCCCACAGACTAGAAAAGATGGAAGAGAAAATCTCAGTGGACGAAGAAAACATTAAGAACATAGACAAAACAGTCAGAGAAGATGCAAAAGCCAGAAAGTTCCTAACCAAAAATGTCCAGGAGACCCAGGACACAATGAGAAGACCAAATCTAAGGATAAGAGGAATAGAAGATGGTGAAGAATCTCAACTAAGAGGCACAGTAAATATCTTCAACAATTAGAAGAAAAAAACTTCCCTACCCTTAAGATTGGGATGACCATGAGCATAAAAGAAGCCTACAGAACTCCAAATAGAGGGGAACAGAAAAGAAATTCCTCCCGACACATAATAGTCAAAATGCCAAGTGCCCAAAGCAAAGAAAGTATCTAAAAGCAGTAAGAAAAAAAGGTCATGTAACATATAAAGACCAATCAGAATCACACCCGATTTCTCAACAGAGACTATGAAAGCTAGAATATCCTGGACCTACATTATGCAGACCCTAAGAGAGCACAAGTGCCAGCCCAAGCTGCTATACCCAGAAAAACTCTCAATCACCATAGATGGAGAGAACAAGATATTCCAAGACAAAAATAAATTTACACAGTATCTGACCACAAACCCAGCACTACAACGAATTAAAGGTGGAAAATCCAATACAAGTAGGGAAACTACCTCTTGGTAAAAACAAGAAAATACCTAAGCAAGAAAACCAAAAAAAGAAAGACACACTGGCACAATTCTACCTCCAAAAGCAAATATAGCAGGAAACAACAACCACTATTCCTTAATATCTGTTAACATAAATGGAATCAATTCTCCAGTAAAAAAGATACAGGGTATTAGACTGGCTACATAAACAGAATCCAGCATTTTGCTGCATACAGGACACTCATCTCAGAGAAAAAGACACAAACTATTTCAGAGTAAAAAGTTGGGAAAAAACTTCCAAGCAAACAGCCTCAAGAAACAAGCTGGGGTAGCCATTGTAATATCAAATAAAGTAGATATTTCAAACAAAAGTTATGTAAAAAGAGGAGGAAGGACCCTTCTTACTCAGGAAATCTGTCAGGAGGAACTCACAATCCTTATCATATATGCTCCAAATACAAGAGTGCCCATATTCATAAAAGAAACCCTACTAAATCTCAAAAAAATACATTGCACACCACACAAACATAGTGGGAGACCTCAACAACCCACTGGTACCAATGGACAGATCATGAAAACAGAAACTGAACAAGAATACAGTGAAACTAGCAGAGACAATGAACCAATTCCAATGAATAGACATCTACAGAACATTCTAAAAACAAAAGAATACACCTTCTTCTCAGCAATTCATGGCACCTTCTTCAAAATTCACCATATGATTGGTCACAAAACAAGCCTCAGTAGATATAAGAAGATTAAAATACTCCAATGCATCCTATCAAATCATCATGATCTAAAGCTGGTCTTCAATAACAACAAAGACAGCAAAAATCCCATATACACATGGGAACTAAACAATGCATTTTAAGTGATAGCATGGTCAAAGAAAAAGAAAGAAAGAAAGAAAGAAAGAAAGAAAGAAAGAAAGAAAGAAAGGAAAAGAAAGAAAGAAAGAAGAAAATTAAGAATATAATAGAATTTAATGAAAATGAAAACACAGCATACCCAAACCTATGGGATGCAATGAAAGCAGCACTAACAGGAAAACTCATAGCTCTGAGTGCTTCCAAAAAGAAACTGGAGAGAGCATACACTAGCAACTTAACAGCACAGTTGAAAGCTCTAAAACAAAAGGAAGCAGATACACCAAAGAGGAATAGATGCCAAGAAATAATCAAACTCAGAGCAGAAATTGACCAAATAGAAACACAAAGAACCATTCAAAGAATGAACACAGCCAAGACCTGGTTCTTTGAGAAAATTAACAATATTGATACACCCTTAGCCAGACTAACTGGAGGGCAAAGAGAGAGTATTCAAATTAACAAAATCAGAAAGCAAAGTGTAGACATAACAACTGGAACTGAAGAAAGTGAAGAAATATCATATCCTACTACAAAAGCCCATACTCAACAAAGCTGGAATATCTGGAGGAAATGGATGAATTCCTAGACAGATACCAGATACTAAAATTAAACCATGGCCAGGGTAAACCACCTAAATAATCCCATAACTCCTAATGAAAAAGAAGCAGTAATCAAAAGCCTTCCAACCAAAAAAAACCCATATCCAGATGAGTTCAGTGCAGAATTTTTATCAGACATTACTGACAGCCTAATACCAATACTCTCCAGACTATTCCACAAAATAGAATCTGATGGAACACTACCTAACTCATTTTTGAGGCCAAAATAACCCTTGTTCCTAAACCACACAAACATCTTAGAAGGAAAAAAACCTCAGACCAATCTCACTTATGAATACTGATGCAAAAATACACAACAAAATCTTTGGAAAATGAATCCAAGAACACATGAAAATGATAATTCACCATGATCACGTAGGCTTCATCCCTGGGATGCAGGGATGGTTTAATATAAGGAATTCCATCAACGTAATCTGCTATATAAACAAACTCAAAGAGAAAAACCACATGGTCATCCTAATTGACGCTGATAAGCATTGTACAAAATTCAACACCCCTTCATATTTTAGTGTGTGTAAGTGACCCCAAGAATTCCACCAGAGAACTATTACAGCTGATAAACAAGTTCAGCAAAGTGGCTGGATATAAAATTAACTCAAATAAATCAGTAGCCTTCTTCTACTCAAAGGAAAAACATGCAGAGAAAGAAAATAGGAAAAATATACCATAAACAATAGTCACAAACCATATGAAATACCTTGGGGTGACACTAACTAACTAAGTAAGTGAAGGACCTTTATGACCAGAACTTCAAATCTCTGAAGACAGAAATCAAGGAAGATCTTAGAAAATGGAAAGATTTCCCATGCTCATGGATTGGAAGGATCAACATTGAAAGAAAATGGCCATCTTATCAAAAATAATCTATAGATTCAATGCAATCCCCATCAAAATTCCCACCCATTTCTTCATAGAGTTGGAAAGAGCAATGTGCAATTTCACTGGGAATTAACAAAAAACCTAGAATAGCTAAATTCATTCTCAACAACAAGAAAACATCTACAGAAACCACCATGCCTGACCACAAACTATATTTCAAGTCAATTGTGTTAAAAACTACATGGTACTAATACAGAGAGAGGCACCTGGATTAATGGAATAGAATAGAAAATCCAGAAATGAGCCCTCACATATATATTCCCTTGATTCTTGACAAAGGAGTTGTAAGCATTCAATGGAAAAAGGACACCCTCTTCAAGAAATGGTGTTGTTCCAACTGGCACTCAGCATGCAGAATAATGAAAATAGACCCTTTCTTATATCCTTGTACAAAGCTCAAGTGCAACTAGATCAAAGATATTCACATTAAGTCAGTTACACTGAAACTATTATAGGAGAAATTATGGAAAACCTTAGAACATATAGGTACAGGAGGAAATTTCCTGTGCTCATGCTCTAAGGTCAAATATCAACAAATGGTACTTAATTAGTTTGCAAAGTTTCTGTAAGACTAAGGAAACAGTCAAGAATACAAAATTGCAGCCTACAAATTGGGAAAAGATCTTTACGAACCCTCCTTCTGATAGAGGCTTAATATCCAAGGTATACAAAGAACTCAAGAAGTTAGACATGAGAGAATCAAACAACTCTATTAAAAATGGGTACAGAGCTAAACAAAAAGTTCTCAAATGACGAATATCGAGTGGTTGAGAAGCATCAAAGGAAGTGCTGGACATCCTTAGTTATCAGGAAAATGCAAATCAAAACAACCCTGAGATTCCACCTCACACCAGTCAGAATGGCTAACATCAAAATTCAGATGACAGCAGATTCTGGCGAGAATACAGAGAAAGAGAAACACTTCTGCACTTTTGGTGGGGTTCTAAACTGGTTCAACCATTCTGGTCATCAGTCTGGTGGTTCCTCAGAATATTGGACATAGTACTACATGAAGACCCTGTTATTCCACTTCTGTTCATATTCCCCAGAGAAGCTCCAACATATAACAAAACCCTTGCACCACAATGTTCATAGCAGTCCTGTTTATAATCACCAGTAGCTAGAAAGAACCCAGATGTCCCTCAGTAGATGAATTGATACAAATTGTAGTATATTTACACAATGGAGTACTACTCAGTTATCAGAAACAATGAGTTTATGAAATTCTTAAGAAAATAGATGCATCTAGATAGAGAATATCAACCTGAGTGAGGTAACCCAATCACAAAAGAACAGACATAATATGCAGTCAGTGATAATTGGATACTAACCCCAGAAAGCTCTGAACAGCCCAAAAACAACTCACAGACTATATGAAGTTCAAGAAAAACAAAGGCCAAAAAAAAAAAAATGATGAAAAATCATTATGCTTAATCTTTACACACCAAGAAAACTTTGACTATTTACAGGTTACATCTTGTTTTACATGTACTTTTTGCTCATTGTAACTAGTAATATTTTAATAAATACCATCAAATTAAAAAAATATGTACTGGCAAAAATGTATTCATATGCTTTTATGCAAAAATGCTTTTAAAATCTGTACACTTATCTTCATTTTTTTAAAATAAAGTTGTTCAATTAAAAAAAACATTGACTTCTATAAATTCCTTAATATTTTAAGGTACTAAATTTACAAGTATATTTAATCTTTTGTATTTAAATTTTTTCTATAAATACTGAAAAATGAATGAAAACTTATGCCTTCAGTTCTTACTTTTTTGAACCTTCATCTGAGGTTGAGATGTTTATATAACTCATTAATATTTATGTATAAATGTTGTTTTTTTTACATGATGTTAAAATATGCAAAATAATACAAGATAATGTTAATATATTTGTCAATAGGAAATTCCTGATGTATCATTTGGTAATACAGTTTTGTCTTCCTCCAAACATGTAAAGAACAAATGACAAACTTTTAGTCAATTGAATGAGAAAAATTAGAAAACCTGTTAGAAAAGATTTTATGAATATTGGATGCATAAACAAGATATTAAGTAGGAAAGATGAGGAAATTAGGTTATGAAATCTAATATAATGTTAAATACATTCTTTAGTCAAGGAATATTATTTAAAATCTCTTCTCCTAGACACAGTCATTTACTTAACTTACTGCACTCCACATTCTCCAAAACTAATTTTCTGACATGAAAACTTCAATAATAAATATATTGAGATTAAAAGCGAGGTTGTTTTGAATAAAAATTTCTCAATATGAAAGAAAAATAGAGGATTGAACCTAAGATTCAGCGCTAGTATATTTGATGAACATGCATAAAATACTGAGTTCTATATTAGTACTTACAAAAGGCTTAAAGAGAAACCAATTTAGCTAGCATTCTCTAAATGAAATACCACTATATTTGAAACACTGCCCTGTTTCTGTGGATATTTTTTATTTATCTAAAAATTTTCAAAATATTGAGCTGAATGCATTGATTTTCAAAGCTAACATGGTTTTCTGAACACATTTTAAACATCTAATCATATTAAAATAACAGATAAATGATAACAGACATATATATAGAGAGAAAACATTTCACCCTTAAACAAAAGAATATACCTCTTCAAGGTACCTGATAGTTTCTTCTCAAAAACTGACTATATACTCATACATAAAACAAGTCTCAATAGATACAAGAAGATTGAAATAATCACATGCATTCTATCAGATCACCATGGAATAAGGCTGGTGTTCAATTACAACAAAAAGTCCACATATACATGGAAGCTGAACAAAGTTCTATTCAATGATATCTTGGTCAAGGAAGACATAAAGAAATAAATGAAAGACTTTTTAGAATTTAATGATAATGAAGGCACAACATAACCAAACTTATGTAACACAATGTAGGAAGTGCTCTGAGTGCCTCCAAGATGAAACTAGAGAGAAAATACACTAGCAGTTTGGCAGCACACCAGAAAGCTCTAAAACAAAAAGAAGGAAATACACCACGGAGAATATCCAGCATGAAATAATCAAATTCAGGCCTGAAATCAACCAAGGAGAAACAAAAAGATTCATACAAAGAAACAACAAAACCAGGAGCTGGTTATTTGAGAAAATAAACAAGACAGATCAATCCTTATCCAGACTAATGAAGAGCACAGAGAAGGTATCCAGATAAAATCATAAATGAAAAGGGAGAGATAACAACAGAAAGTGAGAAAATTTAAAAAAAAAAAATCATCAGATCCTACTACAAAAGACTATACATTAAAAAAACTGGAAAATCTGGATAAAATGGACAATTTTCTAGACAGATACAAGATAATGAAGGTAAATCAGAATAAAATAAATTATCTAAGCAGTCTTATAAACTCTAAATATAAAAGCAGTCACTAAAAGTCTCCCAACCAAAAAACCCTCAAGACCAGATGGGTTTAGTGCAGAATTCTATCAGACCTTCAAAGAAGACCTAATAACAATACTCTTCAAATTATCCCACAAAATAGAAGGACCACTACCCAATTCATTCTATGAAGCCACAATTAAGCTGTTAGTTAAACCACACAAAGACCCTACAAAGTAAAGCATTTCAGTCCACGTTCCTTTATGAATATCAATCCAAAACACTCTCAATAACATTCCCATAAATGGAACCCAAGAACACATTAAAATGGTCATCCACTTTGACTAGAGAGAATCAATAATCCTATTAAAAAATGAGGTTCAGAGTTAAACAAAGAATTCTCAACTGAGGAATTTCAAAAGCCCAGGAAGCACCTAAATAAATGCTAAACATCCCTAGTTATGATAACTAGGGATGCAAATCAAACCCTGAGATTCCACCTCACATCAATCAGAATGACTAAATTCAAAAACTCAGGTGACAGCAGATGCTAGCAAAGATATATATGGCAAGAATATTCCAATTGATGGGATTGCAAGCTGGTACAATGACTCTGGAAATCAGTCTGAAGGGTTCTCAGAAAATCGGACATAGTACTAACTGAAGACAGAGCTATTCTACTTCTCAGCGTATTCCCAAAAGATAATCCAACATATAATAAGGCACATGCTCCACCATGTTCATAGCAGCCTTATTTATAATAGTCAGAAACTGGATAGAACCCAGATGTTCTTAAACAGAGGAATAGATGCACAATGAAATACTACTCACCTATTAGAAAGAATGATTTTCTTTCTAGGCAAATGGGTGGAACCAGAAACTATCATTCTGAGTGAGGTAACCAAGTTACAAAGGAACACACAAGGTATGGACTCACTAATAAGTGCATACTAGGCCCCAAAAAGCTAAATACCTAAGAAAGAATTCACAGACCTTATTAATCTCAAAAAGAAGGAAGACCAGAATTTAGGTGCCTCTGTTAGTCTTAGAAGGAAGAACAAAATATTCATGAGAGGAAATACAAGGTCAAATAGAGGATCAGGGACTGAAGAAATGATCAGTCAGAGACTGTCTCACCTAGGCATCCATCCCATATGAAGTCACCGACCCCAAGTACAATTGTTGATTCCAAGAATGCTTACTGGCAGAAGCCAGATATGAATTCCTCCTCAGAGCGTCTGCCAGAGTCATATAGATACAGATGAGAATGCTTGCAGCTAACCATTGTACTGAACACAGAGACCCCAGTGAAAGAGCTAAAGAAAGGACTGAAGAAGCTGAAAGGGTTGCAACCTTTTGGTAAGAACAACATTATTAACCAACCAAACTCTCTACAACTCCCCTGGACTAAAACACAAACCGTTGAGCACACATGGAGGGATCCATGACTCCAGATGTATATTTAGCAGAGGATAGCATTGTTTGGCATCAATGGGAGAAGAGGCTTTTGGTCCAGTGAATGTGCATTTTCCCAGTATTGGGGAATGCCAATTCTCTGGGGGTACAAAGGGTAATTGGGAGAGGTAGCACCTTCATGGAAAGGGAGGGGAGATGGCTTGGGGTTTTACATTTGAAATGTAAATATAGAGAACATCCGATAATAATTAAAAAAATAACAATGGCATAAAAGTATAAATTTTAAAAAAAATCAAGAAATCTGCAGTCAAATGAACAGAACTAGAAAAGGTCATTCTAAGTAAAGTAACCCAGAAACAGAAAGACAAACAGTATGTGCTCACTTATAAGTAGATAATATCTGCTATGTAAAAGATAACCATGGGTTGTAGTAACCTCTTCAACCCTAGTAAACCCATCCAATAAAAACACAAGTCAGTAAATATGAATACAAGCTGCGTGTTTAGATTGGGCAGAACTAGCACTACACTATTCTCTTCCACAGCTATCAGATCCCTTATAACTTGCAGTTTCTCCAGACCACCTGTTGTGTTTTGGCCCTATCTTCCACCTTCTCCACTTCCTCCCCAGACCCTCTCTCTACACCATCCTTCCCACTACCCAATCACCAGCTCTTACCTTAGTTTACAAATTAAAATGGGAAGAAGGTTTTGAGGAAGTTACTGGGCAGCCCTTCTTAGAAGTGGAATTAGCATCAAAATACATATAGCTGCAGGACAATCCACAACAACCAAGCTAATATACAGAGGCTCAGAGAAGCTAAATAACAAGGAGGAGCTACTTGAATCTCATGGAGGAGGGAAATTAGGAGAGACATCATGTGTGGACTTTGTGGGAGGACTGCATGAGGGAGGGGTGGGGATAAAGACAGAAGGGATTAGGTTGCAAGAGGACAGATGGAAAGCATACTGGGAGAAACAAGTAGAACCAGGGATGTGGGGACATCTCTGGGACAAACTAGGGACCTAAGGCAATGCAAACTTCAATGAATCTATGAGGCCTACTCCAGCTAATATTCCCAGTAATGGGGCATACAGAATGTTAACTGGCTGTCTTCTCCAATCAGGCAAGTTTTCCAGCAGTGAGACTGGGATATCAACCTAACCACAGAACCTCTGTTGTACAATCTTTCCCACCTGCAAAATGTGCTGGAACACTGGTGCTGCAGAACTTATGGGAGTGGTGAACCAATGACTGGTCTAATTTGAGGCCCATGCCTCAACAGGGTGTCCATGCCTAATTCTGTCTTGATAACCAACAACTACAGTCTAGATAGCCTAAAGACCTAGAGTAGAAAAAAAAAAAGTGACTGGCCTTAAAAATGAGTACAAAGTCAATAAAATGATTCCTAGTGATGTCCTGCTATATTCATAGGTTAGAGCCTAGTCCAGTTTTTATCAAAATGGCTTTCTATTGCACCTTTTGCAGCTGATGGGAAGGGATGCAGAGGCCCACAATCAAACATGTAGAGAAAAAGCTCAGGTTGGAAGTCCTCATCCTTTATCAGGTCCCTTCCTCAGAACTCAGTAATTGCTTTAGGATTTCCTTCAGGCTGACAAGAACTTAGAGGTTCCAGAGGGATTCCATGGGAAAAGCAAAACCAAATCTACTAAGCATGGCTCATGAGAGCTCATAGAAACTATGTAGTAATTGGGATGGCTGTGTGTGTGTGTGTGTGTGTGTGTTAGTTCCTCTGTATGCATATCATGATTGTTAACAGGTTTGGGGGAGGAGATTTCTGACAGTGGGAATGAGGTGGGAGTCTGACTCTTGTTTTTTTTTTTTTTTTTTTTTTTTTTTTTTTTTTTTTTTTTTTTTTTGGCTTTTAGGATTCTTGTGTTGCCACTAGATTGCCTTGGCCAACCTTGATGTGCAGTTTTATGCCTGGTCTTATTGCTCTGTTATTCCATTCTTGGTTGATGTCCTTTTTTTTTTTTTTTGAGGTGGGAGAAAAGGGGTGTAAATGCAGAGAAGAGGGAACTGAATCACCATATCAGTTGGGATGAATTGTATGGTAGGTGAGTGAATAAAAATTTTAAGTAAATATGTAACGAATAACATTTATTGCTTTAGTATTTCCTTCACCCATTCAAGTCTGATTCTGATGGATGGGAATCAAAGTTGGTTATTCTATTTACCAAAAATATTTTTAAGTTGGTAAATGGATTAAAAGTTGTTTGCAATAATGGCATACTATCTGAATCCATAGTGTTATTATTTCACTACTGTTTCCATCTTGATAAACCTCTTTATTCCATTCATGTGTATCTGTATGTGTATGTGTGTAAATGTATGGAGTTATGTGTCTCTGTGTGTGTATACAAATGGGTGTTCATGTGTCTGTCGATATTTGTTTCTTTGTGTATTTGTATGTGTTTAGTGTTTATGTGTCTGCCTTGTGTATGTGCATGCTAGTGTGCATGTGTGTGTGTAAATATATGTCTGTGTGTATATGTATATTTGTTTGTCTGTTTGTGTGTCTGTGTCTTCCTGTGTGTGCATGACTATATGTGTGTGTCTGTGAGACAATGTGTCTATGTCTGTATATGGGCTTGTGTATGTGTGACTGTGTGTGTTTGTCTGTGTGTTTTTATGTTTATATATGTATTTTTATGTGTGTGTGCTTATGTGCGTATATGTATATGTGTCTTTATTCCTGTGTCTGTCTGTGTGTCTGTATGAGTGTGTGTCTTTTTTGTGTGTATGCCTGTGCCTCTATGAATCTATATGTGTGTATGAGTGTGTATGTGTGTCTGTGGTTGTATCTATGTGTGTATATGTTTATATTTCCTTGAATATGTGTGTTTGTGCATCTGTTTGTGTGTCTCTTTGCATTTCTTTACATGTACATGACTTTATGTTTCTATTTTTGTGTTTTTATCTGTGTATGTATTTATGTGTTTATTTTTGTGCATGTCTTTGTATATATGTGTATGTGTATATGTATAGTTGTGTATACATTTGTTTGTATCTATGTATATATGTGTAGTTCTGTGTTTATGTTTCTGTGTGTCTGTATGTGTATATGGTGTATTTCTATGTATGTGTTCTTGTGTGTATGTCTCTGTATGTGTATGTGTGTTTGAGTTTTGAGTGTGTGTGATTGAGTGTGAGAGAGTATACTGTGAAATGAGCAAGTCAGAGAGATTTTCAGGGTGATATAAAAAGAACTGGAGAAACAGAAATGAAAAAAAAAAAAGGAATGAGAAAGACAAAATGAAATCATTTAAGAAAATAAAATACAAGTTCCTTAATACACATAGCAACAAGAGCTTTTAAAAATATGCCTTTGGATATCTATGTATCTTATTGTAGTTTATTTATATTCAAGATAAAAGTCAGAAATGTCACCAAATCACCCAACACAGGCCAAAGCAATTTTTGCCATGTCTTTAATGTCAAAATTTTACAGGTGTCTTTTACCTTCAGTTCTGAACGTTTCCAGAGGTCACATGAATTTCTCATGTAGTTGAAAACGAAGCCATTGTGAATCTGAACAGAAATGAACCTTCAGAAGAGGGCAACAAATGTCAAATGTACAGCTTGCGACTGTTGTTGGGCCAACTTTCCTTATGCTGGGTCAGTGACCTCAGTGCCAGGACTGTCAGGTAAGATGGTCTGAGCGACAACAGTTTTCCCCAAACCCTTGAACCTGGCTCAGACAGGAGACCTGGTGGACCCCATGAACTGCACAGCAATGGAGTCAAGAAAATGGGCAGTAGCCAGGGGATTTTGCTGAGCTCATTGTCTAGCCATTTTTTATTGTCTTTCACCTCATTGGTGATAAATATAAACTCATCTATAGAATTGGACAGCTGGATTGGTTGGTCTTAAAAGTCTTAACTTGTTTTCATGTTATCCCAGCTTTATCTACTGTCTTGTGATATCATAAGTATGATCTTGTAGCTATCTGAATATTAATATAAATGCAGTCAGAATTTTTTTAACCACCGTTTTAGTAAATCACCTTGAAGAAAACTGTAAACCTGTTTTGCCTTTACCTACAAAGTTTAAAAAATCTGTATAAAAACTTGAAAATGCAATAAAGTCATTATTGAACTTTATTCATAGAGAATAAAATAATTAATATGTCTTTCCAGTATTTGATACAGATGAAATGTGAGATACCGTTTCTAAGTCATTTGAATCTGTTGGTTAGTTTTATTGATTCTTTGTAAAACTCAACCTGTGAATACATCACATGTAATTGGTGCAGAAAATAGCTAAACCATAGGATCACTATTAAGGCATTATCTGGTTATGCATATGTGAACTTAAGACATGAGTATGAGTTAAACAAAGGGAATTACAAAATGAACTCTCTAGTTAACACAAATATGTGGACTGTGCTCCCAAGAAGTTAGCAGTGTAAAAGTAAATCATAATCTGGGAATGGCAACAGAGGCCTGTAATCTCAGGATGTGTATACATTGGACAGAAGGATTGCAACAAATTCAAGGTCAGCATTGATGACATGGGGAGGTAGTATCTCAGTCAGTGCATTAATAAATAAATTAAATTAAAAATAAGTAGCAAAAACATTTATGTTGAAGAGAATTTAATGTAGTCTGTACACATTAAAACACTTCCTTTTGTCATAGGTGCAGTTCCAGATCAATGTCAGGAAACACTGAGACACTTTCTCATTACCCAATCCAACTCCAGGTTTTTGTCAGGAGGGTCCAACACCAAGAAGTTCCTTAGCCTTCACCCAAATGAATCCTCATGCACCTGTCCCAGGTTCTGCCCGCTAGGCAATGAGAGAATTTGACATAGAGAAACACATTCACAATAGAAAAAATGCAAGAAGAGATTTCAGGCTCCTGGTAGCTACTGCACTGAGAAAAACAGAATTCACACACATTCACACAGGGCCAGGTAGGTTTTGTGTTATTTATTACCCAGTAAGAGTCAGAGTAGCTGTGATTTTTCTAACGACATAACTGGATGAAAAATAACAAAATGACAGAAGTGACAAAACAGACTTTTATGACCTATAATCAGGATAAAGAATTCCTATTGCTGTGATGAAATAACATGAGCAAAGCAACGTGGGGAGTAAAGGGTTTATTAGGCTTATGCTTTCCCACCAGAAAAGGAACTCAGGACAGGAACTCCAGCAAGGAAGGAACTGATGCAGGAGTTGCAGGAGTCGTGGAGACGTGTTGCTTACATGCTTGCTCCCTGTGTCTTGCTCAGACTGCTTTTTAATAGAGACAAGGACAAGCAAAATTCAGCCAGTGTAACTTGGATTTAGAGAAATTATGAGGATTTAAGCAGGCACTGTGCTCTCAGTGGACTACTGTAAGGTTCTTTTTAAAAGAAAGTAACTGCTTCGTATTTTACCTTTAGCTAATTATTTCTGTACACTTTAACAGAAGTAGTTAAACGTGTATAACACCCAGAATCATGTTCAATTATTTTGAATTGCCTTTGCTAACATTGAGAAACCATAAATAGCAACATTTTTGTTTCCTCCAAGATCAAAGCATCTAACAAGTCAATTAACCATCTTTAGCAATTTTTCTGCATTTGGCATGGAAATTTGAATTTTGGAAATTTTTCTTTAATGTTTTTACAAAATGCAATGGTTGGGACACAAGGATACTCTTCATAATATTGTTTATGGTACATTTTTTACCAGAAGGAAAAAAAAAAACTGGAAAACTTTCAAAGTGGCAAGCAATGTATTTGCTGTTTAAAAGAATAATTAAACACCATTAAAAGGGTGTTAGTTAATTATGGTAAAGGCATATGATGATTTATTAACTTGCTGTTAAATTGATGTTTATGGAAAGTTAAATGACAGGAAAATGCTAATGATTTAATATTGAGTGAAAACGTACTTATAAAATAGCACTTACCATATTATCTTGTATATGTAAAAATGCATTAAAAATTGAGGAATGTGCCAAAATATAAACACTTTGCCTTTCAGTGACAGAAAGATGAATGCTCTTTCTTTTTGTACTATTACAAGAAAGTATTTATTTAATTATCATTAACATACAGCTAGAAATTTAACAAACTACTAATATTAGAACCTAAGCCAGCTGACCTGTCAGAATTTGACTGAAGTCTGACAGGTCTCCACACAGCTTTTCTACCTCACTTCCTAGAATGAATGCTGCTGGACTCCGTGGATAACTTGCATTACTTTAGGTCCTCTTAATTCTCATATTCTTAAAAACAAGATGTGTTTAAGACTATTTTTTCCTAAAAATCAAAACCTTGTCTTACAGGATGCCTGCTATAGGTTTTTTATTGTGTAGTTACTTAACTTTGAGCTTTTATCAATTTTGACACATATTTATACAAAAGCAACCATTAGTCTACTAAAGCACTGGATTTTTTTTTTTCTGATTCTCGAAAGCTCCCTTGCATTTGTCCTCTTTACCGATGATGCTTAGCCCTATACCTGGTAACAAATGCCAACTGGTCTGCTTTTTGTGCTGTCAATTCTGTTTCCCTCACCAGATTTTATATAAATGGAATGGCAGGATAAATTTACTTCACTCATATACTATTTTGAGGTATATCCTTGCTACATGTTTCTGTTCAATATTCCATTACAAATACTTTTCAACTGTTTGTTTATTTATCCATTTGAAGACCCTATCTCTTGTGTGAAGTTTCATCCAACTGTGGTTATTATAAATGCTCTATCTTACTGGGAATAATATTATGTGACTATGATCTCAGCATTCAAAATTCTTTGAATTTGAAATGCCAACCTCCCAAGTTCTGGGATGTAACACTGCCATGAAACAGGCCCAGCTAAACAGAACATTGCTATTAACTACAGCTGGAACAAATTAGTGTTCATCAATAGACAAAATTATAAGCAAAGTATTATTATATGTAACCATAATAGAGTAATAGCATTTTAAAAGTACTGAAAAGTCGAGCGGAGAAATGGATACGACTTTGATCTTTAACCAAGAAGCTATCTGCAATTGGCAACACTTACAGGGAAAAATTAGTTACCTCATTGGATTATCATTAGATATACAAACCATACTTAAGGAAGGTCAGATGCCCAACAGAAAAAGAAACTCAATGGTATTTTGGTAGAGATATTTGTCTCATATTGTTTATTAGCAGTCATCTTCTTTTTGTCTCAAAAGATCATTGCTTGCAAAATATGTTTTCTGATTTTGTGTTATACTAGTTTTGTTTGACTGGATTGTGTGCTTGTATTTGTGTGTGTGTGTGTGTGTGTGTGTGTGTGTGTGTTTGTGTGCATGTGTGATAGAGAGAGGCAGAGAGACAGAGACAGGGAGAAAGAGAGAGAAAGACAGAAGCAGAGAGAGAGGGGGGAAGAGAATGGGGGTGGGGGAAAAGGAAGAAGAGGGAGAGATTTCTTGTACTTTTTCTTTTTAGGTTTGCTATCCTCATTTGTTTAGTTGTTGTTGTTTGTTTGTTTGCTTGTTTTCATTTCTTTTCTAAAGAAAGGGTATGTAGTTTTGGCAAAGTAGGTATGATCTGGGAGGAGTTACTAGAAAGGAAACCATAATTAGTTTGTATTATATTAAACAATTTATTAAAAAGATTATATATGGAGGGACCCATACATTTGTAATAGAGGATGGCTTCATCTGACGTCAATGGGAGGAGAAGGCCTAGGTCTGGTGGAGGCTTGATGTCCCAGCAAAAGGAGGTGCTAGAGTGAGTGGAAAAGCACCCTCACAGATGCATAGGCAAAGGAGTTGAAGGGGGATGGGGTAAAGGATTTGTGGGTGGGTATCTAGGAATTGGGACATCATTTGAAATGTTCATAAATAAAATGATTAATAAAACATTAATTGAAATATATATACATAAAATTTTATTTTCAGTAATAATAAAGGCAAACTTATTAAGTATGTAATTTGAAGATAAATCTTAATCACAAGTAATTTTTATACATTTGTTGTATGATATGTGTACATATTATTCACTATAAATATTTTAAAATACATGTAGTTTTAAATAAGCTTCATGAGTGCTTAACTGTCTCAGAGTTATCAATACTAAAGCACATGTGTTTCTTTTCATTTTAATACTCCTATATATGACAAGGGAAGTATTGCATTGGTTAAAACGGTCAGAAAACTGAAATAAATATTTATTACACAAAATCTCATACTTTAAATGAAGCACCAAACTCCTGTAGCTTCCCACGAGTCTCTGGTGGAAATCTATTTGGAAAACTCCAATAGTTAGAAATAAAGTTCTTCCAGTTTTTTTCTTTTATTTGAAACTTGAATCATGAACACAGAATTAGATATGGTCTCTGCTCCGTGGGTTTCAGAAGCTACAGTTCCAGACTACTTTTCTTTCTATTCAACACTATATTATCCCACACACTTGGAAAAAGCTTGTTTACTATTGCTCAGATGGACTCTTGTACCCTGGTACACTACTGAGAGAAAATTCACAGTTCTTTGAAAAACCAAGGCCTTGGGCATGCTGGCAGGCCAGGAAAATAACACACACATGTATCATAAAAGCAGACTTCAGTGTGGAGAGGAATTCTAATAATGGACTACCTCTTTTCCAGTCACTAATTAGTAAAACTTAGCAGAAATAGTTAGCCATTCCAATTTCTGTATAATCCTATGAATTTCTATGAATCTAGCATGATATCTGAAACATTGAAAACACTTGTTGGCTGGTATAGAAAATTGAAGTGTGTAGTTGAGACAAAACATTTTAGGACAACAGTAACCATTGGTGGTTTATAAATATCTGTAGTTTTCATATCTATGATGAAATCTTTTAAGAAAGTTTTGAACACTTTATTTTCTGACCTTTATTTTTCCCCAGAGGACACGTGAGTTTTACTTTTACAGAGGAAGAAATTAATGTATCATAAAAATTCACTTGTTTGGACAAAAGGGAATATGATAAATCTTACATATTGGAAAAATAGCATATCATGAATATTGAGCTAAATAAATGAATTGTGCTATTCAATAGAAGTTGCTTAAATACCTACAATGCATCCTTTGGTAATGATATTTGAATTATTCAGTATAGTCCCCAGAACCCATATATCTTACATTCTAATGTAGGATTTATAATGTTTGAAGTAGTAGAAAATGGAGTGTGAAAATGTACAAATATTTTAATATATAACATGTCTGTTTATATTGTCCTACATTTATTCATTTGTAGCTTACATATTTTTAGCTAAGGATATTGCAAGTCAGGTGTATATTCCAAGTTTTTCTATAACTCATCTTCAAGAAGGGTAATAATTTAACTCAGAATATTTTAACAGGGTCCCTTGTCATGCATACTTGTATAAAGGCTTGAGAATACAGCATGTACTCCCCAAAATTATAAAAAACACAAAAAGACAGTGTGCATAGGAAAGGACCTTGGAAAGAGTGGGCATCTGTGTGAAGCCTTGGGATTGTTTTCTGCGTATCTCTCTATGGAAAATGTAGCTGACAAAGACCCACAGCTATTGTGCCGTAAAGTCTCCTCTGGCACTGACACAGTCCCAACCACTGTTATCAAGCTATGATGGAACACAGTAAGGAAAGAGAAATGACGACCCTTGCGGTGGCTTGAATAAGTATGGCATCATAGATTCATTTGTTTGAGTGCTTGACCCATAGGCAGTGGCAGGATGAGATGTGGCCCTGTGGGTCCTGTGGCCCTGTGGGTCCTGTGGGTCCTGTGGGTCACAGAGAAGGTGAGCATTGTGGTCTCATGGTCTTGTGGTCTTGAGCATAAATATGGTTTTATATATGTTCAAGGCACGCCAAGTGGCAAGGTCACCTGCAGCCTGTGGTTCAAGACATGGAATTCAATTGGTGCCTGCAAGACTACCAAGACCTGCCAGCTTACTTCCATGCCTTTTACCATACCGATAATAAACTAAAACTCTGAAACAAGATAGCCCAAATTAAAACTTTTCTTTGATAAGAGTTGCCATGGTCATGATGTCTCTTCACAGCAATGGAAACCCTAACTAAGACAACTTTTTCTCTGAATGACTGGATATTCCAGTGTCCAGGTTTATGTTGTCGAAGTGCTGATACCCTGACAGAAGCATTTTCTCTTTGATGATCGATTACATTGTGGTCTAAAGTACTCACAGTCTTTCCATGTCATGCACATTTTTCCCTAGGAAAAAATAACTTCCATGTTCAATGTTTAGTTTCATCTGCTTCTTCTATGTCCTTTAGACACTTAGTAAGAAGAAGAACCTGTCTGTGCAAATGAGAAACAGTATTGGGACTGAACTGACTCACTGTGTATCAGGTAACAAGGATTTTATGTGGGTAGCTGTATTAGTCATGGTTTTCTACAGTATTTCTCTCTAGAGAGTAAAAGAAATAGAGAAAAGGAGAGGGAGAAGGAAAGAGATAGAGGACAGTTTTTTACATAACTAGCTTTACCTGGCTCCCTTACTGTTTTCCTTTACAATGATGTATCTCCTAATAAAAAATCCTTGAATATAGTACCCTAAATGTTTTATTATCTGTCTTTTGAGATTCTCTGTGGTAATATCTTTGCCAAGTATTAGATTTAAGTATTGTGTCTCTCCCTTTATAATATCTGGAAAGTGTAGAAAACTAGTCAAAAGAGTATCTGAAGCATGAGCAATATTAGTATGTGCTTTAATGAGATGATATGAAAAGGCAGCTTAAGGAAACCAAAGTAATGATGTTTTCATCTGTGCAAATGTTCGCTCTATGGCTGACTGATATCAATAAGCAGTTTCAGTATTTTTTTTTTTTGCTTGTCAATGAAATACTCACAACAGAAGTCAATAGCCTGGTGGAGATTCGGTTCATTGGGTGTTATAACAAAAAGACAGTGGAATCCTTTTTAAATTCCTACTGTTATGCTTATAAAGCAAGAAACGAGACTAAGTTTATACTTCATACCAGCACCTGGCAAAGCCCACCAGCCAGTGAGTTCCTCGCCATTATAACCCCTGAACCATCTACAAAGTGTTTTATTTACAACCGACCATGAACTGTTGTGTGTCTCCCTCCCCAGGCCAAATATCCTGTCCCTCAGTTCCTCTTCCCATTTTTCCTCCACTCTGTCTCTGAGAGGCTATCTCTCCCAACCAGACTTCCTCCACCCCTGCCCTGGTGCCTCAAGTCTCACCAGGCAACACCAGGAAGTTTTCTGCTGTGTATATGTTGAGGGCCTCTGAACAGCTCATGCCACCTTGTTTGCAACTCCATCTTTGTGTTCTCAGGAGATTCAAGGATAGTTGATACTGTTGATATTTCTATGGGGTAACCCTCCCTTTCAGCTTCTTCAATCCTTCAATCAAATTGGTCCCTGACTTCATTCCAATGATTGGGTGTAAGTATTTGGATCTGTCTCAGCCAATTACTACTTGGGCCTCTCAGAGGATAGCCATAGTAAGCGCCTATCTGTAGGTACACCATAGCATCAGTAGCAGCGTCAGGCCTTGGTGCACCTCTCCCCATGAGACTACCTTTCCTTCAGTCTCTTCTTCATTTTTCTCCCTGCAGTCCTTTTAGACAGGAACAATTCACACAGTTTTGTATCCATCCATCTACTGAAGAACATCTGGGTTCTTTCCAGCGTCTGACTATTATACAAGAGCTGCTATGAACATTGTGGGACATGAGTCTTTGTTGTATGTTAGAGATACTCTGGGGTATATGCCCAGAAGTGGAATAACTGGGTCTTCAAGTAGTACTATGCCCAATTTTCTGGGTAAGCCCCCCAGACGGATTTCCAGAGTAGATGTAGCACTTTACAACCCCAGGAACAGTGGAGAAGTGTTCCTCTTTCTTCACATCCATGTCAGCATCTGCTATCATCAGAATTTTTGAACTTATTCATTCTGACTGGTGTGAGGTGGAATCTCAGGATTGTTTTGATTTGCGTTTCCCTGATGCCTAATGATGTGTTAGATGCTTCTCAGCAATTTGATATTCCTCAATTGAGAACTTTTTGTTTATCTCTGTACCCCATTTTTAATAGGCTTGTTTGATTCTCTGGTGTCTAACTTCTTAATTTCTTTCTATACCTTGGATATTAGGCCTCTATCAGATGTGGGGTTGGTAAAGGTCTTTTCCCAACCTGTTGGCTGCCATTTTGTTTTCTTGGCAGTGTCCTTAGCCTTACAGAAATTTGCAATCTCATTAAGTCCCACCTGTTGATACTTGACTTTAGAGCAAAAGCAATTGCTGTTCTATTCAGAAAATTTTCTCCTGTGCCTATGTGTTCTAAGGTTTTCCCTAATTTCTCTTCTAATAATTTCAGTGTACCTTGTTTAATGTGGAGATCTTTTATCCACTTGCACATGAGCTTTGTACAAGAAGATAAGAAAGGGTCTATTTTCATTCTTCTGCATGCTGAGTACCAGTTGGACAAGCACCATTTGTTGAATAGGCTGTCCTTTTTCCATTGAATGTTTACTGCTCCTTTGTCAAAATCAGGTGACCATATGCATGAGGGCTCATTTCTGGATCTTCTATTCTATTCCATTAATTCATGTGACAATCTCTGTACCAGTACCATGAAGTTTTTTGCACAATTGCCTTGTAAAATAGCTTGAGATCAGAGATAGTGATTCCCCAGATGTTTTCCTGTTGTTGAGGATGGATTTTGATATTCTAGGTCTTTTGTTATTTGAGATGAAATTGAACATTACTCTTTCCAACTCTATGAAGAATTGTGTGGGAATTTTGGTGGGGATTACATTGGATCTATAGATTGCTTTTGGTAAGGTGGATATTTTTACAGTGTTGATCCTTCAAATCCATGAGCATACGAGATCTTTCCATTTTCTGAGATCTTCCTCGATTTCCTTCTTTAGAGGTTTGAAGTTCTTGTCATACAGGTCCTTCACTTGCTTACTTAGAGTAACACCAAGGTATTTCATAGTTTTTGTGATGATTGGGTATCTTTTCCCTAATTTTTTTCTCCACATGTTTGTCCTTTGAGTAGAGGAAGGCTACTTATTTGTTTAAGTTAATTTTATATCCAGACACTTTGCTGAACTTGTTTGTCAGCTGTAGAAGTTCTCTGGTGGAATTTTTGAGGTCAATTAAGTACACTATCATGTCTTTTGCGAAGAGTGACATTTTTCTTCTTCCTTTACAATTTGTATCCTTTTGCTTTTTAATTGTTCCAGCCAGGAATTCCAGTACTATGTTGAATAGTCAGGGGGAGAGTGTGCAGCCTTATCGAGTCCCTGATTTTAGTGAGATTGCTTCAAGTTTCCCACCGTTAAGTTTGATGATGGCTATTGGTTTGCTCTATATTGCTTTTATTATGTTTAGGTATGGACCTTGGATTCCTGTTCTTTCTAAGACTTTTAACATGAAGTGGTATTGAATTTTGTCAAATGCTTTCTTAGCCTCTAGTGAGATAACCATTTGGTTTTTCTCTTTGAGTTTGTTTCTATGGTGGATTACATTGATGGATTTCCATATATTAAACCATCACTGCGTTCATCAAGTAGGGATGAAGCCTTCTTGATCGTGGTGAACGATTGTTTTGATGTGTTCTTGGATTCCGTTTGCAAGTATTTTGTTGAGTATTTTTGCATCAATGTTCATAAGTGAGATTGGACTGAAGATCTCTTTCCATGTGAGGTCTTTGTATTGTTTAGTAACGAGGGTTATTGTGGCCTCAAAAAGTGAGTTAGGTAGTATTCCATCAAATTTATTTTGTGAAATAGTTTGGATATTATTGTTATTATGTCCTCCAAAAATGTCTGATAGAATTCTGCACTGAGACCATCTGGACCTGGGCTTCTTTTGGGTTGGAAGGCTTTTGATGACTTTTTCTTTAGGTGTGATGGGATTATTTAGATGGTTCAACTTGTCCTGGTTTAACTTTAGAATCTGGTATCTGGCTAGGAATTTATCAATTTTCTTCTGATTTTCCAGCTTTGTTGAATATAGAATTTTGTAGTAGGATCTGACAATTTCTTGATTTTTTTCAGTTTTAATTATTATGTCTCCACTTTCATTTCTGATTTTATTAATTTGGATACACTCTCTTTGCCCTCTAGTTAGTCTGGCTAAGGGTTCATCAATCTTGTTAATTTTCTCAAAGAACTAGGTCTTGGGTTTGTTGATTTTTTGAATTTTTTTTGTTTCTATTTGGTCAGTTTCTGCTCTGAGTTTGATTATTACTTGCCATCTACTGCTCTTGAGTGAATCTGCTTTTTTTGTTCTAGAGCTTTGAACTATGCTGTCAAGTTTCTAGTGTATGCTCTCTCCAGTTTCTTTTTGGAAGCACTCAGAGCTATGAGTTTTCCTCTCAGTACTGCTTTCATTGCATCCCATAAGTTTGGGTATGTTGTGTTTTCATTTTCATTAATTTCTAGAAAATCTCTAATTTCTTTCATTATTTCTTCTTTGACCCTGCTATAGTTTAATAGATTATTGTTTAGTTTCCATGTGTGTATGGGCTTTTTGTTGTCTTTGTTGTAATTAAAGACCAGCCTTAGACCATAGTGATCTGATAGGATGCATGGGAGTATTTCAATCTTCTAATATCTACTGAGGCTTGTTCTGTGACCAATTATATGGTCAATTTTGGAGAAGGTGCCATGAGGTGCTGAGAAGGTGTTTTCTTTTGTTTTAGGATGATATGTTCTGTAGATATCTATTAATTCCAGTTGGTTCATAACCTCTGCTGGTTTTACTGTGTTCTTCTTCAGTTTCTGTTTCCATGATCTTTCCATTGAGGAGAGTGGGGTGTTGAGGTCTCCCTCTATTCTTGTGTGGGGTAAAATGTATTTTTTAGCTTTAGTAGGGTTTCTCATATGATTATGGGTGCTCCTGTATTGGGAGCATATATGGTAAGTATTTAGAGTTCCTCCGGACAAATTTTCTCTGTAATTAGTAAAAAGTGTCATTCCTTATCTTTTTTGATAACTTTTGGTTGAAAATCTACTTTATTCGATATTTGAATGGCCACTCCAGCTTGCTTCTTGGGGTTGTTATCTTGAAAGATTTTTTCCCAACCTTTTACTCTGAGATAGTGTCTGTCTTTGTCTCTGAGATAATTTTCCTGTATGAAGCAATATGCTGGGTTTTGTTTAGGTATCAAACCTGATATCCTATATTTTTTATTGGAAAATTGAGTCCATTTATGTTAACAGATATTAAGCAATAGTGATTGCTGTTTCCTGCTATTTTTGCTTTTGGAGGTAGAATAGTGCCTGTGTGTCTTTCTTATTTTGGATTTCTTGCTTAGGTATTTTCTTGTTTTTACTAGGAGGTAGTTTCCCTCCTTGTATTGGGATTTCCACCAATAATTAATTGTACTACTGGGTTTGTGGTCAGATATTGTGTAAATTTAGTTTTGTCTTGGAATATCCTGGTCTCTCCATGTATGGTGATTGAGAGTTTTGTTGGGTATAGCAGCTTGGGCTGACACTTGTGTTCCCTTAGTGTCTGCATGATGTCTGTCCAGGATTTTCTAGCTTTCATTGTCTCTGTTCAGAAATCAGGAGTGATTCTGATTTTCCTTCTTTTTTATGTTACTTGACCTTTTTCCCTCACTACTTTTAGTATTTTTTCTTTGCTTTGGGATCTTGGTGTTTTGACTATCATGTGTTGGAAGGAATTTATTTTCTTGTCTACTCTATTTGGAGTTCTGTAGGCTTCTTTTATGATCATGGTCATCTCATTCTTAAGGTTAGCGAAGTTTTCTTTTATGATTTTGTTGAAGATATTTACTGTGCCTCTTAGTTGATATTCTCCTCATCTTCTATTCCTATTATCCTTAGGTTTGGTCTTCTTATTGTTTCCTGGAACTCCTGGACATTTTGGGTTAGGAGCTTTTTGGTTTTTCCATCTTCTCTGACTGTTTTGTCTATGTTTTCAATGTTGTCTTCGGCCCCCGAGATTCTCTCTTCCATCTCTTCTAGTCTGTTGGAGATTCTTGCATCTGTGACTCCTGATTTCTTTTTTAGGTTTTCTACCTCTATGATTGTCTCTTTTAGTGTTTTTTATTGTTTCCATTTCCATTTTAAACTCCACTTCCATTCCTTCATCGCTTTGCTTCTGTTTTTCTCTACTTCTTTGAGTTCTTTGAGTGGTTTTCTTATTTTCTCTTTAAAAGCTTCTGTTTCTTTATGTGTTTCCTCCCATTCTTTTTTAAGGATCTCTATCATCATCTTGAGATTAGGATTTCAGGTCAGAGTCTTCTTTATCTGGAGTGTTTGGTATTCTGCTGTTTGCTGTGATGGGAGAGCTGGGTTCTGGTGTTGCCAGGTTGTCTTGGTTTCCCTGGGGTATGTTCTTTTGCTTCCTCTTGCCATCTTGTTGTCTGTGATTATATGTGGTCTTGTTGTCAGTGATTGGTTCTCATCTCTAACTTGTATGTGGCCTGTGTCCCTGGATCTCCACTGTTCCTGGTGGCAGATGGCCTGAGTGCCTATTCTGCATGCATGTGCTGCCAGCTGTTGATGTCCTCATTCTTAATAGCTAGAGAGTATTCCATTGTGTAAATGAACCACATTTTATTTTTTATCTATTTACATTTCAAATGTTTTCCCCTTCTCATCCCTATAAAACCTCCATCTTTTTCTCCCATCCCCACTGCTTCTGTAAGGGTGCTCTCCCACCTACACTCTGCCTCCCACCTCACAGCTAAGCCATATCATATACTGGGGCATCCAGCCTTCACAGGACCAAGAGCCTCCACAACCATTTATGCCAGATAAAGCCATCCTCTGCTACATATGCAGTTGGAGCCATAGGTTCCTCCATGTGTATTCTTCACTTGGTGGTTTAGTTTTTGGAAGTGCTGGGGTGTTTTGTTCATATTGCTCTTCTTCCTATGGGATATCAACCCCTTCAACTCCTCCAATCCTTCCCCTAACTTCTCTATTGGGGTCCTGTGCTCAGTTCAATGGTTGGCTGATAGCATCAGATTCATTATTGTGAAGGCTCTGGTAAATCCTCTCAGGAGACAGCTATATCAGCCTTCTGTTAGTAAGCAGTCCTTGGCATGTGCAATAGTGACTGGTTTTGATGGCTGCACATGGGTTTGATATCCAGGTTGTGCAATTTCTTGATGGCCATTCCTTCAGTGTCTGCTCTACTATTTGCACCTATATTTCCTTTAGACAGGAGCAATTCTGGGTTAATATGTTTGAGCTGAGTGGGTGTCCCTATTTCTCAAATGGGGGCCATTCCTAACTCTGCATGTGGTCTCTAGACATATTCTCTCCTCTTTGTTGAGTATTCTAGCTAATGTCATACCTGTTGGGTTCAGGAATTCTCTCACCTTCCTTGATTTTCTATATCTATTCTTCAGTTGTTTCCAGCTTCTGAATAGTAAAAGTAAGGCTGCTATGAACATAGTGGAACATGTCATTGTGGTATGATGGGTGGCTTTTGTGTATATACATGAGTGGTATATTGGGTCTTTAGGTAGACCTATGTCCAATTTTCTGCAGAACCTCCAGACTGGTTCTCAAAGTGGTTGAAACAGTTTCCAATTCTACCAGTAATGAGGGAATGCATTCTCTTCAGCTTACACTGTCACTTGAGTTATTGATCTTAGTCATTCTGATTGGTAAAAGATGAAATCTGAGGGTCATTTTTATTTGCATTTTCCTCGTGACTAAGGATCATTTTGTTAAGAGCTTCTTGGCCATTCATTTTATTTTTTCTGTTGAAAATTCTTTGTTTAGCTCTGTACCCAATTTTAAATGGGTACTTTATTTTGAGGGAGAATGTGGGATTAGTGAAGATTTTTTTTTTCCAATTTGAAGATTGATGATTGATCCTATTGACTGTGTTCTTTGCCTTACAGAAGCATTTCTGTTTTGTGAGGTCCTTTGAATTAATTGTTGTATTCAGAACCTGAGCCATTAGTATTCTGTTTTGTAAATGTCCCTGGTTGCCTATAAATGCTAGGCTCTTTACCACTTTTTCTTCTGTTCATTTCAGTATATCTGGTTTTATGTTGAGATCCTTGATCTACTTGGACATGAACTCTATCAAAGGTGATAAATATGGATTCCCTTTTGCTTTTCTACATACAGAGAGCCAGTTGGACCAGCACCATTTATTAAAAATGTGTTTATTTTTAATTGTTTTTTTTTTACTTCTATGTCAAAGATCAAGTGTACTTATGTGTATGGGTTTATTTCAGTATCTGCAATTCTATTCAATTGATCAACTTGTCTCTATATCAATACCATGAGGATATTATCACTATTTCTCTGTACTATAGCTGAGGTGAGGGATGGTCATGCACCCAGTTATTTTGTTGTTGAGAATTATTTTTACTATCTTGTTTATTTTTTTATTAAATTTAGAATTACTCTTTGTATGTCTGTGAAGAAATTTGTTGGAAAATTATTGGGGATTGTATTGTATCAGTAGATTGCTTTTGGTAGGATGGGCATGAAAGACCTTTCTATCTTCAGAGATCTTCTTCAATATCTTACTTCAGAGACTTGACATTCTTGTCATACAGATCTTTTACTTGTTTGATTAGAGTTACATCATAATATTTTATAATATTTGTGACTATTGTGAAGGGTGTTGTTTCTCTATTTTCTTTCTCAGCCCATTTATCATTTGTATATAGGGAGACTACTGATTTGAGTTAGTGTTATAAATAACAACTTGCAGAAGTTATTTACCAGCTGTAGAAGTCCTCTGGTCAAATTTTTGGGTCACTTATGTATACTTGCATATCATACTCATCTTCTTTTGCTATTAGTACCCCCTTGAACTCCTCTTGTTTTGTTGTCTTATTGTTTTAGCAAGTATTTATCTAGCTACCACTTCAAGTTCTATAGTGAATAGATATGAGGAGAGTGGGCTTCCTTGTCTTGTCCCAAATTTTAGTGGGATTGATTCAAGAATCTCTGCAATTATTTTGATATTTGATGTTGATATTTTTGTATGTTGCTTTTATTATGTTTTGGTAAGTGCCTTGAATTCCTTTTTAACATGAAGAAGTATTATGCTTTGTCAGTCTTTTTCAGCATCTAATGAGATAATCATGTGATATTTTTTAGTTTATTTGCATATATCCACATTGATGGATTGCTATACATTTAAACCATCCCTGAGTCCCTGGAATGAAACCTACTTGATTGTGGTGAATGATCATTTTGATATTTTCTTGGATTTGGTTTGCCAGAATGTTATAGAATATTTTTCATCAATATTCATGAGCAAAATTGGTTTGAAGTTCTTTTTCTTTGTTTGTGTGGTTTAGATATCAGAGTAACTGTGGCTGCATGGAATAAATTAGGTAGTATTACTTCTGTTACTATTTTATAGAATATTTTTAGCAGTGTTGGTATTAGCTATTCTTTGAAGTTTTGGTAGAATTTTGCTCTAAAACCATCTGGTCCTATACTTTTTTGTTTCTTTCAGTTGAGAGATTTAAGGAGAGTTAATATTTCTTTAGGAGTGATAGAACTGTTTATATAGTGTACCTGTTCTTGATTTAACTTTGTTACATAGTATCTGTTTGAAAAATAAACCATTTCATGTAGAAATTCCAGTTTGGATAAGTATAGCTTTTTAGTAAGATATAATAAGCTTTTTTAAAAATTTTCTCAGTTTATATTGTTATGTCTCCTTTTTTCATTACTTATTTTGTTAATTTTACTTAGGTTGACTTTTTTTTTTCTATCTTGTTGAGTTTCTCAAAGAATCAGCTCTTAGTTTTCTTGATTCTTTATATAGTTCTCTTTGTTTGTAATTGGTCAGTCTCAGCCCCGAGTTTGACTGTTTGTTGCTGTCTACTTATTTTGGGAGTGTTTGCTTCTTTCTGTTCTAGACTTTTAAGTTGGGCTCCTAAGTTGCTTGAATTGGATCTCTCCAATTTATTTATGAAGACACTTAGAACTATTAATTTTCATCTCAAAACTACTTTCAATGTGTCCCATAATTTTGGTTTGATACATCTTCATTTTTATTTAATTCTATAAAGTCTGATTTCTTTCATATTTCTTCTCTAGAAAGAAATTTCCAAGTTATTATTGACTAGAGTTATTCAATTTCAATGGGTATGTGAACTTTCTGGTTTTGTTGTTGTCGCTATTGATGTCTAGTCTTTGTCCTATGTAATCTGATATACTGCATAGGATTTTTCAATCTACTTGCTTTAAGTATGATTATATGTTCAATTTTGGAGAGTTTTCATGAGGTGTCAAGAAAAATGTATATTCTATGGTTTTTAAAGTGAAATGTTCTGTGGATATCTGTCAAAAACTTTTGGTTGATAACTTCGGTTAGTTGCACTGTGTCTCTGTTTAGTTTCTGTTTCCATGATCTGTCCATTAGTAAGAGTAGTGTGTTGAGTCTACTTTTTCTGTGTGTTTTGAGCTTTATTAGATTTTTATGAGTGTGTGATCATGTATTTGAGGTATAGATGTTCAGAATTGAGACTTCTTCCTTTGGGATTTTTTATTTCATAAGTATGAGGTGTCCTTCCCTGCCTCTTTTGATAACTTTTGGTTGAAAGTCAATTTTTTGGATATTAAAATGGCTGCTCCAGCTTGTTTCCTGATACCATTTACTTGGAAATCTTTATTTCCAACATCTCACTTTAACATTGTGTCTGTTTTTGCGATAGCGGTGTGTTTCTTTTATGTAGCAAAATGTTGGATTTTGCTTACATATCCAGTCTGTTAGTACATGTCTTTTTATTGGAGAATTGAGTCTATTGATATTGAAAGATATTAAAGAAAAGTAGTTGTTGGTTTCTGTTATCTTTGTTGTTAGAGATGATACTATGAATATGACTCTCATTTGGGTTTGTTGGAAGACTTTAAATTTGTTGTTTAACTTTTATGTAGATACCCTCCTTTTGTCTTAGTTTTCCTTCTGGAATCCTTTGTGGGCCTGGATTAGTAAGTAGATATTGTTTAAATTTAATTAAGTCATAAAATATATTGGTTTACCCAAATGTGGGCTGATATTTTGTTCTCTTTGGATCATTGTGACACTTGTCCAAGATCTTCTGGCTTTTAGAGTCTCTGTTGGAATGTCTGGGGCATATTTTACAGGTTTTCAATTATATATTACTTGACTTTATTTCCTTACTATTTTTAATGTACTTTCTTTTTTCTATGCATTTAGTGTTTTGATTACTGTGTAATGGGAGGATTATCTTTTTCTGGTGCAATCTATTTGGTCATCTACAGACTTCCTATACATTTATTTTTCTCACTTTCTTTAAATTGGGAAATTTTTCTTCTAAGAATTTGTGGAAGATGTTTTCTGGTCCTTTGAGTTGGAAATCTTCATTCTCTTCTATTCCTATTATCCTTAGGTTTTGTCTTTTCATTGTGTTCTTGATTTCCTGGATGTTTTGGGATGGAAACTTTTTATACTTTGTATTTTCTTTAACCATCTTGTTGATATTCTATGGTGTCTTTTATACCTGAGATTCTATCTTCTATCTCTTCTATTCTGTTGGTGATACTTACATCTGTAGCTTCTTATCTTTTTTCTAGGTTTTCCATTTCCAGGGTTGCCTTCATTTATTTATTTTTAATTGTTTCTAGATTTTAAATAGCTTTGTTCAATTTCTTCACCTGTTTTGTTGGGATTTTTTCTGTATTTCTTTAAGAGATTTATTTGTTTCATCTTCAAGTACTTCTACCTCTTTGTCTCTGTTTTCCTATATTTTTAAGTGAGTTATTTATATCCTTTTTAAAGAACTCTTTTATTTTCATGAGATGGGATTTTAGGTAAGCATCGTACTTTTCAGGTATATTTGTGTATTCAGGGCTTGCTGTGGTGGGAAAACTGAGTGCTGATGGTGTCAGAATATATTGGCTTTTGGTCTAGAACTGGTCTCCTATGTTCTTGGGTTGCAGCAATTCTTCTGAGAGACCTGTTTCTCTGGCTGCAGGAGATCTCCTGGTGGACGTGCAGACTGTGATGTAGTGAGAGGGAAAGACTTGCAGAGGTAGAACATGTTGCCCTGGTTGCAGCAGATCTGCCGGGAGATATGTAAACTTCAGGGTGGTGCGGGAACAGACATACTAACCTTCCCTGGAGGAGGTGCAGTCCTGAAGAGACATAGAATCTTCTCAGAAGGTAAAGGTTCCAAATATGCTGGTCTCCATTGGGTTGTGATTCTTTGGCTAGTAGTCTCACTTATGCCCTCGTCTCCTGGGAGACCTGAAGACCTTAGGATGCTGAGAAGGGCAGACTGTCCAATCTGAATCAGTGGAGGTGCACTGTAAAGTTTCTCCTTTACAATTTTGATTGTTCATGTCTATTTTCAAATGCTTACTCTCACTTAATTTTGTCTGACTTCCTCCTTTAATCTTTGTAGTTTTCAAATATTTTCATAACAATGCATGGGCAAAGTTAAACATGGTCCCAAGTGCATTTTATTCTTACTAAAGACATTGCTGACAATAGAAAGGGTTGTTCAGTAGTCACGAATGTCTCAGAGTTGCGCAGTAGCTGAGAGTTCATGCATTTGGAAGACTTCAAGAGAGGTTCTCTTGTTTCCTTGAGTTTTCAATTTTAGTGTCTGTATAAAACACTTAGAACTTTCTTTAAAGAGTGAAAATTATTGTTCTGAAGTGCTTTGGTAACAGTGGAGAGAACCAGTTGTTTTTTAATGTCTTATAAACAGGTTATCCTCTTGTTTATATTTTCTTAATTTTCCAACACAAAATAAGCTTAAATCTGTTAGCATTGTTAAACAATGTGAATCATCAATATCAAAAAGATGTTACACACACACACACACACACACACATATTCTTTTTCTCTCGCTGTGTTAATAGTTTTATGATTCACAACTAAAAAATTTAGTGTAATTTGTTTTGAAGTAAATTACCACAAAATGTTCCTAAGGCTAATATTTTACTGTCAGAAGAGTAACGTTTTGGACATTAGAAGAGTTGGATATTAGGAAGATGATTCTTCCTTGGGTCTTCATCAAGAGAAGCAGAAAACACAAGAAAAAAGAAAAAGTACACTTTTCTGCATAAAGCATAACTTTTATTCTAAGTTTTCATGCATCTGCACTTATCTTTTTACAATTTCACTTAAGGGGTAATGGTAGCCAAATGATACTGGAACTCTGTCATAATTCACTTCATTTTCAAGATACCAGTACTAAGGGAAACTCTTAAGTCAAAAATACATACCTAAATATTTTTATTTTACAGAGTGTTGTCAGGACAGAACTTGCTCTGTCCATGTGATAGTAAAATAAAAAAATTTAAATGCCATAAACACAGTGTAGGAATTTTTGTAATCTTTACTATTAATGCAACAAGAGATTGTATCAAATGCTTTAATTTTAAAAACTCAATTCTAACAAAAAATTTCATACTTATGTCAAGATTATTTTAATGTATCAAAACAGCTTATCAGTTAAATTACATGTTATCAGTAACACTGACACACACAAATACATATGCATATATCATTCTAAATATCCCATAAACATAACATGTAATACTTTTATATCTGCATATCTATCATACTTGTAATTTTTAGGTGTCAAAGTATAGCATGGATTTCAGTATGTAATGAATATATATTTTCATGTATGTTAGACCACTTGTCTATTTTCTTTCACCAAATTCCATTCTCAAATAACCTTGAAAGAAAATTAAAGTAAGCTTACATACACATAGAAAAGAATGTTTCAAACAGTTTCCATTACTACAAGAGGACAATTGTCTGGACAATAACTGCCCTGCTTGTTAGCAAGAGATAAGTTTAAGTAGATGGATTCCCACCCCCCTTTCTCATAAGTGTCATGAAAATGAGAGTCAAAATAAAAATAAACACAAAGAAAGAATGGAATAAGAATACTTATCACTTTCAAAATTTAATAGTTTTTTCAAAAACACAAAGCAAATAGAAAGTAAAATGATATGAAAAAATATGTTAAAGGCAAAGCAAAATAGTGGGTCTGGGAAAAAGGGGGTGTTATTTCCACAGAACCTCCAAGCTCAGGGTCTCAGAACCTGGGAGATTTTAGGGACCCTGTGGTTGAAGTAAAATTGAGAGACAAAAATATGTTACTGCAAGATGACAGAATTCTCAAAATCCAGATCCTTCCTCTGTCAATTTTGCTATAGACTTATAAGAAGACAATAAGAGATTCTGTGGTGAGGTTATGGTTATGGGAAAACAACAGATAAAGTTTCTTTGGAGCATTATCCTCTTCTTTAAAAAATGTGAGAGTTGAGACAGTTTCTTCATATTTTGTGGTTTTAAAGAACTAATCAATCTTTGTAGAGAAATGCTCTAATGAGATTGTTAATCAAACTGAAGAATTTATCAATTTTCCTTCCTGGCACTACTTTACAAATTGTCACTTTGGAAGCTGCTTAATGAAATAGCATTTGATGTCAGCAAAGACTTCCTTAACTGTGAATATTAGTGTAAAATTCATTTTTATTTCATTTTTTCTTCTTTTTTCATAAGCCTCAATCATTGACTCCTCCTTCCCTCTTTTAAGGATATATTTATTTTTATTTATGTGTATATGTGTGTGCATGTCTGACTGTATGGACACCATGCATGTGTTGGTGGGGGTTGAGATCAAAAGAGGCTATCAGATCATCTGAAGCTTGTACCATCAAATAGCTACTGTGAACTGTGTGAAGCTGGTGCTAAAAACAGATTACACATTCTCAGCAAAAGCAGCCAGTGCTTTTCACCTCTGAGTCATCTGTCCAGATCCTTTTTTATAAAAAGCCTTTTCATTTGACTGGTTTACCTCCAGTCTTATTGCTTGGTCTTTAGTGTTTGAATTTGCCTCTGACTATTCATCTGTAAAGGTGCTGTTTCAGATTCACCTAGACATCTCTCTGTATTGTAGCCCAGTCCAATAGAGACAAAATAGTGGAAAAATTGTTGCTTTCACCTATGATGTTTTAAGGTGGTTTGTTTTACATTAATAACTGAACACTACAAAGGGGTATGTGTTTAAGTTTTGTTATAACCATTAATATATATATATATATATATATATATATATATATATATATATATATATTTAAATATAAATCTATAGCATTTTCTGCAAATTACTTTGTAATTTTTAACTAACCATTTTATTTTAGGAATATATTTATTGACATTAGAATTCTTTCCACATCGTTAATATGATTTCAGTATTTTAATTTTTATGTGCACACGTTATCAGTTAAATAGTATCTTTGTTTTTGGATAGCAAAGATATACCCAATAAGGTGTTAAGATATCTCTTTCAAAGATAAATAAAATATGTTGCTGGACGTGTAAGTCTCAGATACATCAATTATTTCACTTATTCTGTGAGTTATTATACAACAAACAGACTGATGAATTATATCAACCTGTTTCCTTTAAAAATGTTTTAACACCATAATACAAGCCATGGGATGTGTAACTGAGGATGATACCCCCTGCATATGACAGCTCAACAAACCAACTGGAGAAGGTCAGATCACTCTCTACACTGACAGACTGAAAACATTGATGAAGAAATGGGCATTTGCTGAAGGAGAGACAATCAGGACTAGCTATGAACAATCATCACATCAAGGGCATATAAATATCTGGATCTTCATATGAACACTGTTACTGTGAAGTATATGTGACTGATAATTGCTCCCTTTGTAAACTATATACAGTTTTTAGCTTAAAGAGCAAGGGATAAACTGGATAAATTTTAATCCAGCAACATGGTTTTGTTGCCAAGGGGATCACAACCAAAGGTAATCTAGGTGTGTGCAATTTAGCTGAAATACCACACCTTTCATGACTCTGGCTGGAGCACAAACATGCCCTTAGTATCCATCTTTATTGCCAAAAGTGTAGGTAAGGTTAGTTTGTAGAAGGAAGCAACCATGTTTGAAAGAGATGACTGATGGAGGGACCAACAAAGTCATGTGCCCCCACCTGCAGGACAGTCAAACGGAACCTGGGATCACCTAGAAGAGAATGGGGAAAAAAGAGACACAAAGAATGGACAGAAAGTCAAATTGTCTGATCAAGCTGACAAATTTTTATTTTTCACATGCTAGTTTTATACAGGTAAAAGAAGAAAATAAGGCATGGGAAAGTAAGGCATGGGACTAAGGGAACTTTCGAGATAAAGGACTTTTCACAATACCCTTTGTGGAGAATTACATGGGGAGGGGAACCACCCAGGGACAAAAGAAAATGTTCTGCCAAGCAGGATATGTTTCCTGGGTTACCAGGTGCCCATTGTACTGGGCTAGCTACCTGACCAAAAGGAGATCACCTAATTTCTGGAAAAAGGCCTCTGTGGTGGGTAAGAGAAACCTAGGCTGAGATCTATGTTTGATCTATGTATGATCTATTACACAACTAAGGGGATTTCTTAATTCTATCAGCTCCCAGCAGTAATGAATCAGAATCAGAAAAAGATTAGACAGAATGAATCAAACATAGGATATGTACAACTACCACCAGGACAAGAAAGAGAATGCGTGTGGGGGGGGGGGGAAGAAGGGGAAAGAGAGAGATGGGGAGGGCAGCTTTTACCAAGACAGATCACAGGTGAAGACAGGACAAGACAGAACTGAGAAATACTGCCAAGGTTAGTAGGAGGCCAAGCAGAGTAATTCATTCAGACACTGAAAGATGCCAGTTTAATTCAGTCAACTTGGAGAGGCGTTTAAGATGGAAGAGCTGAGTTAAACCAGCCAGAGTTTAGAAAGAACTGGAAAGACTGAACTTAATCAGTAGTCAGCCTACAAGATGATAATTACAGCTAGTGAATAAAAGTTACATCTACATTTGTCAGAAGAATTATTATCCATTCTTAGACACTGTTTCTATGATGGATAGTAAGAAAAGGTACCAGTGTAATTGCTATATAGATATCTAGAGAATTTCCACTAAATCCTAAGTGGTTATTTCCCAAGCGAGAACATTTTCCTCACTTAAACACAGTGGCTAGGATACTCTTGATTACTCCAAGGGCATCCTCTCCTGATCTCTGACATTTTCTTTGTGTTTATCTGGCTCTCTTTACATCCATTCAACTGACTACAGTGTACCTTTCTTATCTTCCATCTCTGAGCATCAGGGTACACTATGTTTCCTTTTGATGTTTCATTACCTACAAACTTTATGTCAGCAATAAAATAGAACAGTTCACTGGGTTCACTTTATTTGATTCTTATTTCTCAAGAATCACTATCAGGCAATGCTTTTAAAACTACTTTCGAATACATTTTGCAGTTTTTGAATATCTTATGCAGGAAGGTGATTGAGAAACTGTATGAGTCCAGAATAAATTTTATCTCATTAAAAAATTAGTCACTTGGCTTACAATTTTACTTTCAGTGAAAGTGGTTACTATTAATTTATGCTATGAATTAGATGGAGGTAAGGGGAAATGAAACTTATCTGTTTTCTGTATTATTCGCTGTTCTAGAATCTGAATGGTTCTTCTCATTGAATTAAAACAAATCAATAGACATGCAAGTTAGTTAGCTAGTCATTGTGATTATATAAGGAAAATTACAGTTTTCTCATTGCTTATATATTTTTAAATGTACTGGGCTTATAATTCTGCTGCTTGGAAGGCAGAGAGAAGAGATCTGTAGAGCAAAGTGATTAACTATACCAACTTTTTCAAGGAGGAGTTTTGGGTTCAGTGGAGAGACACTGCTTTCATGAATATGATGAAGACTGACAAACAAAGACAGAATCAACATCAGGCATTCACACCTAAATCACAAAAATACACCTATATACATGTATCCTATATTTTTTATTGGAAAATTGAGTCCATTTATGTTAACAGATATTAAGCAATAGTGATTGCTGTTTTCTGCTATTTTTGCTTTTGGAGGTAGATAAACACATATGTATATTGCACAGAGGGAGAAAGGGGGAAGGGAGGAGAGGGGATGAAGAGAGAAAGAGTGATCATAGAAGGGGAATTAAAAGAACACTTATTTGATTTTTGTATTTATTTTCATGGCACATACATTGGTGTTTTACCTTCATATATGTCTGTGGAAGAGTGTTGGATCCTATGTCACCAGAGTTATAGACAGCTGGGAACTGCCATCTGGGTACTGGGAATTGAAACACAGTCCTAAGGAAGATGAGCCAGTGCTCTTAAATGCTGAGCCATCACTTCAGCCACTGTTTGATTTTTTGAATATGAGTTGAGATTTTGTTTTCCTCACAATGTCCATATATGTTTGTAGAGATATATTGTATGTCTAAACATATATCCCTTCAGTAGAGCTGTAGAGAGAACTTTTGCTGATGTTAAAAGTTTTTATACTAAAATGACTTTTAAGCGGCAGAGCTCTTGCTCAGAGTTTCTTAACTCACTCTCAGAAAATAGATTAGAAGTAGAAGGAAGGAAAGAACATTATTAAAATAAACATAAGCCCAGCTACTTTGGAAACTGAGGAAGGCCTACCTGAGTCATATAACAAAATGCTATCTGGAAAACAATGAAAGAAAACAATCAGCAGGCATTTCAGATAAGTGCTATTCCCACAATTTCTGCATCACCTTTATCCCAGCATTTTTCAGGCAGGACAAATTGTAGGTCAAATGTTATGTGACCAGTGAAAGAAAAAAGAGATGTGAAAGAAATGTCCATTCGTGAGAAAATCTAATGTCCTCATGTGGGGCAACAGTGATGATTTTATAGAATGTTAGAAAAAAATAATAATGTCCCGGGTTTCGGCACCATTGTTAGTTAAAAGATGAAAAGAGTGGAAAGGATATGCTCCATAGAGGTACAATGAGGCATGGGGGTACAGAGAATACCTCTGGGGGACCCTTGTTGGGAATCTCTTCCTCCGGGGGCTAGCCACACAATGGTACAGAACAGAGTTTTTTTCAGGGCATGAGGAACGAAGTTAAGAGGGTAGTAGAGACAGGGCGGGGGGAGAGGAGGAAGAGAGAAGCAGAGGCTGGCCATGAGCACATGGAGAAAGGAGGAAGAGAATGGAGAGAGAAGGGACAAGGAGGGAGAACAAGAGAGCAAGAGGCCAAGAGCAAAAGAAAGAGCAAGAAGGTAAGAGCAAGAGGAGGGGGCAAGCAGTCCCATTTTATACTGTCATGTAAATGGGGCAGAACATACTTGGCTATTGCCAGGTAACTGTGGGGTGGGATTTACAGAATACCAATACAAATAGCTTGGTATGAAAATCTTTCCACTAGAATTATTTCCTGGTTACAGGAAACGGCTCATTTTAACTCCAAGTCTCCCAGTGCCCAGAGTCTTAGCTGAGATCATCCTCAGATTTCTGGAGTTTCTATTGCTCTACATTTCTATCTAGTGCCCAAAATGCTCCCCAATTTCACTTGTCTTGCCAAGTAGTCTCTCTCTGACCTAAGCCATCTGCAAATATCCTGTTGTGTAGCTTGGCTTTGTGGAACTCTTAAAAGTAATAGTAGGAATTGTCTCTTGACTCTTTTGCCAAATTTGGGACATTTTTTCTTATCCTAGATTGCCTAGTCCAGCCTTAATACGAGAGAAGGTGCCTAATCTAACTGCAACTTGATTTGCCATTTTTGGTTGATATCCATGGGAGACTTGCCCCTTTTTGAATAGAAATGGAGGATGTGTGAAGGGGCAGAGGGGAGATGGGTGGGAGGGACTAGGAGAAGAGGAGGGAGGGAAAACTACCATCAGGATGTGAAAAAGAAAAAAAATCATAATAAAAATAATTCTTGTGACTGTTCAGCTTCTATCCCATTTGATACATTGATGAAGTGAGCAAAATCTAGTATATTTCATGGGATTTTCATGGATGGTGTGTACTACTACATTGTGCAATGTATTTCCATTGATAGACCCAATCACAGCTATTATCTGGGTTGTAAGAAACTTACAAGAATTTGCTTATACATTCCTGTACTTTTTAAACAACAATATCAATAATGCAAGGCAACCTCCATGTTTGCTGAGAATTATATGGTGTAGTCTAAATTCTTTTTGAAGATACAAGGCTTCTTGTCATCTTATGCTGCCTGTAACAATGACTCCAGAATCTTAGGTGGAAATGTAAACAAATGAAGCAAACTACAGATTTATTTTCACTTAATTTTTTAAAATTTTAAACGTCAGAAAACACACACACACATACACACACACACACACACACACACACACATATATATACATATATACATATGTATATAAATTTTTTTAAACGACTTTATTTTACAAAACAAAGATAAATGTACAGATTTTAAACATTTTTTGCTTAAAATTATACATTTTTGTCAGTACTGTTTTTTCAGACATTGAAATAATTTTTACATAAAACCATGTGAATATATTTTTATTTCCTTGTGCAATCTATCATAACAACTTTGATAGCCATAGCGCATTGCCTCCCAGGACTACTGAAGCAGAATATTCACTATTCTTTTAAAATGCATAACCTGTATAGTGTTAACGCGGATTTACATTAGGATTCTTGCTAAAAATGTTGAACAGAATTTTTTTGTCAGATTTAGATGGAAAAATAAGAAGCAGAAATAAATAATAACCTGGATTTTTAGAAGCTTGTCAATGTCTTGTCTGAACTCATCCCAGAGTCTGTTCTTAATTGCATATAGTGCTATGAAGCGCTCTCTGAAATCTGCTAAACCAGGACAGGCATGCAACTGCACTGCTGCTCACATGCCTCTCTCTGACCATATCATTAGCAAGAGCCTTGAATCACAGGAAAATGAAAGGCAGATTTGGACAGTTACTTGTGTGCTCTTCTTTGGAATCATTATCAGCTGCTAAAGTTTAAATGAATATTTGATGAATACTCCTTTCAAGAGGAAGGAAAAGTGATAGTCTTGTGCACAAATGTATACTTCTACAAACTTTTCTACAATAAATCTGCTGCTTTGAAAAGAATGATCCTCATAGGGTTGTGTATTTAAATGCTTCATCATTCAGAGGTGGGGCTATTGGAAAAAAAATAGGAGGTGGGGCCTTGTTGGAGAAACTGTGTCTTTGAGATTACAAAACCCATGGCAACCCCACCCTCTCTGTCTATGAATCCAGATATGTCTGTTCACTACTTTTCCAGTACCAGGATTGCTGGTTGCCATGACTACCCACCATGATGATAATGGACTAAATTCTGAAACTGTAATTAAGACTCAAAGTAAGCAGTTTCTTTTATAAGAGTTGACAATACAGTGTACAAAAATAGTGTTTTTTGAAAATTGCCCAATGTGTAGTTTTTCTACCTGAAGCTCTGGCCCCTGTACTTTCCTGTTAAGAGATGGTGCCTGGCAGCATACATATTTATAATAAAAACTGTGGCTGCCATGGGATGTTAACCAAACTTTCTTCCCATGTGTAATAATAACCATGGTCTAGAATAACTTGGGTATTGTGATGAGGTCCTGCCTTATTGGATGCCAGGCTATCCAGGGTATAGCCAGGCCCTGCCCCAGGACCTCGATGTGTTCAAGATGTGTTCAAGATTCTCCTGTAAAGTAGTTTAGAATCTTCCCAAAGAGTGCTGTTTAAAACAAAACAATCTATTAGAGTTTGTATTTTTCTATCAACTTTTATTTTCTTCTATGTTCCATCTTTTCCTTATGATAATTCATCTAAAATAGCAGACTGGATTATTTTCAGCATGATTAGAGTGGTCCAGACTGGTTGAAAACACAGTAAAATGCGTTTTTGTCTTGATTAGAGTTTATAGTTGTGATAAAACACTTGGAGCAACAATTCCATATTGCCAATGGTTATCAAATGTAGTTATAATAGGAGCCCAAACGTAGATGGTTAAAAGATGGGAAAGAATGCTGCTAACTGGCTTGCTCTTTATTCTTTCCTGTGCATCCAAAACTACCAAATTTGGGGTGGCACTGACCATGGCGAGTGGGGCCCTCTCCCATCAATCATTATTCAAGAAACCGTTCTGTCTACATGCATGGCTATAGACCAGACTGGTACAGATATTTTCTCATTTGGGTTCTGTCTTCCTAAATGGTTCTAGATTGTGTCTAGTTCGTATGAACCTAGCACACTTGAGTTCAGTGTGTTAACATGGTGGTGACATGAGGGGAAATTTGAATGCATGAATACTTTTCTTTCCGGTATAACAGTATTTCCACAGAGTTCACAATGTGAGGTTGGAATGTTGATGTTATTTGAATACATTCCCATTGTCATAATAGGATGTCTATATTGGTCTAGAATTCTGCATGGTCTTAACATTTCTGACTTAGACACACCCACCATAGAGCTTTGTCCAGGTAACATAGACACATATAATTTGTAGTCACCGTTTAAGGCTCTAAGAAGATACATATAAAGGAATATGAAACATCAGTGTTTGGTTATTTTAAGATGACACAAAAAAGTATCAAAGGCAAAAGGAAGAAAGGAACAGAGTAAAATAACCAAATGCATTCGGAATCACATACATAGTTACCAGGGTTCTCCTTGCTTTGAAATAGCTGTGACCTGGTTGGCACTTGCCTGCAGCCCAATACCCAGCACACTTGATTCTCCCATGCTAAGGACTTCCTCTCTGTCCTCTACATCACAAAGCACTCAGCCTGACAACCCCTGTAACCACGTTAAACTGCAGCAAGGACCAGAAGCCGGACATCAAGAGCAAAGAAAGTAGACTCATATCTAGGTACCATGCTGTATTTATGGGTGCTCAGACTTGTTCTGAGGCAGGCTGAGTTACACTTCCAATGTGTTCCTGCCAAAATCTGCATCCTTTCATATCATCAAGACACAAATCTTACAAACTCACCAAGAAAGTCCCAAAGAACTGTACTTACAACAACAACAATAAAACCTTACACATTTCACATGCCAGTTTTAAGTATATAAAGATGTTTTTAATTACTTCTGATGATGTAAACAGAGATATCTGTACTGCTTTCACATAGAGGAGAGGCATGCCGTTAAGGTCAGGATGTTAATACAAATTCCAAAATTACTTTTAAATAGAATGAGAGTTCACTAAGCACTCAGAAGACCTTGCTGAGCTGAGGGATACTTGCAGAGATGCTTGTAAAGAAAATCTTTTTTTATATTTGAGCATAGAAACATTTTCCTAATAAGAAATCACTTAGAGGAATCTCTCTTTCTTATCACATTGCGTAGTGACATAGGTGGTGCAGTGTTCTCTGTCCTTATTACCTAGACATTTCAACACATTGAGAAGCACAGCTGTAAGGAAAAGATGACCGGGCACTGATGAAATGAAAAGTCACTGAAAGGAAGAGTCACAGGGCACCAATGTTGTGAAAGGATAACGATCCGAGTCACGGCACCAATGTTAGGGGAAGGATGAAGAGAGTGGGGGGCATATGGCCCATGAAGGTGCGGCGAGACCTGAGGGCAGGGGAGATGCCTCTGATGGGCCCATGTTGGGAATCCCTTCCCTGAGGGACCAGCCACACAACAGTATAGTACGGAATAGAGTTTATTCAGGTCATGGGAGAGTTAATAGGGTGGTAGAAGCAGAGAGAGAGAGAGAGAGAGAGAGAGAGAGAGAGAGAGAGAGAGAGAGAAAGAGAGAGAAAGAGAGAGAAGTAGAGGAGTGGAGGCAGGCCATGAGCACATGGGAGAGAGGGGGGAAGGGAAGGGAAGAGGAGGAGTAGGAGGGAGATCAAGGCTGCAAGAGCACAAGAGCAAGAGAGGCCAAGAGAGCGAGGAGGGGGCAAGCAGCCCCTTTTATAGTGTCAGGTCACTGGGGCGGAGCATACCTAGCTACTGCCAGGTAATTGAGGGGTGGGGTATACCTGGCTGTTACTAGGTAACTGAGAGGTGGGGTTTACAGAATCCCAACAACAGTCTCACTTACTTCTGCATGGCATCTTGCATAGACATAAAAGGAATCAAAGTTAAGGTATTAGTGATATATGGGAAACAAGTTAATCATCACAGTATGATGTAGAAGCAGAGAAGTGAATAACATCATTTTCTTAATGCTTTCTGAAAAAGTATCTCTCGACTGAAGTGTTACCTAGGACTTCATACAAAATCAACTAAAAAATTGCAATATTTATCTCTAGAGCATTTCAGTTCAAACATATGTCATAAAAACTGGCAAGAAGTTCAAATGATCTTAAAAATATTGCAGAAAAGAAAATATTTTGAAGTTGACCTTCCTTTTTCCATCATCCAAAGATTTGAAGGACTTTCACGGGTTATAAAGACCAGAGAATGTAATTTCATTAACATACATGTACATAGAATACATGTATTTTAACCAAAATGTAAATAATAAAGCTTGTAATTGACGTGAATTAACACAGGGATAGGAAGTAAAGGGTGATCTAACTTAAGACTTCTATTAAAATTTCATTTTTTATAAATGTCATCATAACATCTGATAATGATTCTTCCTGCAGGTAGAAAATGTATACTATTATAATATTTTAAATATATTTTTAGGTATCATGTTACATATTCTACAACAATGGGAATGGACTCAGAAGCAGTGTTCAGGCAGAAACTCTACCGTCTAGGAGTTTAAAGTAACTGAAGAGTTCAGCTGAGCAAGACTGTCTTAGGTATGCAGAGATAACTGAAAAGCAGACCCTTGAACATTATCATCAGTTCCCTTAAAGGTAAATGATAGATGATTGTGACTGTAAAACATTCAGGTTAAGGTGAGCAGAGGGGTAGAGACAGGGGTTCAGGAGCAGCAGCAACACTTCCCTCATTACCATATGATATTCTGGAAGCTTACAAAAGGGCAAAACTACAAATCTGCATGTAAAATATACAAGTTAAAGGCAAAGCAATCATAAGTGTATGAATTATAAGTTAATACTTTGATTTAAAAAAAACAGGAAAAAATGAGAAACTGATGTTTCCCTATGATTCAGGATTTCCACCTGAAACGAAAAACATTAACTAGCTTTGATTATAAGAGGAAAAACTCCAAACATTTTTTTTTGTCAATCTGGTTACTTACTGCCCTTTATATGTGTCTCCTAAATATATACCAGTGATAGTGAAGTGTATGTACTGTGTCCAAATCTGCCTGACAACACTCCATTCACTCAAAGTGAACCATGTCCCTGTCATTCTCTCCTTGTCAGTATATTCAGCTTGTAGTGTACTTTGGCAGTGAACTGGTGCTTGAGATTTGAAAAGTACTTTGCTATTTTATTCTAAGAAACTAGAGAATCAAAAGATATATATATATATATGGATAGATAGATAGATATAGATAGATAGATAGACAGACAGACAGACAGACAGACAGACAGATAGATAGATAGATAGATAGATAGATAAGAGAGAGGAGAACAGAAATTAATTTGTCCTTGGTCTTACATAGTGCTGTGTAATTATTTTCCCTCAATTAAGAAACATCCCCTTCTGGAGAGAGAGGGAAGGCAATGAGACTCCGGGAAGGGGTCAAATCATATAAGTCCCAGAAAATAAACACAATCTTGGGAAAGTTCTGAAAGTTAAAACACTCCCAAAAACTCCTCTCCCCTGTTTCCAAAGGTTAAGTAACTAGTAACAGTTGCTAGGGGTAGGAGAGGAGAGGCTCTCACTAGCAGAACTTGCAAGCTAATCAGGGAGCTCCTGACATAAGGCTTTATTTGAGTCATCCCCCATATGTTAGGGGTAAGCTATTTTGTGATATAGTTGCCTTAGAGTCATCAATTATTCTCCTGGAAGTCCTTCCTCACCCTACAAGTGACCCTAACAAACGCTCTGCACCATTAAACTGGCCTTAGGCTCTTTGCTTTTTTATTGATGCCTTCTCTTGGATAAAAAGGTATTTATTTATACTTCTTCCAAGAAAAGCCTTTTCACTTATAAGTAAAATTCTCATTCTTCCTAAATTTTGACTGAAAAATATGTATAGATTTTAAAGATGCAAGACTAATTTATGTCTTCTGTCTTGTGTATGGACCAAACCATTAGAAAAGATTCAACAATACATATTTTCATCGCAGGGTAAGAACTATTAGGTTACAGAGCAGTAATTGCTTTGGATCTTGAGAGAGCAAAATGGCAAAAAAAAAATAAATAAAAACAAGAAAGCATTTGAACAGCATGAACTTATTTGTATGCAATTTATATGTGTTACAAAATTGTTTGGGAAGTTTTTCCATGTTTGCCGTGCTGAAGATATGAGAGAAAGGATGAGACTTAGTTGGAGCCTAGCCATTGCTCAAATGAATGATACTTTTTTTATTTTATACAAAGAATAATAAATGAATATGAGGTTGGAATTTGAAAAGTCTAAAGTTTGTTAAAATAAACAGGGAAACTCAAACCATGTGCCCATGACCATGAGACAAAGTAAGCAGTGATGTTCTGAGCACCAGCAGTAACCTAGCTGCCAAAAGCAATGAAGAAACAGCATTTGCTCTGCCTTTTCCTATTCCTTTTATTTTAGTCTTGGATAGATATATAATAATTGTATTTTATTAGAATGCCGGTGGCGATGGAAGTAGTTCTCCTAATGCAGAGGCTGTAAAGCTATCAGAAAGGCTTTAAGCAAATGTTACCTGTTTTACAGAAGAAATCAATTACCCACAGATTGCTTAAGCCAGTGACAGGCACGGTAAGGAATAAAATGGGTTAAGGAGGAAAGTTACAGCCATAAACATGTAGGAATTGCATGATATATGAAAGCAATCACTTGTTCAATTTACCTTCGAAACTAAAACAAGTTCTTCTGCTTTGGAAATAAGCCTGAACCTCACTTTGAAGAGGAAACAGTTTCTAACTCAGCAGGGAAAGCACTGTATAAATTTTAGCCAGGAATATTGCTATTAGGAACACACAACCATGTCTTCAGAGATAAAATATGTGACCTATTTAACATACTTATTTCAAAGTAGGTATCGGTTTATCTTCATCTTCTTGCAATTCAGCCTTATATAATTTTCCAAATACACTTGGAATAAAAGTAGTCTCCCAGAAAATGTCCCACACATTAAATCAAACACTATATCTATATCAAACAGCAAAACATTTCACCCAATCAAAAAGTTCCCTTTGTATATGTAAATTCTAATTCTTGTCATTCTCCATTGACACTTGCATTGTACTTGTGATACTTACAAATACTATACAGTAGACCTTTCCCAGATTTAAGAAGGAAAGGTTTCAATGAATCTATGTTTGTTCTAACAGTGACATCCTGGTGCAGATGTTCACCAAGCTGTGAAGTGATTCAGGAGAGTTGTATTCTTGCTTCTGAGGCAAGGTCTCCATGTTAGCTCCTTCCCTGCCATTCTCTGAGGAATCTCCCCACTGCCTCATTGGAAATTCTAAGTGAACAATTTCAAATCACATATAGCGTAATAAAATGTATTTCCTAATATTGCAAAACAGACATAATTTTATCAGATGTGCTTCCAAAGGTATCACAACACAGCCATCATGTTTCTGTTCATATCACGTGCGTTGGCATCCATGAAAAGACATACCCACCTAATGAAGAACTTACTTTTTTTTTTTGCCTTTTTCATTTTATAAACTGAGAAGTGTTTAGAAAAATTTCCTCACATGACACCTTAATAAAATCAGGAGTAATATACCAGCTGGTGCACATCATTCTTTTAAAGAGATTCAAAAGGTGAATTCTATACTAATTTGATTTCTCGGAAATTAAATATGTATAGTCAGGTTTAATGCAAGTCAGTTGTCCATATGGACAAGTGTTAATGATAAATTCAAAGTACAATATTTTGGGGGCATAGTTTAGTGACATTTTTAAGTAGAGTCTTTTTAGCACACTATACTCAGAAAACAGTACTGAGAAAATTCTCCAATGAGACACAGCACTGCTAATGCTGTTTCCTCTGCAAATCATCAGGTTGATATACTGAGAATGTACTGCTGATTATTCACCACAGACCTTCCTGCAAGATAATGCATTCTGAAAATATGAACTTGAAGCTGAAATATTAAATATGCATTTCCTCCTCTTACAGGACATGTTGCAATACCACATGCTGCTGGGGAGAATGACCCATAAGTGCTGCCTTTCTCTCCCTCTTGCTCTACTTTCCCTGAAACAGTTTAGTGCAGTGTGCAGTGAACCAAATCAACAATGTGATTCAAGCTGTCTCCATAGCTTCTTGGCAAAAGAAAGGGTAAACTATAAAATACCCCCTCCTACTGCTTTCAGCTTTTGCTTCCCACACTTTAGCATCTCCTGTCACCTCTGGCGCTGTTACTGACCCATGCTAAGCTAAACTAAAGGATGATAAGTTTGCTGCCTTTGCCCTTGTCCTAAGGGGCTGCACATTATCCTATCAAGTATCAGTAGCCATTTTAGTGGGATATTTGTCACCCCACGAAGGCCCTGGAACAAATGAAATGGGCAGCGAATTACAAAAATGTCATTCTTTAAAGGAAATGGATGAAGGCTTTTGTTCTCTAGTAATAAATAGATGCCATAGGCCTATAACACTATTTTTATATTAAATTTGACAGGGTTACTATTTCCAGTTCATTATGGGAACAGCTTGAAAACTATTTCTTTCTGTACTTTTAAAAATAGCACAGTGCACCTTTCCTTTCCAGTAATAAATATAAACAATATGTGGTAATAGATCCAAGAAACCATAGATCATGAAGAACTTCTAAATTTCATTAATGTTTACCTTTAAAATTTTGTAAATATCATTTGGGAGGGTCATGTGATTATAAATTGATTATATAAGGGGTACCTATGAGTGTATCTTAAAGTCTGATTTATACCTTTCACCCCTGTCTTTATAAATCTCAAATATATGACTTCCGTTCTTGACTTTTCTCACACATTAATTTTACAGGGCATTGTGATAAATATGCCATGGACAAAGGTCTTGCAAAGGATAATAACTCAAGCACTTAAATGCAAGCTTCAAAGTAAATACTCTGTGCTTAGCAGCAGTATACACAGGTCAAGATGACAAAGTCCCAGACTAGAGAATAAAGTGTGCTTTAGCATCTTTGGGCCTCAGTATATTTGTTAATGTGTACACTTGGGTTGGCAAACGATCTTCTCTTTTAAGTGGAACCTACAGAAAATAAATAAATATAAGATAAATTAGATTGTACCATATATTTGGCAGCAAACTTGGGTTTTATAATTTATTAAGTAACACTTTGGCAATTTACAGAGTAGTTATATCCAATGTATACTTGAAATATTTTAATAGTTTTTTTTCTATTCAGTAATTTTGGAGTTAATATCTATTCTAGTTAGTATTTGTTGAGCATACCCAGAGATTAGTTAGTACACGTAACTCACAGGGAATTTCAAATCATAGTTTGACACATTTGCATACCAATAGAACATTACTAGATGTGATATAGTGTGGATATTATTTAATAATATTTCTGATTATGATTTAAAACTCAAGAGTCTAGAGTTTGCCTTAAGTTCCATGTACATATGACTATATGCTGATAGAACTGATAAACAAAAGTGCCCAAAACTGGGCAAATGATTCAATTTTCAGTTAAAGAAATCGAAGTAAGCTATTTCATAAAGGTAAATGATTTTAAAATCAAACTCAGTACTATGTACCATCAGTGAAAGTGCACATTTGCCATGTGTGTGCGTGTGTGTGCGTGTGTGTGTGTGTGTGTGTGTGTGAGTGTGTGTGTGTGTGTGTGTGTGAGTGTGTGTGTGTGCATGAGTGTGTGAGTGTGTGTGTGTGTGTGTGTGTGTGTGTATGTGTGTATCCACAGTTCAAATTTTTTTTATTTCTCAACTTAAGAACACACTCTGGTCTTTAGTAACCTGCTGGTTGAATAATCTTTGGTACTGTCACTAATAGAACCAGCAGTCCAACACAGTATATCTAAGTGTATGGTTTTGGTTCTATTAATTTAATACATGAACTTAAGCTCAAAGTTAACACATATATTCACCTCTGCCTTGATCATTCTCATTAAAAATCTTGAATCTCCCAATGTCAATTACTTTGTATATTTTTCATCAATAGAAACTGTCCACTATGAGTTACTCAAAGAGTTCAATATATTTCTTTTTTATTGATATTTAAAAATTAAAGAATGCTCTACCTTATTGAATTTTTCTACACTGGGAGCAGACATGGGAGTAATATGCACACTATTGGTAATCATTTCATTATGTAAAAACTTACTTAAACTTTGAGGTTCATCTCTGATCTTAAGATATTTTTCCAATTTTCTGGTTTCATTTGATGATCAAATACAAACACTATTTTAAAATGCATGTATATGTGTCTGTGTGTGTATACACCCCCACACACAAACACACACACACACACACACATTGGGTTAAAGTTTAATTCCAATAATATCTCATCTTGATTTATTCTTTGTAATAACCTTTATGTGTAAATAAATGTCTATACTCATTGGATTGTAGGAAATCCTATAGGGAACCCCAGGTTTTTCCTATAGGAAAGGCAATGACAATAAACCAAAAGGAATAAGGTCCTCTACCTACTAGTGAAACTTGTTCACCTACTAGTGAAGATTGTTCAGCCAGATTAACCCATAATCTACACATGGCAGATCAAAAAATTGATCACTTACAGCCCTTATAAAAGCTGGAGGAAGTCCATGGCTGCAGAGTTGTGGCTCAAAGGAAGAAATTTCTGCATCTGTAGCTCTCTGCCTTTAACAGCCAGTTCTTATACAGACATATATTCCAGCACAGGGAATTAGACTGTTTCAGTGTATCTTATCAGTTACTTGATATTGTATCAAGTAAATGATGTATTTGTTAATTAAATTTTACTTGTGTCAAAAGTTTCCATTTTTACATAGTTGTATTTCTTACAAAGAGGAACCACAGAAGTTATCATATGTTCACTTGGAAATATTTTATAAAAACAAAACACATGATATTTAGTCTCTCCTCCCAAAAACTAATGAATGGTTTCTACCAGATATACCATAGAGTTGAATTGAATCCATAGGGGAAGCTGGGTCTTGTTTTTTTCTTGTTTCCTCTTTCTTTTATTCAAGCATCGCAAGTAAAATAACTTTATTTTATTTCATATTCTTAGCTACGAGAAGATCATTGCATATTATGCAGAACTTCAGTTGATATTTTAAAACAACTTTTCTGTTGATATTTTAAAATAGTGGAAACTCAACATTGTTTAGACAGTTATCCTCAGCCTTGTTAAATGTATTTCTTTCATTCTTGTCTGGTTATTGTCCATTGTCCTTCCTCTTAACTCTGACTTTTTAATACTTTAAGATCAATCTTGGTTTTAGACTCTCTCTCTCTCTCTCTCTCTCTCTCTCTCTCTCTCTCTCTCTCTCTCTCTCTCTCTCTCTCTCTCTCTCCCTGCCCCTTTCTTCATCTACTATTAAGATTTGTCTTTCTCATATCACTTGGTACCAAAAGCTGGAACAACAACTCAGGGTGTGGGGCCACCCTCCTGCTCTCTGCATGTGTTATAAACAGAGGTAGAGAAGTGCTCATGACTCATGTTCACCCACTCAGCTTGTCAGCATCTCAGTGTAAGAGTTAGACTGCTGCATTTCTCACAAGCCTGCCGAACTTGGCCAGGTTGCTGAAGCTCTCAAAGACTCACATTCCTTGTTCAGAGACATAGAACTAATAATAGATCCTCCTTCAAAGGACTGATATTTTGAAAACAGTTAAAGAGTTTGCAAAAGTTTGCTCTGGCTATGTGTCACAAATTTTCCAAGATACAGACTTAGGTGGGTGTATTTCCTAACAGCATCCAAATACTATGAAGTGTAAAATATGTTATCCTTCCCATTGTGCAGAAATTATAGCACATGCAATAAACTATTTAAAATGTGTTATTTCCAGAATGATAAATCTTTTTACTTGTGTCTTCAACAGGTAATAATTATAGAAGGACCTGGGCCTGAAGATATATGGCAACAAAATTGATTCAAAGATCACTCAATTTCTCTTTTTCAGACCAACTTTTCAATCTTAGGCGATATGATCTATAATGAACAAAGTATCTAATTCACTCAGAAAAATAGTAAAAATGAAGTCATGGCAAACACCTACTGAAAATAACAGAGGATTCTTCACATGACACTGACTTCCATGGCATATACTCACTCTTCATCTGTCTTCCATGTTTAGATATCTGTCCAGACATATGCATGGAATTGAGGGCTTTTAAAGATTTTTATCATTTCTGATAGTTTAAGAATATGAAGAACTGAAGGAGATATCTGATTATTCTTTACAGAGAATTTAATCAGAAAGGACTTGCTCCATAAAACCATGGTTATACATAGAATCTTGTTTGATCAATAGATGATGTACTGTTGTTTGCTTGGTTTCTCAGGAAGAATTTTTGTCATCTTAGACTGCACTGTTTTTGTTTCACTCAGTTTCCAATGAATAGAAAGTAGTGGGAAGGAGCATCTAATATGATTGCAAATGTTAAAAGTCAAAGTAGGAACCCTCACTTCTGTTTAATAAGAAAAAACCTGAGACTCAGTAAACACCTGGGTTTTTGTTTTGTTCTTTTTTTCTTTGAATCCTGTTCAATACTATTTTACTAGTACAGACAAATTATTTAAAGAGGAATCTTTCATACAATCAGCTATATTTCTTTTAAATCAAAGATTTATTTACTTGTGATCTAGTCTACAGAAAATACTGATAGAATAAAAAAAGATTTTTACAAGGGAAATAACATCTTAAAAGAAAACTTTTAAAGTGAACAAATTAGCCATTTCTACACTAAAGGATGAGCATTAATGAATTACTTTGAGCTGACAAAATCATTCCAGGACCCCTGGAATATCGGCTCATTCTCAAAAACTTTTTCTACCCCTATCCCATTCTGTCCAATGGGCTGTCTGTGTGATCTGTAGGCTATACTGTTCTAAGGCCTGAAAGATTTACAATGGGCACTTTATGCCTGTCATCTAAATGGAAGAAAGAATGAGGAGACAGAGTCAGAGACACAAAGAGAGCCAGAGACAGACAGTGAGGAAAAAACAGGCAAACAGCAAAACAGAGAGACACTGAGAGATAGAGAGACAGACAGAGACAGAGACAAAGAGACAGTGAGAAAAAGTGAGAAAGAGACACATACAGAGAAATCTAGAGATACAAAACATACTTTTTCCTTCTGATAGATGAGAAATGACCAAGAGATTCTGAAAAGCTGTTCAAAGTGCCTGTCAACCATTGCAAATTATGTTACTGGCCTCTTCCGAGAGAGATGCTTAAGCCCCAGAAAAATAATAAAACTGGTGTAAATACTTGGCAGACAGGATTCATTCTCTCCACATACAATTTTGCAGGCAAGAAAATACATTAAATTATGTTCCCAACTAACATTAAATTAGCATTTGGGGAAATAGGTGGTTACAACTCTGCACAACAAAACATTATTTTAGTAGATGCCAAAGGGTTAGAAATCAGTAAATGGATGTAAGTTAAATCGGGCTTTAGAACATGGTAAATCCATCTTCCCATTGGCCGATTCTTGTGCTTGAGTTTAACTTGAGTCTGTAGATCCTCTTTGTTGATCCTACTTTACCCATTTTGTGATGGGAACAATAAGGGGGAGGAAAGGGAAAGGTGAAGAAAGGTAACAACAATGACTTAATCAGGGACCCCATGGCTTCCTGTTTCCCTTGACTCCCTTTTGCCCTTGCATAGATCTTGGCAAACACTGCTGTTTCACTGTCAATGTAGTGACTCTGATGGGCATGGTGCAAGAGTTCAGAGCAGCTTAGTTCCACATAGTAACTGCTTGAAACACACCAGAAGCCAACAGACAAAAACTACGAAATGAGGCTCTCTGCAAATATTGTTACTTTGATTTCCACAAAGGGTTAAACAGCTGTGATCATTCAAATCTTGCTTAAGTTTCACACAGATTTTCTTTAGCTTCTTCCCTTGGGTAAACTGTGCAACTTAGGCATGACTTCCCATGCAGCTTTTCAGAAGGTGGTGCAGAGTGCATAATATGAAAAGTATGCCCGTGAGATGCAAAGACACATGAGGTCAGCAGCATATATAGGATATGGATATTCATAGAATATGTGTATTCATAGAATATGCATACGAATTTAAAATGAAAGCAATTAATGATTAATTTTGTGTTTCTATAATCTCTCTATGTATGATACATTTCCTGGAGAAAATTAGATTAAGTGGCATTTTGGCATCCCATAGAAGAAACATCTGGCTGGTTGACCGGAATTGCATTTATGAATCAGCAAATTTACCAGCAAGTTCCAGGCGCAATCAGAGGTCAATTTTATGACATGCTCTGAGGGTGTTTGCGCATCTTAAAACCTAGGCAAATGTCCAAATGTTTGAGAGGTTCCATTGATATGGTCATAACTCTGTCCAGTGAATATACCATATAAATACTAATGGGAAGATCATAGAGACACTAACCAGTACCATATTCATAGTCTGCAGAGTATTTTACAATGTGGTGTGGCAGTCTTTCTCAGCCAAACCCCCGTAAACAAGGAGAGAGTTTCAATTTCATAGCTGAAGAAATAGAGGCCCTGAGAACTTTTGAAAACAAACTTGAAGATGCAATTCAGGTGTTCATTTCCACTGCTTACGGACAGGGTGGTGCTGAAGAAAAGAAAACTGGCTTTGAAGTAGGACCACATGTTAAAAAATGAAAAATAGATCCTCACAATTTAGAGTAGGCTATTGCTCTGTTGTTATGTGCGTTTGACAGACACAATATATAGAAATGCACATTTGACTCAGATTGGGAAAACATAAAACATAGTAATTAAGAAAGAAGAAAAAAAAAGCAAGCTAGCAAGAAAGAAAGACACTCTCAAAATTTAGAATTTAATAGAAGGAAGTTTTGGAAGAGGAGAACAAACATAATGTGTAAATATACACTTTTGCATTTTGTATGTAGCCATGCTTACAAATCTTGGGCAGTAGTGAAATTTCTGGTTTTCTTAGTCACCATGATGTTCATAACTCACATCCCAGTGCACATCTAAGCTCTGCTGGAGTCTTTAGGATGGTATGGCACAGATGTGCAGACGATGCTAGAGCATGAAGAACATTGTCGCTGTCCCCATCATATGCTCTAGTTAGGAAATGGTCTTGAGTCTTCATCACATCTGAAATTAGAAATAAAAAAAATCCTATTTTAATGTCTGAAAGAGAGGTGAGCCATATGTTTATTTCAATGTGTCTATGAATATGTCATCTTCATTTTTTTTTAAAAGTTCTAAAATATACAGCATACGCGAGACATGAGGAAAATTCTGGATGTTCTATGAATTCCGAACTCAATCTGATATTTTTCTGCCTAAAAATGTAGAAAGAAAAAAAATTTCAATTTAGGAAGTTGAGGTAAGCAGCTTTCCAAGTATGTACCTGAAAAACATTTAAACCCGTGTTCAGCAGAGTTAACAAGGGAATGCTAAGAACTAGAAACACCACAAAGCATGCTCTGTTACATTGGACCCCTTCTTAATTCCAGACAGTTTTATGGTTCAAGAGTAAAACAAAGAACATGCGAACAAGCAGAGATTAATGAAGGAAAAGCGGCTCTTCCCCAGACGTTCTGTTTTATCCCACTGTCTGGAAAACGAATTGAGGGTCCTGAAACTATCGGTGGTTCTGCATTTCTCTTCATTAGGAAGTGTATTTGTAAAACAAGCTCCAGATTCTTGCTCTTCACAATTCCTGGCCGCAGGGTAATATTCTTCAGTGCCACGGTTTTCAATGCATATGTGCCAGAGGATCATTTCTTACCCAGAGCACAGGACAGAGCTAAGACACAGCTGAAACCAGCCCTCCCACAGGCTCCCCTCCAACAACAGTGGAGGCTCATTATCAGAAGCATTTGCAGAGGGCGGTGCAAGCACAAAAAAAAAAAAAAAAAAAAAAAAAAATCAATCTGATTGCCGTGTGCAGCTCTGCAAAATCATTCCCAAAGAGGAAAAGGAAAAGAAAAAAAGAAAAAAAAAGAAAGAAAAGAAAAGAAAAGAAAAGTCGGAATAAGAAGAGGAGCCTGGAGGGTGGAAGCAAGCGGGAATGGGGACATAAACCCTCATAGGTCCATAAGGACTGGAGTTTAATGGCTGAGTGCTTGTTTTGAACTGTGACCTGAGGTTTGGCTGGGCACTAACAGTAGCATGCCTCATCAGCCACTGTCATAGCCACCCCAGGGTACACTTCCAGCAGGGAGTCAGCTCCATATTCTGAATTCTCAACTACCAGATACCCACTGCCTCCTCTGCACGCGCTGCTGAGACCCTGCAGAGAAATCAGCATGCAGCCCAAGGAAGCTTCCTTTCCCCTGGAATAAAAATTAATATTACTTGTCATATTTCATGTCTGAGCTCTTTTCATGCTTTATCCTCTGGTAATGAGGGCTAAATTACCAATATTAGTAGATTTTCATGGCTAGCACAGAAAGAGCTGTTACCAGAATAAATGTTTGCCTTGCTTCTGTTGGACACAGGCTTTGCTAATGCAGCTTTGCTAATTATTTCTAAATAGGCAATAATCTGCATCCCCCAGTGCTGGATAGTGGATTGGCCACGTACCTGCTAGTTCCCTTATTTACATGTTTTACAACTTTATCAACTACACTAATTACACTCTGAGCACTGTTTAAAATTTTCTGTTAATAGAGATACAATGATTCACCAGAGGATGTGTATTTATGCCATAATTGCGCCTCTGTTCCTACGATGCAGTCTCCAATTAGCTGTCTACAGTGGCACGAGCAGCTGCCTGATATTCTAAAGCAGAGAAACATCTGCACGGCGGATGATACGCTCACATGGATTTTTTTTTAAGCCTAGAAATTTACACCCAAGGGAGCACAGACAAATAGGAGCCTGTCATGTGTAGGGATGATTAGAAACCCTCACCATGGCAACATTGGAGCAGCCATGTCACAGAGTGAGGGGACACATGTCTAGATGAAGGCGCTAAAAACATTTGCCATTTTTTTTCTTAGCTTCAGTCTCCCAAACTTGCCACCCCCCTTTCATTTTTTTTCTTCCATATTCTTCTTTTTGCATCTAAAGCCAACCAAAACAGCAGGTGAGAAGGGCAGAGTCTGCAGCCATACAAGGCATGTGACATGCGATATTCAGTGTTAGGAAAAACAGTGAGCAATCAGAAATGTTAGACATTGGAAACACGCAGGGCCTGGAATGGGCGGATGTGTTTCATCTGAAAATACTATCATTATAATTTTAGAAGTAGGTTGTGTTAAGATCAAGAGATAAGAAGGAGAAAAAATAGACAGGATATAACAGTTGAAATACCTTAGTCGAAAGATGACACCTCATTTAAAATTTCCTTTTAACCCTCATTAACAGTTACAATTTCTGCATAAACAGTTGGCTAACACACATTAGTGAGACTAAGGGAGACACACAAATGTCTTCTAGCCTGATATTGAATATATTTCTTAATAGCTGCTTCTTCAAAGGCTGCCCTTTTCACCTGATGTTTTGGTTGGCTTTAGATGCAAAGAGAAGAGAATGAAAAAGAGAAAGGCTGGGAAGGGAAGTTAGGAAGATTGAAGCTAAAAAAATTATCAGGCTTCAAGCTTGCTTGTTTAAAGATAGTATAGGAATATATTTAGTCATATGTAAAATAGACTACCAAACCCTATAAAAATATAGAAGAAATGACAAAAACATATCATTAAGTTTTCTAGCATTGTACTGATTTGCATAGTAAATTGATTACACTGTCCATCGAAATAACACTGTTTTGTCTATGAGTTGACAGAAAGGTATGTCTTGTGATAATACCTGATGCTCACGCCACATGCTGCCTTACTTCATATCTGACAACACTTATGTGTAAGTTATCATTTTCAATTGGTCTTTCAAACAATTCTTCTATCATATGGTCATGGCAATGTTTCATAATTCGCAACAGAGACCCATTTAGAACCATTTACTTAGCAGAGAGGTGAAGTTGGTACTAGTACTGAAATAATTAGAGAGGAGATGCTTTAATATAAAGAGTAATTATAGATAGGAGCAAAGACTTAACATAGGTGCTAGATTATAAAAGTCCCAGGGATGGCAACTGCATGAAGGAAAGAACTCTTCAGTTAAACTCTGCCGCAGCCTAGAGGAGACATGCCCCCAGGCAGACACTACATTACCCATACCTGCTTCATGAGTATCTCTTGACAGCTGCTTCAGAATTTCTAAGATCTCGAGGTAGGGTGCATACTGTCCTACAGTCACTGAACTTCTCTTGAGAATCCATTCCAAGGGATTACACTCCAAGAAATCACTTAAATCATTCTTTTGAGAAAAATGTATTAGTCAATGTTCTAGTTGCAAGAAATAATTACTTAAATATTAGATATAAATAGATCAAACAAAGCCTATACTTTCAAAATAGTTTCATAATACTGTATATGTCCATAATGTACAACCTCAAAAATTATAGTTTATATTTTACGAACAGTATTAGTACCTTCTCGATATGCTAAAATAACTTCATGAAATTCTAATACCAATTTCAGGAAAAGATCACTTTAAATTAACAGACTATATTAGCATTATTTTAGGTTAATGGCATATAAGTCTCCTAAGCCCATTCTTCTAATTTCCCAGCATCCTGGTACCACTGGGTACAAGATGATCAATATTTCCATCAGCCCCCTCAGGCTCCTGGCTTTTATCAGACCATGGGACTGAGGCACCTAACAGTGTTTACCAATGAGTTCTACAGCATTAAGCTAACAGTGAAAATGCCTTTCCTCTCTCTGTTTAACACTTTCATAACATGAGAGTTACCTGTTCAGTTCAAAAGAGAAACCAGGAGATGACTTTCCTCTCAGGTGCTGCATAGAAATTCGGAACGCAGTGGATTGGTGGTTACATGAGCGATATTTGTGGTTCTGGTCAGTGGCTCTCATTGCCCTACCCCTCAGCATGCCATATTTTATACAGGACTGATATTAGAGAAGTATGATACCGAAGAACCAACATCGACCACATCTGTCAGAATAAAGACAGAGTTTATCTGATAAACAAGTCATTTTTGGAAACTGCAGAAGCTCCCACTGTGAAGTATTAAGTGTGGCCCCACTCAGATATGTAGAACGGGGTTCCAGTTGACTGAACGCGGGCTGATAAGCTCTGCACAGCTCAGGATGCTGTTTGCCCACACACTAATGTTAAACAAAAGAACCACAGACTGCAGAGAAAGGATGCTGGTCAGACCAGTAAATTGCTTAAACCCTAAGGCAGCCTTCTGAAAGAAGAGGCATGAAAAAAGCTGATATGAGTTTTTATGCGGAATTGTTCTGTTTATTACCCCTGTTAAGAAAATGATGGCAAATGTCTTGTTAAACTATATATTTTCAATAAGACACAAGGACCGACTTTGTTTAAACAAGATGTTATATAGCACTGGTCATCCTTGATAAACCACACATCTCTGCTATGTTATTGCTAGATTATGAATACAATAAAAAAACAATAATAAAGTTGTACACATAAAACCATAAAGGCGATTAGATTATGTCTTAGTATCATACAACCTGATTTGTCACCAGGAATTCCAGGCTAATATCAATTGGTCATGGAAGAGATCCATTTTGTATAAAAAATTCACTCTCATCCATTAAAACATTGTTAGTTCTCAGTTATGATAACTATTTCAAATGAATTGTGGAGATGAGACAACTTAATAATGAAATGAGAATAAAGTATATTTTTGTTACAACATGTAAACTTAGCCTGAATTGAGCATGGATATAGTTTTATTACTAACATTCTCCAGTGGGTAACATGACAGTCTGTACTGCATCTTTCCCATCTCAGGGGTTAGAGCTGAGGGAATTGGAGAGGAACAATCTTGCATTTGCCAGACTTTCAATACTTTCCCTCAGGTTTCTAATGTCTCAACCCAGTCTCCTTTCTTCTCCCTCATCTCCTGCAAAGACATTCCCTTTCTGATCCCTGTGTTGGGACAAAGGAAATGAGGGAAGATCCCAGGGCTTAGGGAAAATCTGATGAGAAACTCCTAACAGATAAGCAATCTTTCCCTTCTAAACCACAAAGCAAGAAAAGATTTAACATCAAAGGGCTGCTTACAGGAGGAAGAAATAAAACTCCAAGAGGTAAAGGAAGAATAAAGAGAAACACACACAGGCAATTGTTGCAACAATAAAAAATTAAAAATTACCCTTTGCTTAAATCCAGTATAACATGCCACTGAGTACTACTTTGACATTTCCCTGAGGCTTTTCTCAACAGGAAACGAATGAAAACAGACTGAACGGAACTCTGTGAAAGACTCAGTGTGGGAGCCAGGGACACACTTCTGTCATGAGACAGTCTTACAGTGGAGGTCAGCCTCAAGATTTACACCAATAAAGACAGCAGGCTTTGAATAGGAAGCACTCTACTCTCAACTGTGGTCCCCGGTGTTCGCCAAGCAACTAACCAAATTGAAAATCAAAGACAGAAACATACAGACTACTGCAAGGTTTCCAGTGGGGGCAATAAGGTATTTTGGGGCGGAATGCACGAGGTTAAGCACTACAGAGATAACCAGAGGTCAGTGAGCCAGGCTGGGGAAAGCGCCCAGCACTTCTGAGTACACGGCATCACTGGACAGGTCCAGAACAAATTCAAGAGGAGGAAAGTGGAACATAAATGTTAAAAAATTCAAAAGTTCATAGATCTGAAAACAGGCATACAAATGAAGACAAAACTCCCCTCATAAAATTAAAACTCAGATGACACCAAGAGGCGGGCACTGTGACGTTGCAACGCTGGTGAATGGTCTATGGAGGGAGCTGTTGACACAAGTTCCTGGTGCATATTCAGAACAGCAGAAGGAAAAAAGAAAGAACTGGATCACACATTAGAGATGAACTGGCTGAAGGTGTGTTCCTTTAAAGTACAAATCTGTTTTCTCAGGTATCTCCTGACACAGTCACTCCTCGACTTGTCTATCTGGCCTGTCTGGGTAAGATCCGAACACAGATTACAGCTGCTAACTTTTCAGGAAAGAGGCAGACATTCTGACATATTAAATAACCCACTACATCAAAGAGAAAATCCAGCACAGGCAAAGTGGAAGAGAATAACTCAGCTGACAGTATCAGCTATGTTGAGACAGTATGTCTAGAAAGTCTTGGAGGTAGCTGGTGCACACAGTACACACACTAGAACAATGCTCTCAGAAGAGTGTATCATCCATCTGTTTCAGTGCATCTTTGGGAAAGGCTTGGAGGAAGCTCAGATTAGGTTCAAGACCCCGCTGTATAGACAGGGTAAGCAGCTACCTTTTTGCAGAGTGTCTGATTCCAGAATGCATAATGGGTGCATTTTTTTTCCAAATATTTTATATTTTCTTGTGCTGAATTTTTGCAGAGTAAGCTTATCTTTCTCTTCTTTTTCCTTGGGAAGAGGCACTGACAGGCTTCAGAAGATGAAAGTGGAAGATGCTGTCTGCGGGCTGGAGATCCCATCTGCTCAACAATTTTCCCCCCCAAGACCTCACTCTTTGATATGAAAACAGTTGCAGAGCACAGGGATCTCCACTGTGCCTGAAAGGTGATCAGTAATCGAGACTGGGTTCGAGGTAGAGCAAGACTTCCAAACTGTATGTCTGACTGCTTTATGCTTCAGCCCTCCATTAAGAAAGGTATTGAGGAGGATATACACTTCTAGTCTTGGACAATATGGACACAAGGTTGTACAGTGGGAGTTTCTTTTGGAAAAAAAAAAGGTGGACATTCTCCCTACCATTTCTTTTCCTTTTACCTCTATGGAAAAGATGAGAAATCTGCTCAATTAGAATATTATACAACTTGGTATATTTATATCGTTTGAAGCTAAGCTTTGAGAAATACATTTTGATAACATTAAAAAACATATAATATTGTATATTGTATAGAACCATATATAATACTTTCAGTTTCATTTGCCATAATCTATGACTCAATTTTGTATCAACAAACTCTTACTATCAATTCTAGAAGGTAATCAATAACATTAGCAGTAGCCTATTATGTTTGGAGTCTAAGGGACCTCCATGGCAGATGCATTAGTTAATTTTCTATGGGTATAAAGACACCATGAACAAGGAAACTTAATAAAGAATCAGTTTATTGGGGGGTTAGAGTTTCAGAGGGTGAAGTCCATGATCATCATGGTGGAAAGCATGACAACAGGTAGGTAGGTAGAAAGGCATGTGCAGGAGCATTAGCTGACAGCTTCCCATACAATACCCAGGCAGTAGTCACAGGTAAAAGAAGTTCATTGAGGATATGGCACCAGATTTTGAAACCCCAAAGCCCACCCTCAGTGGCACATTGTCTCCAACAAAGACATACTGCCTAATCCTTTCCAAACAGTTCTAAGTGAGAACCAAGTTTTCAAACATATAAATCTACAGGGGCCATTCTTATTCAAATCACCACAGCTGACAAGTCCAAAATTGGTGACCCCATCTGGACAACCACACACTTTATTTTCTGGCTTCTGATCAAGTGGAGGATGTGTTGTCCTATTAAAGGATGACCCCAGTTTATCTGGTGTTTTCACAAATAGTTTCTCTCATATTTATTCCCAAGGATATGAGGGAATTCTCATTCAAATCACTACAATCTGTATCACAGGTCCTCTTTCCAGGCTGAGGGATCATTGGTGAAGAGAGGGAAGAAGCACTGTGGCAGACAGAAGTACTTGATGGCTATAAGGGTGCATTGTCTTTTGGACACATCAGGGAAACTGCATAGAGCTGGCTATGCTCAAAACAAGCCAACTTCCTGTAGGGACAGCAAAGGTAGCAGACACCCCACCATAAGCGGAGATTATTTACCAATAGATAATGACTGAAGCATGAGAAGGTGTTGTTTGTATTTAACGGTGTTGCTCCTGGTAAATTAATTTTGCTCCAGGAGAAAACCACACATCTAAGAATAAATGAACAACACAAATTGTATTCAGTGTATACAAAACTAAATATATAAGGAAATAGGACATAAGAAGTCCACTGACAGGGACTGGGTGGGGGCAGAGACGAGTCTCAGGAGAGGATGAGTATGATGAAGTACGGTGCACAAAATTCCCAATGAATTAATTTTAAATAATAAAAATATACATAGCATATAATACTTATGAATGATAGCTCATATATAATGGTTTTAGACTCAGGAGACAGCTCAGTGGCTGAGCACTTAACCTAGCATAGAGTTTATTTCTCTTTTGTCTTTTTTTTTCATTTATTTACTTTATATACCACTCACTAACCCCCTATAGGTCCCCCAGTCCTACAATCCCTTCTCCATCTCACAACCCTTCCCCCATTATCCCACCCCTTCTCCTTTAAATGGATGAAGGCCCCCTGAGTATCCCCTAACTCTGATATTTTAAGTCCACAGGAGGCTAGGCACATCCTTCCCCACTGAGGCCAGAGGAGACAGCTCAGCTAGAAGAACATATCTCACAGACCCCAGCAGCTTTTGAGATAGCCCGACTCCAGAGTGTTCAAGAGCCACATGAAAGTCAAGCTGCACTTACATCTGCTATTTATGTACAGAGAGGCCTAAGTTCAGCCCATGTATGTTCTTTGGTTGTGGTTCAGTTAGAGTTTATTTCTTAATGAATAGAAAAGAAAAAGAAAATCTACCATGAAGTTTCAACTGAGATTGAAATGCCTTTGGAGCAGTTAGGATGAAAGGGGAAAAAGCAAAGCAGACTTTTTGTTCTTTATTCAGCATGGTGCAAAGCATTGCATTTGCAGGTCATACGTTCATGTGTACATTTTGAAAAAGAAAGTGCAACCCTCTCAAATTGGCTAAAATTAATGAATATAAAAATATCAAAATTATATTCCAGTCCTATCACTGCATAAGTTTGTATTAAAGATATACAATTAGGCCAAAGTAATTTTTCCATAGAATTTGGATAAAATTTAATGATGGCGCAAATAGAATCTTTATGAACTACCTTGTGTATGTTTATTATATCCATGACTTAGTAGAGCATTTTTATTAAATATGAGTTAAAGTGGAAAATTATGGAAAAGGAAGATGATGAGGATTACTTAATTATTCTTTTGATTACTAGGAGGAATTTTTCTCTTCTCTTTGAATTTTTTTAGTAGTTTTTTTTCTTTCTTTCTTTTTTTTTTTTTTTTTTTTTTTTTTTGCAAAGTGAATTCACATAGTGGGGAAAAAAATCCCAAATGTAACTTTTGATGTAGCTCCCAATGCCAGTACACAAAAGCACATCTCTGAAGTTGGCTTTCTCTCACTCTGCGTTATTAAATATGACTCACCACACGTGTGGACAAGCTAGATCTGTCAGTGTTTTCATTTACTACCTGAGATAGTCAGACTGACTTATTTGTGTGGAATCATGAACATGTTCACAAAATTGGTCCACACAAACATCTTCTTCTGTTAATTATGTAAAACCTAATCATGTTTAAGAAAGGATGGAACAATAGAACAAATGAATTTGGAAAGGCCATGAAGGTAGCGGTGGGACAGTTCAACTATTTTCTATATTTTGACATCAAAGCATTTCAAACATGAAATAAAATTAAATGACATGTTTCCAGACCTTCAAATGTATATGTCGGTTTGTCATCAGCATTGGCATACATGTCAGAGACACAGCTCCAAGAAGCTTACAAAGAAGGTGCTTTGATATACACTGGAGCTCAAGGGCTTCTAGAAATGGAAACACTGAGAAAGACAAGGCACACAGTATTTCTCAGATGAGAGTCGCAGGTCTTTTTCTTGTCCGTCACCACTCATGATTCAGATATATGATGCAATATTGAGCACCTTCAACTATCCAGACGACTAAGGATCTAGTGTTGAGTGAGCTTGATATTTTGATTTTATTCATAGCTATTGGACATTAAAACTAACTATTAAATAAAAACAATGTGTTTATAGCTAACAAGATTGACTATATTTAATCTGAACACCTAAATTGCCTTTCTCTGGAAAAGAGAGAAAAGGTGGTTTTTTTTTTTTTTTTTTTTTTTTGAAATGTTTGGGACACAGGCCTAGTTTCTCTTAGGGAGGACATCTTTCTCTTCTTCCTCCTGTTAGTCTCTTTCTGTCTATCACTCTCCTCTTCATCACTCCCTCTCTGCTTCCCTTTCTCCAGTACAGGGAGCAATTCACTGCCAGGTAGAGCCCCTGTCATATACCCATGCATTGACATTGAACACATTCATTGGAAAACTGTTCCTTTGATTTATAGGGTTGCCATGCACATGGTATGCTGAATTTAAGAAGCACACTGGAAAGTCACTTTACAGCATAAAAAGTATCATTCACTGATAAGCAATTTGATTATTAAATGAACACAATAAATTGAGAAATATGCTTCTTAACTGATTGATATGGTGGAGCCTGAAGTATATCTATGTTAAGGGAAATTTTTGTCATATTTCTTAAATAAAATGTGTGTATGTGTTTATATGCATATATGTAATAGTTTATAAAGTAGACTATTTTATAGCATTGAAACAGTTTTTACAGAGGAGTTAGCTGAGTTCTACTCCGGGGAAATACTCAATCATTTTTACACAATTTCTAAAGGGTTTACAAGTCTAACATTAGTACTTATTGATTTTTGTCTTAATTTTAAAACACAAGCCATTATGGACTATTGATGAGGCTCCTGTTTCTATCTCTTTGATGATTATCTTCATCACATTTAATGTGCGCAGAGATTCTGAACAACCCTCTGTGCACATCATGATGATCATGTAGCAATGTGTCCCAGGCAGGGTCCGGTAGCAAAAAGTACTAATGAGAACTGCAGTTGGATATAAGATTGTCCTGCTATCAAGTGTGACCTGGCACAATCCAAAACACTTGATGTATGTGCTGCAGTTACTAAGGCTAAAGTCTTGATCAATATGTCAGATTTCAAAAGCAATTGTAGCAAAGTAGACTTTGGATTTTGAAGATGCGGAATACACAGAGGAGATGGAGAACACACCAGGCTGGGCTGCCTGAGCTTTGTATTGTCAAAGGACAGGGTTCAAGTTATCCAGTTACTGCAGAACCAGTATGAGTCTGTGGCTCACTGAAGAACTAAAAAAAAAACATGAAACCTTGTAAGGTAATAATTAGGAAAGGGAAAACTAGCCTGAGCCCAAACAGTAAACCCCAGTAATTCTTCCCAGGCTGTGACTTGTTCAGACCTCACCTACGTATCCATTAACATGATAATGCTCATTAATCCTGCCAAACACAACTCATCTGTCATCCTCTGTGGCAACCCATCTGTGTTCATGGAGAGGGAGAAAATTCACAGTTTTAACTGCCCAGGGATTAACTGGCAAGGAAAGGCTGATTTTCCCTAATTCTTTGCTAGGAAAGCACTCATTTGTTTGCATTGACTGAAGCACCTGTTTACTTTTCAGCTTTCACCAGCTCACCAACATCTTAAGAAGCAGCTAAGCAGAGAGGGATCACATGAAAATAAAAACACCTCAGAGCAATCAGTCGAAGTCTAATGTAGTTCCTAAACTTGGGGATTCCTGTTGTCTGACTTGACTGACCAGAAAAGGAAGGTGTGCCTTTCCATATCATTAGCTTCTGCTCATGAATAGAGTATGCTCTGCTAATATTGTCTGTAAGTGAAAAGAAAATTATGTGTTTCTTAGACAACATATCTATCTATCTATCTATCTATCTATCTATCTATCATCTATCTATCCATCCATCCATCCATCCATCCATCCATCTATCTATCTATCTACCTATCTATCTATCTATCTCCATATCTCCATACCCATATCTATAGACAGATAGAGAAATAGACAGACAGACATACAGATGACAGACAGATAAATAGATAGGTAGATAGATAGATAGATAGATAGATAGATAGATAGATGATAGATTATAGATAGATAGATAAATAGATAGATAGATAGATAGATAGATAGATAGATAGATAGAACACACGCACACACAAACACACACCATGTCAGACGATTTAAGAGAGGAAATGCATAGGGGTAGGAGAGATGGCACACAGATTTTGTAGAGCTCTGGCTGCTCTTGAGGACTCAGGTTTGATAACAGGTGCCCATGAAACCTCTCACAGCGCTCGGTAACTGCTTTCTGGGTTATCAGGCATGCAGGATGTGGTTTAGTCAAAGCATCCAGACCCATATAGTTTCCAGTGAATAAAACCAGTTATTTTTTACTAACTGTTAAGAAAAGTTCATGGACAACTCATTTTGCCATGAATTATTTCACTCAAATTATTTGAGCTATAGCTATTCTGAGTAAAATTATACATGCATAATGTACAAATGCAAACTCTACCATTATGCAAATATTTAACAAAAACATTATATGAGTTATATAAAATAATGCAAACTAAACAAAAATGTAAATACTATTTTATATAAAAATATGAAATTCTAAAGAAGAATTAGCAAAAAAAAAAAATCAAAATATTTGGAGGGTAAAACAACACTTTAGTCAAACAATCCAGTGGGAACAAAAATTTGTCACAACACATCAGGACTGGGTGTTTTACTGGAATTTCAGTTCTTAGTTATGTTGGAGTAATGGATAACTTGTCTGCTATGATAAAGTAAATATTCAAACAAATATTTTTAAATGCTATCATCAAGCAATCTGCCTGGCTGATATAAGTTCAAAATAATGTAACATTTGCTTAACTCATTAAAATTAGGAATTTCTTTTTTGTTTAAGCATAGATAGGCATTATTAAATATATTACTAAATACAATATAAAATGTTATTTTTTATTACATGTAAAATTTTATATTACACAGAATAATATAAAATGAAGTGTGATATCATTTTAATTCATCCTTTAAAAATTCCTAAAGAGGTTTGGGGTGGGAGATGTTAAAAGCCAATAGATGCAAAATGTTTCACAACAAAATGACCTTATTAAGAACCGCACTGTGTAAAGTGTACCAGGTTAACTCTCAATAGGATTTATTGAGTAGACAGCTTCTGTGAAGTGAAACATGGAACTAAGAATTTCAGACTCTAGATGCTTTTTTTCTTTACCTGTAAGATAAAATTGTATTGGGAGACTCAGGTAATGTGATCTGAGCAATTAAAAGTGCTATACACAGAAGAAGCTCATCATCAAAATCAATTCATATTATCAGCACATACATTTTCTAAACTGTTTAGCACACATAATTTCCCAGAATAGCTATTTGAAACTGAATTTTCAGAATTCACTCCGAGGGGCTCATGGATTAAAATCAGAATGTTTTCAATGTTAGATATATCTATAAAATAGTATCTCGAACAATAAACATAAGGGTGCAACACAGATTTTTTTTAAAAAAGCCTTTATCTAGAATAATTTAAATGAAACCAGTATATACAAGAAAAGAGTTAGATTTTTTTAAAAAAAACAAAAAACAAAAAAGAATCTCGTTATTTGGGTGACTTGCTTCTTGAGTGGCTACTTCGGACCATCCGGAACCACTCCTCTACCAGCTGTGGGAAATGAACAGCTGAGAGAAAGTGGGCACAGTCAGAAAAGAGCTGCTACTTAGCCTTTGTTTTCTTTCATCTCCCATTCAAGATGCTACTAATAGAAATGACACAAAAATCTGTTTACGGCAGCAATTCTGAGATGCAGTGTCTATGGAAATAGAGCATGAAGGAATCTAGCAAGCTCTATTTGGGTCTTTACCACTAATAGCCCAGATTTGACTCTCAGATGTTCATGCAGGAGGTGATGCTAAATTTGACTGGAGCTATGCATACAGTCCTAAAGCAAAATGAGCCTACTGGTTTATGTCCAGAAAGTTGGAAGTACAATTTCTACACAACAAAGTCATAGAAAAGCCATTGATAAAACAGAGGAAATGTTCTCTTACATTCTTACTCGGAACAAAGAGACATTTTGTAAGTAAGAAATGTTTAGGCTTTGTTATTGTTTTTCCTAAAAACAACAGTGAACTTAATGATCAGATTTATTTTAAAAATTCTATAAACCTATAAAAATCAGATCTTGTGAAATGAAACACATTTCATTTCAGTCACTTAAAATATGTGGGCAGGCATGATCTATCAAAGTCAGTGAAAGACTCGAAACTTGTAGGAATGCTCAGAACTTCAGCTTCACTAAAGTAAAGCCAGTGCATTTGCCTGAATACGCAATGATGCAATCACTAAAATAAATGTTCTTGCTGCACTCAATTAAGCATTGTATTGTACATGTGTGTTTATTCAATTGTGTGACGATACAGTGATTGAAACACACGGGCTCAGCGCATTTGTCTCAATCTGTAGTGCGTTTATTTAAATGTACAATCAATCACAGGTCTCCGCTTTTAGCTTTCCCCTTGTATTTTTAAAGCACACTGAAGACGAAGCATTGTAAGTATACCATAAAATGGTAAGAGAGTTGAATGCACGTTAAATATATAGATATAAAATTTAAATTCTAGGGAAAATATACATGAATGGACAACTTTCAATATACAAACACACATGCGCACATTCATGCACACACACATACACACATACACGCATACATACGGACACACATTCACACATACAGACACACACACAAACATAAGGTCAGAGTTGTATCTCTGCACTGCTCCTTTGCATATGTGACTGTGTATAGAGCAGTATTAACACGTATATAATCATCAGTTTCAAAGCATTCTACTCTACAGAAGAGTCTATGACACTTGAGTTTTATTCCATAGCATTCATTATCTAAAACATATTTCTTATTATAATCCTCATGTTTGATTATCCCATTTATTGTGACTTTTTTTTTTTCTGTCTGGAATTTGAACTCAAATTTGAGAGGCAAAAGAGCATATATATCTTCTATTTATAAAGAGTGAGATTTGAGTGATCACTATAATTCTACCATGTGGACTTACTTGAAGAAAATAGCCTTTGGGAGTAACATGTCCCCTCCCTGATGTTTTAACCTGGATCCATCTATCTTAACTATAAATTCATAACACAATCGACTGTAATAATGGAATCATCTTTGTAAAAGACATTTTTCTACCAGGGCCTAAATAGAGACAAGCATCGTCCTCCTTCTAGACTTTTGGCAGTGTCATTCTCTGCCCAGCAAGCACTTTGCATTTGTGATGAAAATAACCAAGATTTCACATCTTGGCAATTGTATCTTATTTCTCCACTATTTTAAGTAGTTATTTATAATGAGTGCTATGTATCCAGTCACTCAATTAAAATTATTATTAGAACTCAATACTTCAGGCCCTTAGGGGGAAAAAAGAGAAAAGGGTAGATATAACCCCTCTACCCAAGGAATAAATAAATTAAAATTGTAAATTTCTACATTTTAAATTTTTCACATTCATTTTTCATTCCATGTCTATTGTTTTCCTAGCACATGATTCAATTTGTGAAGTTGCTTACATTTTTATTTTTATTTCTCTCTGTGTCTTGGTATTCTTCATTGCCTAAGGATTAACTCACTAACTCTTTTCTTAGCACTTTCTCCACACCCAGGAAATTGCTTAACAAAGATAGTCACAAGATACCAGGAAAACACTCACAGGAGAGCAGTAAATTAGTTAAGTTTAGTCCTTATAATAACCCAAAGCAACAAAATAACTCTACATTGAACTATAAGTATTAAATGATACTAAAGGTATGTCCACTGCAGTCTGAAGTCTTACAGGTTTTAGACCAGCAATTAGAGTCCAGTCATGATGATTCCTAGTACATAATCTTGGCTTTTGGATTCTTTCATTGTGCTCTTGTGAGGAGTATGAGTAGACTCCAAAGAGAGGGAAGCACACATTCTGAACAGGTACTTATTTTCCCTTAATCCTAACTCCTAAATATACCTTAGACATTACATAAAGCTCTTAGAACAAGGCTGTAGTAGTTCAAATGAAAAATTTCTCCAGAGAAATCTTTGAATGCTTGCTCCTGGTTGATGGAACACTTTGGGAAGGAGTGGGTGTGTCCTTGCTGGAAGAGGCATGTCACAAGGGGCAGCTTTGAGAATTCAAGAGCCAAGCACATTCCTCATTGGCTCTCTTTGTGCATCCTGCTTGCAGTTTGAGGTGTGGATTCTCAGTTGTTCTAACTGCTAGGCCCTTAGTACCACCATCAGGAACTCTCAGTGCATGGAACTCAAAGCCCAATTAACCTCTTTTGTTATGAGTAATCTTGGTCATGGTGTCCTATCAGAGCAACTGACAGCAACTGATAATATGTGGATATCTTTCCTGTTGTAGTAATCATTGCTATAATATAGGGACACAGAAGTTATTATTTTTTAGGAGATCTAGTGAAAATGTTTCGAATTTCAGTCACTCATATAAAAAGGCTAAAGCAAAGTTTTTCTTTCCTCTCTGAATCCAAAGTACCAAATACTTTGTGTGTGTGACATTTCTAAAAGGGAAATGTATTTAATCTGCATGTGTTGGTAGACAAATTAGAATTAATTCCATTGCTGAATAAAGCTTTAAAAAAGAAGTCTGTACTATAAAAATACTAAGAGTTATTCATCAGGAATTTATTTATTTAGTGAGACAGGGTCTCGCTCTACAACTCAGACTAGCCTAGAATTCAGTATGTAGGTCAGAATGACCTTTGACTCATAGCGATTTGTGTTTCTCTGCCTTTAGAATACTAAAATCAGATGCATATGCATGATTCCCAGTTCAAACATGGATATCTAAAATGTTTATTTTTCATATGAGACTGATGTTTTAACTACAGAGAATATTCAAATGGAGGCTTCAGAATAATCTAGAAAATTAGTTTAAAATTTACCCTTCTCTCTCTTCCATCAATAACCATATCAAAGATTATACAATAATAATTCTTTTTTTCAAAAGATAACACATGTAAAATAGCATATAAAGCCTAAAAGTTTAGGTCAGGTGTGGTGTCTGTACTTATAATCATGGAGTTTAAGACAAAGAACCTATCAGGCCTGTCTGGACTACACAGAGTTCCATGCCAGCCTAGCCCATACATTAAGACTGTATTTCAAAAATAATAAACCTGGTCACTGGGAACAGCAGAGATTCAGGGACACAGGCCTGGCAAGACTGCAGTGTGCTGTGAGTAGCCGGGAACAGAGAGGGCTAGGCCTAACATGCGGTAGGTGAGGCCCTCCAGTTGGTCTAGGAGAGCAGGAGTTCTGCTGTAGGGACTTGGTGTCCACCCAGAAGGGCCTTGCATGCATACCAAACGCTCAAGTCATTTGCCACCTGGAACAGCAAAGAACCAGGGACTTAGGCATGGTGAGAATGTGCCTCGAGTGGCCAGGGCACAGACAGGTCTGGGCCAAGCTTGGAAAGCACCCCACTCCAGATTGGTTCAGGGGATCAGGAACCCTGGAATTGAAACTATTTATCCACCAAGAAAGCCAGCACTTGCAGACCAAACGCTCAGGCCAATTGCCACCAAGAACAGCGGAGATCCAGGGACACAGGCCTGGCGAGACTACAGTACACTGTGAGGAGCCAGGGCACAGTAAGGGCTAGGCCTAGCACACGGTAGGTACGGCCATCCAGTTGGTCCATGGGAGCAGAAATGTTGCCACAGTGACTCATGTCCACTCAGAAGGCCCTTTCTGGCATACCAAATGCTCAAGCTATTTGCCATCTAAAACAGAAGAGATCCAGGGACGTCAGCAAGGTACACAGGAGAGATGGGAACCAATCACAGACAAAAAGACCACATATAATAACAGACAACAAGATGGCAAGAAAAAAGCAAAAGAACCTACGCAATGAAAACCAAGACAACCTGACAACATCAGAATCCAGCTGTCCCATCACAGCAAGCAGCAGAATGCCAAAAACTCCAGAAAAAGAAGACTCAGACCTGAAATCATACCTCAAGATGATGATGGAAATCTTTGAGAAGAGCATGAATAACTCACTTAAACAAGAACGGGAAGAAAACCATAAACAAATAGAAGCTTTTAAAAAGAAAACACAAAAAAAACTCAAAGAAATCAAAGAACTAGAGGAAAATAGAACCAAAGAGATAAAGAAATTGAAGAAGGAATGGAAAATGGAAATGGAAACAATAAAGAAAACACTAAAAGAGACAACCCTGGAGGTAGAAAACCTAAAAAAGAAATCAGGAGTCAAAGATGCAAGCATCTCCAAAAAACTACAAGAGATGGATAAGAGAATCTCAGGGGTTGAGGACAACATTAAAAACATAGAAAAAGCAGTCAGAGAAGATCCAAAAGCTCCTAACCCAAAATGTTCAGGAGATTTAGGACAACTTGAGAAGACCAAACCGAAGGACAATAGGAATAGAAGAGGGAGAAGAATATCAACTAAGAGGCACAGTAAATATCTTCAACAAAATCATAGAAGAAAACTTCACTAACCTTAAGAATGAGATTACCATGAGCATAAAAGAAGCCTACAGAACTCCAGATAGAGTAGACAAGAAAAAAAATTCTTCCCGAAACATAATAGTCAAAAACGCCAAGTGCCTAAAGCAAAGAAAGCATAATAAAATCAGTAGGGGAAAAGGTCATGTAACATATAAAGGCAGACCAATCAGAATCACACCCAATTTCTCACCAGAAACTGTGAAGGCTAGAAGATCCTGGACAGACATCATGCAGACCCTAAGAGAACACAAGTGTCAGCCCAGGCTGCTATACCTAGCAAAACTCCCAATCACCATATATGGAGAGACCAAGAAATTCCAGGACAAAACTAAATTTACAAAAACAGCCTGAAGAAACAACCCAGAGTGGCCATTCTAATATTGAATAAAGTAGATTTTCAACCAAAAGTTATCAAAAAAGGTAATGAAGGATTCTTTTTACTTATTTCAGGGAAAATTTATCAGGAGGAACTCTCAATGCTTAACATATATGCTCCAAATACAAGAGCACCCATATTCATAAAAGAAACCCTACTAAAGCTCAAAAAATACATAGCACCCCACATAATAATAGTGGGAAATCTCAACACCCTACTCTCCTCAATGGACAGATCATGGAAGCAGAAACTGAACAAGGACAAAGTGAAACTAGCAAAGGTTATTAACCAATTCAAATTAATAGGCATCTACAAAACATTTCATCCTAAAACAAAACATACTCATTATTCTCAGCACCTCATGGCACCTTCTCCAAAATGGACCATATAATCAGTCACAAACCAAGCCTCAATAGATATAAGAAGATTGAAATACTCCCATACATCCTATCAGATCATCATGGACTAAGGCTGTTCTTTAGTAACAACAAAGACAGTAAAAGGCCCATATACACATGGAAACTAAACAAAGCTCTATTAAATGATAGCATGATCAAAGAAGTAATAAAGAAAGAAATTAAGGATTTTCTAGAATTTAATGAAAATGAAAACACAACATACACAAACCTATAAGATGCAATGAAAACAGCACTGACAGGAAAACTCATAGCTCTGAGTGCTTCCCAAAATAAACTGAAGAGAGCATACTCTAGCACCTTGACAGCACAGTTGAAAGCTCTAGAACAAAAGGAAGCAGATACACCTAAGAGGAGTAGAAAGCAAAAAATAAACTCAGAGCAGAAATTGACCAAATAGAAACAAAAAGAACTATTCAAAGAATCAACAAAACCAAGAGCTGGTTCTTTGAGAAAATTTACAAGATTGATAAAACCTTAGCTAGACTAACTAGAGGGCAAAGAGAGAGTATCCAAATTAACAAAATCAGAAAGGAAAGTGGAGACATAACAACTGAAACTGAGGAAATTCAAGAAATCATCAGATCCTACTACAAAAGCCTATACTCAACAAAGCTGGAAAATCTGGAGAAAATGGATGAATTCCTAGACAGATACCAGATACTAAAGTTAAACCAGGACCAGGTAAACCATCTAAATAATCCCATAACCCCTACAAAGCTCAAGTGCAAGTGGATCAAAGATCTCCACATTAAATTAGGTACACTGAAATTATTAGAAGAGGAAGTAGGGAAAACCTTAGAACACATGGGCACAGGAGAAAATTTTCTGAACAGAACATCAATGGCTCTTGTTCTAAGGTCAAATATTGACAAATGGGACTTAATGAGATTGCAAAGTTTCTGTAATGCTAAGGATACTGTCAAGAAAACAAAACAGCAGCCGAGGCTTCCTCCATATGTATGTAGCAGATGATGGCCTTATCTTATACCAGTGTGAGGGAAGCCCTTGTTCCTATGAAGGCTTGATGGCCCAGTGTAGGTGGATGTAGACCAATGAGGGGGTAGTGGGTGAATGGGTGGAAGACTACAATCATAGAGGCAAAGGGGAGGGGAAGAGCGGGATAGTAAGGGAGTTATGGAGTAGTAGCCAGAAAGGGAGATATCATTTTAAATGTAAATGATAAAATTATTAATAAAATAAAAGTATAAAAGCAACCTAGAAGACCAAGTAAGAGGCAAGGGAACACATAGTTAATATACATAAGTGAGAACCTACACATAAATCAAGCTAAAGAAAAGGAAAGAAAGCCCAGCCACTGGGGTAGAGAGGTTTAATGTGGGATATGGGATGAGAAGGGCTTGGAGGACCCACAAGTACTGAGTGAACCTTATCCCAGGGTTTTTTGGTACCTGACTTGACTTTTTCCTGTTAGGAATTGCTGAGGTTTGTTCTGTTGCTATGTATATTGTAATGCCAGATTCTGTTCCTGAAGGTCTAAGCCAGCACTTAGTCCTAACATTTACAAGCTTTTGCTGTGCAAATCTTGCTCCTTGATTTAAAACTATTGGTTAAGTAAAGATGGCTACAGCCAATTTCTGGAAGGATTAGAAATAGGTGGGTTCTGGGAGACATGAGAGTAGAGACCAAGACCTAGAGGAGATGAGGAAGAAAGAGAGGACAGGAGGAAGTCACCATGAGGGAAGATGGACCAGGAACACATGGCCAGGAGAAACAGCGAGTATCTGGGGCTCATTGCTGAGGAGGTAGCTAGGCCACCAGTTAGAAGAGTAGATTGGAGGTAAACCTTAGTAACTTTCAAAGCCAAATAAAATAACCACAGTCTGGGTCTCACTTATTTGTAAGCTAGTCGGGGATAAGTTTGGTTGTACTACAAAGAAACAATGTCCAGAGTGCTGACTCCTGGGTAAATAAGCTGAGTGCCCTGTCCCAGTGTTCCAAGTTCTAGGTCATCTGCTCCCACTTCAACCCCAAACAGGCCCGAGATTATCTTCCCTGTTATCCACCGAGGAATCACTGGCTACCTGGACCAAGGAGTTACCAGCTTCTTCACCAGAGACAACATTTTCCCTCCAGGAGCAGGTTGTAGAAACCACAAGGGTCCATGAGAAAGTGAGAGTGGCTATCCCACACTTGGCATCTTGTTTCCGCCCAGACATGTTTCTCAGCTGACTTTAAGTTGCTTTTTCTGATAACAACTATATCCTTCCCACCACTCATCTGATGTCATTCTGATATTTACTTCTAAACAGCTGTTTTGGCTTAGGCACTGCGCTACTGATATTACATTCTCAGTATTCTTTCACTTTTTAGATTCATGTATTTATTATGTGTACAACACCAGAAGAGGGTGCCAGATCTCATTATAGTCGGTTATGACACACCATGTAATTGCTTGGAATTGAACTCTGGACCTCTGGAAGAGCAGACACCACTCTTAAGCTCTGAGCCATATCTTCTGCCCCCTTCTCCACATTCTTTAAATGTTTCTAATCAAGTCCCTCCTGATGACTAGTTTAATATGTGCTCCCATGAAACCTAAAAACAATTCTGGTTTTACAGACTCTCTTTACATGATATGTGCATGCATATTTCACATTAAAACAAGTTCTGCTGTGTACCAGAAATGAGAATATACATAGATTAATTTCAAGAGTACCTATCTTCATATTCCTTCAAAAGAGAAAAGTATCAACAGACATGCAGATTTATCAATAAGTAAAACACATTTAGGATATCTGCAATAACTACCAATGATTAAAACCAAAGGATGATAACAGTAAGAACTTCTTAGTGATCTCTCTGTTGATGTCAGGCAAGAAAATGAACTTTGAACAGGTTAGGGTGAAAATCCGGTTCAAACTGACTGCATCAAACTGGACAAAGACTTCTAAAGAGTTGCATGCCAGGGGATTCATTGCTAGCATATTTAAAACATAGTACAACCTGAAAAAATGTTTTTAGGTGTAATACACAAGAAACCACAATTATATCAACATTGTGCATGTCATTTCTTGTAAGAAGATGAGTTGTAGAAATAAGGTACCTATATTCATTTAAGGCCTAGGGAAGGGTCTAGGCTAGCCTTGGTTATACAGATAGCATAGAGTCATTTAGGCTGTGAGCCAACTCTGGTCCTAGTTATGTGAACTTGAGAGACCCTCTTGCTATACAGACAATCTAAGGGTCATTTAGATTGTTAGATGTGTCCAGTTCTGGTGGTGGGAGTTCAGGGCACCTGGCTGAAAGAGTCATTTAAATTACTGCCTCCTCCCATTCTGGTTGTAGGGACTTGATGAGGTCTGGCCCAATAGATAAGAGATAACCAGGGCATTATTCCATCTCTAATTCTCAGGCTTCTAAATGGAAGAACAGGTATTTCCTTCTTTAAAAAGACCCTCTGTCTGATTAACATTTCTGGTTTCCTTTAATGTCCATGGATTCACAGACCTTTGATCTGTGCACCCAACAATTTTTAATGCTATAATATTTATCATGGGAAGGCACGCTGTGTGTACTTTGTTCATAACTGCCATCTAAATTCAATGAGACTGGGAATGTCTTCTGTTTTGTAGACTACACTATCTTTACAATGAAGGTTATTAATATTCCAGTGCTAGTTGAGTAAATGAATGTAAATAAATAAACAAAACAAACATATAAATGAATAAGCTAAAAAAGCAAATTTTGAACTTCAGAACTATTCTCTTCTAATAATAATAACTTTACAATATGGATGGATATATCATTGTAGAAATTAAGAAACAACCAAGAAACAAATAATAAACACAAAAACTGCAGCTGATGTCCTATAGCTGTGTGCTGTCACATTAAAATGTGCAAAAGTGTTGGGTGTTTTATTTACCATTAAACCCTACTTTAGTTCTTTTCTTAAACTTTCAATTGCATTGTGGGCACAGAAGTACACAAGCCCAATTTTCTTCTAGCAGATAAAGAAATAAAACTTTGGTGGAGCTACATATGATTTTTTTTTAATTTCTGATAGTAAATAATTTTGTTTTTCAAAAACTGAAAGATTAAGACCTTGTCTAGCTTCCACATATACAGTGCTTCCTGAAAACCCTATGCCTTATTTCAGTGTTTCTCTAGGACACATGAAGTGCTTATCAATGAATCAAGCAGTGCTGTCTGCACAATCAGCATCTGCTAATAGACAGCAGAGGGAACTGTTAGTACATTTAGCAGCAGAACAGTTATAACCAGGCAAAAAGGGATATGGCCTGTTTGGGTTTATATAACAGGCTTGGATTCCTTCTGCTTTTAAACACTTCATTTTGCTGCAAACATCTACCCTGTGAAACTTCTAGCCACTTGTGAATGATATCTCCAAAAGATTGTCTTGGAATGATAAAGAACCTTTTGTCATTTCTGGACTCTCTTTCTGGGAGTGTCCTTGTCATTCCAATGTACTTTGAGTTACCTGTCCAAGTGCCTGAGAGTGCTCACCACTACTCTCCTCTCTGGTCCTCAACTGCCGTCCCCTCCTCTTACCTCTCCACCGCCTCACAACCTCAACCATCTGCAATGATTTCTTATTTTTTTCTTGAAAAGTCATACCTTACTTAAGACTCCTTAAGACTATTCTTGTCTGAGAGATAATTCTGAGCCTTTTTGGATGAATTTGTGAGAAACTTGGTCATGACATCTACCTTGGTGTTAATGTTCAGGGACGGATGGCCCAAATTGATGTCCAATCTATAAACTCCTCCTATCTCACTACTCTGCCTTCTGTTTCCTAAAAATGCCAGGAAGTCACAGAGAGGTACAGCCATTAAAAAAAAAAAAAAAACATCAAGAGTCTCCTTTGACCAGCGAGACAACAGCTACTATCACTACCAGCATTTAGTGACAACCCCAGAACATAGATAACTTATCTGGTTCATGTGGTCTTTAGGTATTGAGTAAACTGTCCCATTGGAATTCCATATGGATCATTTTACATCCGAGAGGCAAGGCTACTTACAACTCTAATAGAATATTGAATAGCACATAAGAAGGACAATAATAAAGATGATAATAATATTAATAATTTTCATAATATCCTTATGCAAGAAAATATAAATCATAAAGGTTTTGTGGCCACACTGACTAGAGTACAGTACCAAACATTATAAGGAAGTTGTAAGTGACCACGTCGAAACAATCTCTAAAATTTTATTTAGTATTTTCCAAACTTGTAAACTTCTACCTCTATAGAATTCTTTTTATTAGAACATGGCTAATTATTGCACAGCAAAAATATCAACTACAAGTTTCAGATGCTATTGATGCTAGATATCTGTTAATCTATTAACAAAAGTTTCATGTACTGGTCATATCAGATCTCTCTCTCACATACACACACACACACACACACGCACACACACACACACACACAGAGTGAGAGAGAAGCACATAGATACAAAGAAGCAATGCATAGCAGCTATGTTGGCTTTGGGCTGTAACATTCTAACTGTCTATAATCATGAAGTTCTAGTTAGTCAGTCATTCATGTAGAGTCTTGAATGGAATAAGGTTAATTTTCTTTCTTTTATTATTTTCTATGAAATTTGTTTATAACACAGTACATCTTGCAGATTCATGCAACATTATATATTTTAATTTATTAATATTGTGTAAAATAAAATCTCCACAAAAACCCATCATTCCCTAACCTCTGTTTCAATTACTTTTTAAAATTTTAATTAAAATATAATCACATCATTTTCTCTTTCTATTTTCTTCCTTCAACCTCTCCCAGGTAATTCATCCAAATTCAGGGCTTCTAGCTTTTTTTTCTTTTTCTATATGTATTTATTTATTTAAATATTTTAATATATGTCACATATATTCATTTATGTTATAATATTGTGTATATTACAGATACATTTAAAATATATCTGTATTTAAGCATATATATAAACATATATATATGTGTATATAGTTGGTCCATATACTGTTACATATATATATATATATATATGGCTTCTGGAACAAGACCTACATCTAACACTCAGAAAGCTGTGGGTGGAAAGGCTTTAAGAGATGGAAATATAGGATGTCTACTGTGAGACTGTTTCTGCTAGAAACAACAGGAAAGCTATACCCATAAAGTCTCAACAACAGGGGTCGCTAAACATGATACAAACAAGCATCATGAAAACAGACATGCTAATATAGGCCTCAACCCTGGACAACAAACCGCAGGCAATTAAACAACTCTGAGGGCAGGAGAAAATGTTCTTTTCCAGGGAAGTGACTTTTAAATCATTTGAACACAAGGAAGGTTAAATGATTCAAAATGATCTCATTGCCATAGGCTAAAATCTACCATCCTTATGAAGATTTCTACAGGCTGGATGAACTAGATGCATGATTTCACAATCATCTATTGTGCAAACCTGTTAAATGTAGAACTGTTTTTCGGAAATCCTGCTCTGTCCCCTCACCCTACAAATCTGTTCATCTGGACTGACTAAAACCTACCCATGCCCTAAGGCCTTTCAAAGATACTTTCTGAGTAATGGCTTCTTATATGCCTCTTGCTATATTCTACATTTTATCAGGTCTCCTAAATGTAACTGTGTTTTACTCTAACTTATTATAATTTAGTGTGATAAAAGACTTCCTGAAAGTGTTTGTGGGACAGAGAACTCCTGTTATTTTGTGTGTGGTCCATTCCAAAATGCTTTGAATGAAGGAATGTCATAGAAAGTATTTCTGGTTAAATCACATTGGTCTATACAGGCATCAATGGCAGAGTGAAGATTAGATCCAGACACCTTTGAAAAGGGGTGGGGTCACTAATGAGATATAACACAACCAAGAAAATGGAGATCTGGGTCCAGGGCTTTTTCTCTTCCTTGTGTTCATAGTAATCACAGGACAGCATCGGCTTTACTATTGCCATTCAATGACCAATCTAGTTATTATGTTCCCACAATAGTTTCACAAAGAGAAGTGATGACATGTGAAATTACTATGTAACTGAAGACGTTATACTTCTGGATTAATCTCATAAAAGGAAGAACTATGGAAATTATTGTTCTCATAAATAATTAATATTAGAATGATGAACATGAATGGAGTTCAATGTGAGGTTGAGTTGAATGTGACTTGATTCTGTCCTTCTGGAGAACCCTAATTCTGTGATCAATGTCAACTTTCCAAACCTCAGCTTTTTCACTGTAAAAGGTCAAATAGCATTCATACTGGGCATTACGATTATGCTAAGTATTGAGTTCATTGGAATTAGCATACAAAAATGCAATTTTTATATGTCTGTGGGGTAAATAGTCCCATTTTATGTGTAATTGATATTAACTCAGAAGATTTTAAATGCCCTGGCTGTTTAGTAATAAGTGCAATTCAATTTCAGGAATAGTTGAACCTATCTCACTTAAGTTAAAGTATTTTCTAAGAATTTCAGAAAATACAGCCTGAATGTCAAATCATTTACTACATCACAATGCAGTAGTCTTGCCCCTCCTCCCAAAGAAGTTCTCTTCTCATTTCCTTCTCCATTCACCAAAAAGAGGAAATGAACTAAATCAACTGGAGAAGCTTGGGTTTGAAAAGAGCATTAGAAAAGATGGGACTATGATTGCAAAGCACCTTCAAAGTTCAAAACCATAATAAATGATAGTCTTTGCACCTTGTTAAATGTGTATATGCCTGCTTGCTTGACTCTCTCAGGTAATCATTCTAAAGAGACCTGACATTTTATGTGAGGGTTCAGATGTACTTGTCCACTTAAATTATTTTCTAAAACATAATAATTATAACTTGACTTTTCTTTCTTTGTGAACATAGATAAGATGCCCAGAGAATAAACGGAGTCTAACAAGACTGCCCCTGATTGCCCTCCAGAGAGTTATATCTGCTGTCTAGAAGGCTGTATGTCCTTCCATCCTTTGTCACTGACTGTGAGAAATGTCCACATTTGAATGGCAGCATCCATGCCTTGATTTCAGATTTGAAAATTTAGAGACATATGGTTACACACAAAGCTCAGCACTCTATTTTTTTTTTCCTGGCCAGTTTTATCCGACTCACTAAAATCCTCTATCTCTTCAGCACACACATGCAAATGTATAAGTTCAGCATGAGTAATCAAAAAGTGCCAAAAGTAAGCAGATGAAGTACGAAAACCCAATCATCTACATATTTAAAAAAATATCCAGATGTTAGATATGATATCGATAAAACACGTGGCACCTTAGCTTTGTTTGCACTTTTCATTTAGCTGTTGTGTATCCTTGAAGGACAACCTCATTCTGTGCTTACAGCTGAACAAAATATGAGTGCCTGGCACATGGGTAATGCTGGTCCTCCAGATAGCACTTCTGATGCTATAGGTTCTGACTTGATTAATATTTTTGAGGGACAAAAACAAATTTCACCTCTCAATGTCTTTCATTCAGAACTGTCCCTTTCAAAGCACAGGTTGTAGAACACAGAAACTAATTGGCAGACCACAAATAGAACACTATCCTACCTACTGATAGATGGGAATATTTCCCGTAGACCCAACTGCCCCTGCATGGGCACCAGAAAATGAAATCCTAGCGGACCCCCAGATCATTTCCAGCTGCAAAAGTGGTCCAGTCTTTAGAGCTAAGTCTCATTTGAAAGCACCTTAGAAAACTCTTTAATTACTACAAGTATCATGATTGAGTTAAAAATCCATATCTAAAATTGAAGAGCATCATATTTTTAACATATCATTTTTACTTATATTTTAATATACTTTAAAAATGTAATTATTAAAAACAGTGAAATAAATAAAATTTGCTGTTTCTCAGTTTCAACAACAATCAGTATTAAATACTTACTATATAAAGGACATATAAAAGTTGACTATGACAAAGCATTAAATAAAAATAAAAAGATACAGAAAATATTGGGTTACTATAAAAGCACCAACATGTCATTGTATGTGCAACATCCTTGTAAAGGATGCTAAAGAATACCACAAGAGAAAGCAGGTAGAGGGAATACCGGGGAAAAGCACCAAGGGGAAGATGGGCATGAAATATATAGACAGTCTGTGGGTAGATTTTCAAAGTGGCATGTGACAGAGCCAAGCACAAATCCTCTTACTTATTAATAAGATTTGTCCCTGTGCCTGTCAAACATTGCTTTGAAAGTACCTGTTTTTGTGAAACTTAAACTACTTTCCCTGCCAGGTTTACTCCTGAGAGATTAATGTATAATCTCTTTAGGACTCATCTTTTCATTTCTGTGCATATGACAAATTGTTTTGAACACTCTTCATACATCCACAGAAGAATATAGGCACTAAGTGCTTATTGGTACATATTTAAAACCCCAAGAGACACTATTTTCTTTATTGGAAAAAAGTGTTCCGTTAAAATTATCTCTAGATATACCATTACAATTTTAAAATTAATTCATTTGTGCCTTCATATAATAAAGTGATTGTTTTGAACCTAAACAGACCTGGTAACTTCTTTCAACAAGTATTTTACAATTCATTTACTACTGTGAAATCAAATTCATAGATACTACAATCATGGTGAGGCTATCATTAAGAGACTCAATTCCATGCCTGTGTTCAAACTATAAAATATAGGAGATGATATAAAAACAACTCACATCAGAGCAAAGTAGCACATATTTTGAAATGTGAATATGTAAACCCTACTATGTAAAGAAGAAAACTTAAAATCTACCATTGTTATGTAAGCAACGATCGATTTGCGGTAAGCATCAGTTACCAATTAAACTGAAATAAGGTCATTATTTTGATGCAAAAGTACTGGAAACACTTGTTATTTTGACCAATAATTGATAAAGTTCAAAATAATTTTTTTTCAGTTTACATGGTAGTTTGAGTCCTAGAAAAATAAGCATGTATTGAACGGTATAAAAAGCTTATAATTCTGGAGAGATGGCTCAACAGTTAAGAGTATGTACTGTTGTTGCAGAGGATCAAAACTTGGTTCCCAGCACCAAAATTGGGCTGTGTTCATCTGCATGTAACTCCAGCTCCATTCTTTTGGAATATGTGGGGACTTACATTTGAGTGTACAAAGACCTAAGACCTAAACACACACATACACACACACACACACACACACACACACACACACACACACACACGAACCACATAACTAAAACCAAAATAAAATACATGAAAATCTTAGATATAAAATGGAGATGGGGTATAAGATTAGATGATACTAAATGGCTGCTCCAAGTCAATGCTTGTCTGTCTCATAAGAGGCTGAAACGTCCTCCAGCATGGGAAAATTTGACTTCTCCATGAGTTGGACTTTCCTGCATTTCACAAATGTAGCTTTCCCTAGACAGACCAAGTCAGTGGTTGCCTAAAATCTATTTTGTAATAATGAATGATACATTCCATATATTTATCAAATACGATACAATAGGGAGATCCAGGGAGGCAGGCCTGGTGAGACTGCACTGCGAGTAGCCAAGAAGCAAAGAGGTCTGGGCCGGATGCACAGAGGCGCCCCCCACCCCGATTGGTTCAGGGGAGCAGGAACTCTGCCATAGGGACTCGGTTTCCACCCAGAAGACCCTTGCATGCTGACCAAACGCTCACACCATTTGCCACCAGGAACAACAGAGATCCAGGGATACAGGCCTGGTGAGATGTGCTGCATGTAGCCAGGGAACAGTGAGGAATAGGCCTAGCACACAGTAGATGCTAACCTCCAGTTGGTCCAGGGGAGCAGGAACTCTGCCATAGAGATTCAGATCCACCAAAAAGGCCCTTGCACGTAGAGCAAAAGCTCATGCCATTTGCCACCTAAAACAGCTGAGATCCAGGGACATAGGCCAGGTACACAAGACAGTGAAAACCAATCACTAACAACAAGACCACGTATATTCACAGACAAATAGATGGCAAAAGGAAAGAGGAAGAATTTACCCAATGAAAACCAAAAAACCTGGCAATATCAGAACCCAGCACTCCCATCATAGCAAACAGTGGAATGACAAACACTCCAAAAAAGAAGACTCAGACCTGAAATCAAAACTCAAGAGGAAGATGGAGATTTTAAACAAGAATGAGAGGAAAACAATAAACAAATAGAAGCTTTTAAAGCACAATCATGAAAACCACTCAAAGAAATCAAAAAACTGAAAGAAAACAGGAACAAAGAGATGAAGGAATTGAAGAAGGAATTGAAAATGGAAATGGAAACAATAAAGAAAACACTAAAAGAGACAACCCTGGAGGTAGAAAACCTAAAAAAGAAATCAGGAGTCACAGATGAAAAGCACCTCCAACAGACTACAAGAGATAGAAGGGAGAATCTCTGGGGCCAAAGACAACATTGAAAATAGACAAAACAGTCAGAAAAGTTGCAAGAGCCAAAAAGCTCCTAACCCAAAACGTCCAGGAGATAAAGGACACAATGAGAAGACCAAACCTAAGGATAATAGGAATAGAAGAGGGCAAAGAATATCAACTAAGTGGCACAGGAAATATCTTCAACAAAATCGTAAAAGAAAACTAACCTACCCTTAAGAATGAGATGACCATGGTCATAAAAGAAGCCTACAGAAATCCAAATAGACTGGACCAGAAAAGAAATTTATTCTGACACATAATAGTCAAAACGCCAAGTACCCAAAGCAAAAAAGAATACTAAATGCAGTAAGGGGAAAAGGTCATGTAACATATAACGGCAGACCAATCAGAATCACACCCAACTTCTAAACAGAGACTATAAAAGCTAGAAGATCCTGGACAGACATCATGCAGACCCTAAGAGAACACAAGTGTCAACCCAAGCTGCTATAACCAGCAAAACTCTCAATCATCATAGATGGAGACACCATGATATTACAGGACAAAACTAAATTTACACAATAACTGACCACAAACCTAGCACTACAACTAATTATAGGAGGAAAGCCCAATAAAAGGAGGGAAACTACATGCTAGTAAAAATAAAAAAAAAAAATACCTAAGCAAGAAAACCAAAAGAAGAAAGAAAAACAGGCACAATTCTACCTCTAAAAGCGAAAATAGCAGGAAGAACAACCACTGTTTCTTAATATTTGTTAACATAAATAGACTCAATTACAAAATAAGAATACATAGGATATTAGACTGGATACATAAACAAATTCAGTATTTTGCTGCATACAGGAAACTCATCTTAGAGACAAAAACAGACACTATCTCAGAGTAAAAGGTTGGGAAAAAACTTTCAAAGCAAACGGCCAAAAAAGCAAGATGGAGTGGCAATTCTAATACCTAATAATGTAGATTTTCAATAAAAAGATATTAAAAAACATAAGGAAAGACACTTTTTACTCATTAGAGGGAAAATTTGTTAGGAGGAACACTCTATCCTTAACATATATACTCCAAACACAAGAGTACCCATATTCATAAAAGAAACACTACTAAAGCTCAAAAAATATACTGCACCACACACAATAATAGTGGAAGACCTCAACACACCACTATCATCAGTGGAAAAATCAAAGAAACAAAAACTGAATAAAGACACAGAGAAACTATCAGAGATTATGAACCAATGGGAATTAATAGACATCTACAGAACATTTCATCCTAAAACAAAAGAATACACCTTCTCAGCACCTCATGGCACCTTCTCCAAAACTGAACTTATAATCAATCACAGAACAAGCCTCAATAGATATAAGAAGATGGAAATACTCCCATTAATCCTGTCAGATCACAATGGTCTAAGGCTGGTCTTTAATAACAATAAAGAAAACAAAAAGCCCATATACACATGGAAACTAAACAATAATATATTAAATGATACCATGGTCAAAGAAAAAATAAAGAAAAAAATAAAAGATGTTCTAGAATTTAATGAAAATGAAAATATAACATACCGAAATAGGCACGTGGATCAATGGAATAGAATAGAAGATCCAGAAATGAGCCTCACATATATGGTCACGTGATTTTTGACAAAGAGCTGTAAACATTCAATGGAAAAAAGACAGCCTATTCAACAAATGGTGCTGGTCCAACTGGCACTCAGCATGCAGAAGAATGAAAATAGACCCTTTCTTATCTCCTTGTACAAAGCTCAAGTGTAAGTGGATCAAAGATCTTCACATTAAACCAGATACACTGAAACTATTAGAGGAGAAAGTAGGGAAAACCTTAGAACACATAGGCACAGGAGAAAATTTTCTAAACAAAACACCAATGGCTCAAGTTCTAAGGTCAAAGATTGACAAATGGGACTTAATGAGATTGCTAGGTTTCTGTAAGGCTAAGGACATTGTCAAGAAAACAAAACGGCAGCTAACAGAATGGGAAAAGAACTTTACCAACCCCACATCAGATAGAGACCTAATATCCAAGGTATACAAAGAACTCAAAAAGCTAGACACCAGAGAATCAAACAACCCTACTAAAAATGGGGTACAGAGCTAAACAAAGTGTTCTCAATTGAGGAATATCGAATGGCTGAGAAACATCTGAGGAAGTGCTCAATATCCTTAGCCATCAGAGAAATGCAAATCAAAACAACCCTGAGATTCCACCTCACACCAGTCAGATTGGCCAAGATCCAAAACTCAGATGACAGCAGATGCTGGCGAGGCTGCGGAGAAAGAGGAACACTTCTCCACTGTTGGTGGGGTTGTAAATGGATAAAACCACTCTGGAAATCAGTCTGGCAATACCTCAGAAAATTGGACATAGCACTACCTGAAGACCCAGCTATTCTACTACTCGGCATATACCCGAGAAACACCTTAATACACAACAAAGATACATGCACCACAATGTTCATAGCAGCTCTATTTATAATAGCCAGAAGCTGGAAAGAACCCAGATGCCCTTCAGTAGATGAATGGATACAAAAATTGTGGTACATTTACACAATGGAATACTACTCAGCCACCAGAAACAATGACTTAACCAAATTCTTAAGAAAATGGCTGCATCTAGAGAATATCATCCTTAGTGAGATAACCCAGTCACAGAAGAACAGACATAATATGCAGTCACTGATAGTGGGATGCTAACCCCAGAGGCTTGCACTGCCCCAGAAACAACTCACAGACTGTGTGAAGTCCAAGAAAAAAGAAAAGAAAACAAAACAAAAAAAAGTTTTGCTCAATCCTTACCCACCAAGAACACATTGACAAATTCCTGGTTACACCCTGTATTACATGTACTGTTTGCTTATTTAAAAAAAAAAAATCTTTATACACCAAGAAAACTTTGACTATTTCCAGGTTACATCTTGTTTTACATGTACTTTATGCTCATTGTAACTAGTAAGATCTTAATCACACTATCAAACCTTTAAAAACAAAAACCAAGTATTGACAAAAATGTATTGTATACTTTTATGCAAAAAAATGCTTAAAATCTGTACATTTATCTTTGTTTTTTCAAATAAAGGTGTAAAAAAAAAAAAAGAAAAAGAAAATACAACATACCCAAACCTATGGAATGCAATGAAATCAGGGCTGATAGGAAAACTCATAGCTCTGAGTGTTTCCAAAAAGAAACTGGAGAGAGCATACAATTGCAACTTGATAGCACAGTTGAAAGCTCTAGAACAAAAGGAAGCGGATACACTGAAGAGGAGAAGAAAGTAAGAAATAATCAAACTCAGAGTAGAAATTGACCAGATAGAAACAAAAAGAACCATTGAATGAATCAACAAAACCATAGGCTGGTTCTTTGAGAAAATTAACAAGATTGATAAGCCCTTGGACAGACAAAGTAGAGAGCAAAGAAAGAGTATCCAAATTAACAAAATCATGGGGGAAAAGTGGAGATATAACAACCGAAACTGAGGAAATTCAAGAAATTATCAGATCCTACTACAAAAGCCTATACTCAACAAAGCTGGAAAATCTGGAGGAAAGGTATGAATTCCTAGACAAATACCAGATACTAAAGTTAAACGAGGACCAGGTAAACTTTCTAAATAATCTTATAACACCTAAATAAATAGAAGTAGTCATCAAAAGCCTCCCAACCAGGTCCAGATAGGTTCAGTGCAGAATTCTATCAGACATTTACTGATGACCTAATACAAATACTATCCAAAGTATTCCACAAAATAGAGTCAGATGAAACACTGCCTAACTCATTTTTCGAGGCCACAATAACCCTTGTTTCTAAACCACACAAAAACCCTAAAAGGAAAGAAAACTTCAAATCAATTTCACTTATGAATATTGATGCAAAACTCCTCAACAAAATCCTTGCAAACTGAATCCAAAAACACATCAAAGTGATTATTCACCATGATCAAGTAGGCTTCATCCCTGGGATACAGGGATGATTTAATATACAGAAATTCACAAATGTAATTCACCATATAAACAAACTCAAAGAAAAATACCACAAGGTCATCTCACTAGATGCTGAGAAAGCATTTAATAAAATTTAACACCCCTTCATGTTAAAAGCCTTGGAAAGAACAGTAATCAAAGGCTCATACCTAAACTTAATAGAAACAATATACAGCAAACCAATATCCAACATCAAACTTAATGGTGGGAAACTTGAAACAATCCCACTAAAATCAGGGACTTGACAAGGCTCCCCCTACCTATTCAACATAGTACTGGAATCCTGGCTGGAGCAATTAGACAGCAAAAAGAAATCAAAGGGATACAAACTGGAAAGGGAGAAGTAAAAAATATCACTGTTTGCAGATGACATGATAGTGTATGTACTTGACCCTGAAAATTCCACTGGAGAATTTCTACAGCTGATAAACAAGTTCATCAAAGTGGCTGGATATAACATTAATCAAACAAATCAGTTGTCTTCCTCTACTCAAAGAATAAACATTCGGAGAAAGAAATTAGGGAAAGATATCCTTCGCAATAGTCACAAACAATATGAAATAGCTTGGTATGACTCTAACTAAGCAATTGAAGGACTTGTTAGACAAGAACTTCAATCTCTGAAGAAGAAAATTGTGGAAGATCTCAGAAAATGGAAAGATCTCTTATGCTCATTGATTAAAAGGATCAACATTGTAAAAATGGCCATTTTACCAAAAGCAATTTATAGATTCAATGCAATCTCCATCAAAATTCCAACCCAATTCTTCATAGAGTTGGAAAGAGCAATGTGTAATTTCATCTGGAATAACAAAAGACCTTGAATAGCAAAATCCATCCTCAACAACGAGAAAACAGCTGCAGGAATCATCATCCCTGACCTCAAGCTATATTACAAGGCAATTGTGTTAAAAACTTCATGGTACTGGTACTGAGATAAGCACATGGATAAATGGAATAGAATAGAAGATCAAGAAATGAGCCCTCACATATATGGTTACTTGTTATTTGACAAAGGAGCTGTAAACACTCAATGGAGAAAGGACAGCCTCTTCAACAAGTGTTGTTGGTCCAACTGGCACTCAGCATGCAGAAGAATGAAAATAGACCCTTTCATATCTCCCTGTACAAAGCTCAAGTGCAAGTAGATCACAGATCTGCACATTAAACCAGGTACACTGAAACTGTTAGTAGAGAAAGTGGAGAAAACCTTAGAACTCATAGGCATAAACAAAATTTCCTGAACAGAAAACCAATGGCTAGTGCTTTAAGGTCAAATATCAATAAATGGGAATTAATGATATTGTAAAGCTTCTATAAGGCTAAGGACACTGTCAAGGCAACAAAATGGCATTCAACAGATTGGAAAAAGACCTTTACCAGTCCCACATATGATAGAGGCCCAATATCCAAGGTATACAAAGAACTCAAGAAGTTAGACAACAGAGAATCAAACAATCCTATAAAAAATGGTGTACACAGCTAATAAAAAAGTTCTCAAGTGAGGAATATTGAATGGCTGAGAAGCATCTAAGGAAGTGCTTGACATCCTTAGTCATCAAGGAAATGCAAATCAAAACAACCTCAAGATTCCACCTCACACTAGTCAGAATGGCTAAGATCAAAAATTCAGATGACAGCAGATGCTGGTGAGGATTGGGAGAAAGAGCAACACTTCTCCACTGTTGGTGGGGTTGTAAGCTGGTACAACCACTCTGGAAACCAGTCTGGTGGTTTCTCAGAAAATTGGACATTGTACTAACTGATGACCCAGTTATTCCACTTCTAGGCATATATCCCAGAGAAATTCAAACATACAACAAAGACACATGCACCACAATTTTCATAGCAGCTCTATTTATGATAGCCAGAAGGTGGAAAGAACCCAGATGTCCTTCAGTAGATGAATGGATACCACAATTGTGGTACATTTACACAATGGAATACTACTCAGCTATCTGAAACAATGACTTTATGAAATTCTTAAGAAAATAGATGCATCTAGAGAACATCATCCTGAGTGAGGTAACCCAGTCACAATGGAACAGACATAATAAGAAGTCACTGATAATTGGATTCTAACCCCAGAAAGCTCTGAACATCCCAGAAACAACTCACAGACTTAATGAAGTTCAATAAAGGCCAAAAAAAATGAAAAATCATTATCCTTAATCTTTGCACACCAAGAAAACTTTGACTATTTCCAGGTTACATCCTGTTTTACATGTTCTTTATGCTCATTGTAACTAGTAAGATTTTAATGCATACTATCAAAACTTTAAAAAATTAAGTACTGACAAATCATTTTCATATACTTTTATGCCAAAATGCTTTTAAAATCTGTAAATTTATCTCTGTTTTTCAAAATAAAGTTGTTCAATTAAAAATAAAATTTTATACAATGTATCCTGTTTCCTCCATGGAAAATCTGTAGGTTTAGATGGGCAAAAAATTAAATCCATGTCATTTATGATATCATATCACTCAGACTAATGTTTATGTTCACATAATCCTGATGTTATGATTACAAACTCTATGATAAAGTTATTCACAAATGTTTTCATTTTAATGTTTAAACATGTAGAAGTTAAGCAGTTGGGCTTATCATATGAGCTGGGGTCATTTGAGTGAAACTTAACCATGTATCATACATTTTAGAAATCATTACTGAGAATAAAAAGAAAGAAGAGTCCTTTGTAGGTATAACATACTATATGCATAAAGACTCTAGAAAAACACTACATAATGTGTAAAGCAAAAATAAAATAAAATGCTGAAAGAATGGGCAGAGGAGAAAACACATGGCGCAAGAGTTTGTTTCAGAGGAAAGAGTATTGCCATATGACACGACAAGGTACTAGATTTATTATTCCATTTATCCATTTATCCTTAAAACAAACCACCCATAGATATTTACCTCTGAAATATAAAGTTGCTATTTCTGTGAAGCACAGTTTTACAGAACCATGGATTTATGGTTTCACAAGGTATCAGTCACACTTCCATGGCATTTGCTGATATAAATATAAAAGCTTCATTTTAAAGGATAAATAAAGCTACACTATTATCTAAACAGGGTAAAATTTAACATCCTTGTGGCTTGTGGAAATTTTTGATGTGCCTGCTGGCTTTTCAATAAAAATCAATTATGCCTTAAACGCGAGCGGTAGTCAACATACTACAGACTATAAATTCAATTTCATACTCAGAAATATGGATTAGCTGAACTTGATGCCCTTCCATTGATTTCAGAAAGCAAAAGCTGATAAGGTAAATAATAGTAAGAGGCTCTCTGACACTCCACATCAAGTTCCGGATTTCCATATTTTTTGTAAGAACTTTGCAGTCACCATAATATCCTCCTTGTGAAATATGTATGATGAATAGATATTATATGGATTGCTGATTCATCTCTCCATGCAGAGTGAATATTTAGCTTTCATAAGTCAAGAAAAGAGCTGCAAAGGAAAAAAAGAAGAATATGCTTATTTCCTTTGGCTCAGCATGATGGGTATGTCAAACAACTGTGAATAAATCCTGTAATTAGAACATGGATTAAACAGTGAGATTCCTCCTACAAATAAAATCTGTATAAGCACAGGATTCGTCAGGATTCATGTGTTCTTCAACATATGTTTAGGTATATATGTATACTTACACGGAGTCAGAAAGCGAGAGAGAAAAGGGAGAGAAGAGATATTTAAATACCAAAAAAGAAAAATATGATTGTTCTGCTTGCTCAAAAGAATACCTTAAATGGCTAAAAGCTCAAAGAGTGCAGAATCTTTAGAGGGGAGAGAAACTGATTTGGCCCCAAGAATTCTAAGACATTATGGTTGTGTGGTAGAGATGCCAAATAGTTCCAGCATAATAGAAAACCCAAACATGTCCTCTTACTTCCTTTAATGTGAAGAATACTTAGTTTTAGAGAACTGTCTATGTCCACACAGGGAGCACCTCATGGCTTAGCTATTCTATTGTTCATAGGCTTAGTGGACTCAGCGTATATCCCAAGTTCTAAAGATTTCCTCCACAGGACCAGTCTCACCATTCCCTAGGACACAACACTGCTTTCATCAAACAAGGATTGATTTGTCCCATATCCATAATGAGACAAAACAAAACAAAACAAAAACAAAGACAACCCCAAACCTACTGTCCTATCAGGTACAAGATGTGCATTCATCAAACAATGGTCCTATCATAGACTACCTAGAAGGTATCAAAGGCATCAACTTTGAGATTTTTATCCCCATTTTGTTAAAAATCCTGCTTCAAAAATTCATACTTGCATTTCTCAAGAAAGAAGTGATAGAATTATAAGAGGCTGTATTATATACATATCTCATGAAAGAAACCTGTAGAAATTAATGAGACAACAAACAAGAGCTAGACCCTGAAGGAAAAAAAATCTTCTAATTCTACATTTTACATATTTGCTCATTAGTTATTTCTTCTGATGACTTTTAAGAGAAAACATACAGAGACAATTGAACAATTACTGTGGGCCACTTCAAGAAATATATTCTTAACAAATATTTTGCTTATATGAGAAAAATCATTAAAATAACAGAAAAAATATGATAGTCCTATTTTCACATATCAATTATTAACTTGTTGGATGGAAAAAGTCAGGAACTGTTTCCTCTCTGCAACTGCTAGAAATCTCAATGAATACCTGCTCACTTATGAATCCCCTATGTTCCTAGAGCAGGGAATATGAGAGGACATCTCCCACCATGGTACGTGCTGTCATATCCAAGAAGCATAGAACTATAAATACTATTTGTCTTATATCATCAAGTACTCACATATCTGTAAAGCATGAAGGTTCCGATCAACATTTACTATAAGAGTTACAAAATTTTAGCTTTTAACTTTCAATGTCTGAAATAAATAGCATCTTGGAAACCCAGCTAATACAGAAATGGCACTGCCAACCATTTTCATCATATGTTGTAATGCAGCTGGAGCATGTGAGGAAGAAGCACACATTGTTTATGAAAAACAATTCTTGTAGATACACTTGGAAAGCTGCAAACATTCATAAACAGCTACTCTTTGGGGATAGAGAAAAACTGCCATTAAACAGGTGTTAGAATTTAAATGACATCTCATTAGTGACTCCTTTTTGCAGCTTGGAGACAAATAAAACCTTCATTTAAAAGCATTAGTGCTATTCCTAAGGGTTTCTGGTATCATAATGTTTTGTTTTATGAAGATGTTTAGCTTCTTCCAGCATTCTTGCTTATTTATACAAAATAAACCAATTGCATTTGCAAGTTTATCTGAGTGTGAAGTCAGGGGGCGAATCAGACCTTCTCAAGTACTTTCTATTCCTTTGCCCCTCCTTGTCTACAGTCTGTGATATCGAACAGCATTTTAAACAAAGGTATATTTGGGCTGCACTTCCTCATAGAGATTTAGTCTTTGTTCATTTGCCCTCAATTAAACAACTTACATTTTCTTCGTTTCAATACCATTAACTATTTTGCCAATTGTTCTCATAAAATGTTAGGCTGCCTCTATAATTCAATAATTATAGCTGAACATATGTCTACTGAAAACTCACCTGCTAAGTTTTGAAATCCATCTCCTTAGCACTGTATAATTCATTCATAGAAACAACTATGCGAGCTTACAAAATATGAATCTAAAGAATAACATTCAGAACATAAGTCCCAATAAACACTGTGGGATCGTAAACAGTTATTGGATTCTTAATTTTGAGAACTCTCAGTTCAACATCTCAACCAGCTTTTAAGTCTGCTCATTATAGTTGACCCATTGGATTGCAGGAAGCATTTACTAAGGCAAACATTGAGCTTTGATAATACTTTGTATTAAATTAATAATTATTGAGTATTGCTGATAAGTCACATTTTCATACTTTTATAAAGTAATAAGAACTGAATCATATCTGGCTCACAAAGTGAAGTTAAATGGGAACAGAGATTCTGGAGAAACAATTGAACAAAAAGTGCTTGCTGGTTAAAGTCGCAGAGGGAACAAAAAACAACATGAGAGAATTAGGAAAGATGACCTCTGTACTTCCTGTATGTGCATATACAAACTCCTGAAAAGTGGGCGGGCAGTGAAGATTACACTTATCTGTATGTACAAAAATGACGATAGGTTGTTATGGAGAATCATGCAAACATAGCCTATGTCTTAGTTAGGTTTTCTATTGCTGGGAAGAAAACACCGTGCCCATATGATTTTTTTATAAGAAAAATATTTAAATGGGGTTGGTTTGGGGGTTCAGAGGTTTAGTCTGTTTTTATCATGGCAGAAAGTATGGTGATGTACAGAATGATAAAGTGCCGGAGAAATGAGCCAAGATTTCTACATATGAATTAGCAGGCAGTCCAGGCAGGCAGGCAGGCAGGCAGGCAGGCAGGTGGGCTGCCAAAGAGAGAGAAAGACACTGGGCCTGGTTTTAGCTTCTCAGATTCCAAATCCCATCCCCCAGTCATGCCTCCAACAAGGTCATCCTTACTCCAACAAGGCCTCCAACCTAACAATGCTACTCTCTATGAGCCAGTGAGAGCTATGTCTTTTTCAAACCAGCCTAGTAACAAAACAGAAAATTAGTGGTTATAGATTCTTTTCCAATACCCATGACTTCACTAACATTAAGTAGTTAGCTAGGTTTACAGTACTAGGCATGTTAATCCTTCTTCTTGAGTAGATTTTAAGTACCATTACAGAGCTGTTGGTCAAGTAGTGGGTTGTCCAGATAGTGCTTGTATTCTAATGCTAATATTGGATCCTCAAAACTGGTTGCACCAGAGAAAAGAGAGTCTGCACATAGATGCTAAGTGACGCTGTTCCTAGTTATTTCTAATTGATAAGTAAAGATTCCAAGGACCAACACCTGAACCGACATAAAAGAGACATAGGTGGGGTTTAGGTTTGCAGGCTTGGGGTTGGGGAAGGACCATGAGGTCTTAGGTAGAGGAGGAGAAGCCACCATGGGTTAGGACTAAAGAGAACATGGCCCTGAGGGTTGAATAACTAGAGTTAAGGGTAGCTCAGATGAAACTTTGTAATCAATAGTTTGGGGTTATCTATAGAAAAGTAGATCCTAACATATGGAGGGTAGATATTTGTCCAGTTCTTGTGCTGTTTTAGGCTTACTGTAAATGTAAAAGCTGTCTTAAACTAAAACTAAAGGGTCTGAGATGCAGTAGAAACCCCGGGACAAGATTAATAATTTCTACAACAGGTCATCTATACCCACTACTATATCCATAGGGGTATTATGCCATCCTTGGTGGTATGTTTCATAGGCACCATAGCTGATAGAATTATTGATCACCTCCCTTCTTTGGAAACATGCATGGTGGCTTCTTATACCAAAACAGTTATTCTCAGGGAGGGGCCATTCAGGTCAGTTCCAGCTTAAAGGTCTCTGGGCCCTGTTTCTGAAACACATGGTGTCTTCTGCAATAGGGGCTTACCTTCTATCTCTAGGGCTAACCCCTATGTGTGCTAATTAAGAATAACACGAATGAACAAGTCAAACATGTTGGAGCCAAAATCAAAGTCAAACATGTTGGGGCCAAAATCAAGATGCTTCAGTTGTATGCAAAGAATTTTGAATTATCACCTGGTTCTCACTCAGTCACCAAGTCAACATGAAACAAAGCTGAAAGGAAGAGGATGAACCAAGAGACAATGACATTGGAAACACAGCAGCATTCAAACGAAAGATTTTCAGGCTACAAGAAAAAAATAATATTCTTAGCTAAAATAAGTTTATATTGTAAAATAGATAACCTGCGACTCAATCATTATCACACTGTTCTATAATAACTCTAATACAGCAGAATACAGATGTGGTTGTTTTGTTGTTGTTCTTGTTTCTTTGTTTAGACATTTAAAAACATAATGCCCAAAACATAATGCCCTATGACTGAGATTCACAGAAATGCTTTCTTATTGGTTGGCTTTATTCTCCTTCACATCCAGGAAATGAATTAAGATTTTATGAGGAAGAAAGAAATCAAAGATGAGAGAAAGAATGGTATGTAATAAAATGTTTGGACATCTATAACCATTGAGTAAATTTATGGTTTTCCTCTTTGAAACCCATCTTCTCTCAACACCAGTCCACAAGTAAATCTCTCGTGGTAATTCATGTTTTTATGTTAATTCAGATGAATAGTATGTGTAAAAGTCACTTGTCTCTTGTTCAGAGTAAAAGTGACAGGCTCAGCAACACTAATTATTAATGTGATGGTAACTCTAATGATTCCTTTGGCTTTGTGTATATGCATTTATTCTGCTACTATCTTGAACCTGGCAACCCATGGCCCATAGTCTGCTAACTGGACACAGTTCTGCTCTGAGTTTGGAAAGCCTTCTTACTTAGTTTTGAAAGGCAAATTAGAACACCTCCCTAGTAGACCATCTCTTAAGTTCTGTGTTATCTTCTAGTGTTCTGTGCTCAAAATTCCAGGTCCTTTTCTAGGATCTGAATGCTTTGGTCCTACCCTTTACCTTGATAATGCTGAAGACCCTGGAAAAGCAAATTGTAATTTATAACCCTGAAGTCAGGAGAACTCACCCCCAACCCATGGTCAGAAGCCATTTGCTCTCATCATCCATACATCTGAGCCAATCTTTCTCCCCGATATACAGTAGATAAAACATCAGACTCACAAACTGGATCAAGATTATTCAGTTAGCAGGTATCATAGTGAGGTCTCAAAGTGAATCTAATTATCTGTAAATGAAATTTCCTTTCATTCCATAGGCTCAAATCACCCAAGCTGCTTTTCATAATAAATTGGGAGTCAGCATTATCATCTTTAAATAAATACAAAATAATCATAAAATGGAAGCAAAATGTAATAGTTTTGCTGCATTGACAGCTAATTCACAGACCTTGAACAAACCACATACCTCCCACTTCATCCAGCTTTCTGAAGTGCTGCTTTGGAAGAAACTAGAAAGCTGCCAAAAAAAAAAAAAAAAAAACCAAAATTAAGGATGAACTTTTTTCATTCTTAAGGACACTCACAAGCAGTGCCAATTTCTGCCATTTTTCACCCCTGAATTTTATGTCCCACAATTGTTTTACATATGGCTAAATGCAGCCTTGAGCATGTTAAAATGTTTTACCTTGTAAGAGGGTTTGACTTCATGTTTGTCTATGCACTGCAGGAATGGAATGGCTGTCAAGGACATTGGGACCCTACTGAAACAGAGTTAAAGTGGTTGTAAGCTTCCATAAGGGTCATGTATATGAACCCTAATACTAGCCCTGGGAAAGAGCAGAGAATACCTTTAACTGCTAAGTCATCTCTACAGCCATGACCAAATGTATTTCTAAAACAGATATATGTATGTATGTATGTATGTATGTATGTATGTATGTGTGTGTGTCAATGATATACACATTGTGTGTATATATATATATATATACATATATATATATATATATATATATATATATATATATATATATATATCGATGAAAATTTTCAATATACCTAGACATCTATCTCACACCTTAGCAAATAACACCACTGAACTGATCTTTCTTGCTTTCTTGTACAAGGGGAAAGACCCACAACAATTACTAGCACATTGAACATTTTTGAAGTCTTAGGTATAACTAATTTGCAAGCACTGCCCTGCATGCTTGGTGACAAGATTCCTACCAGAAATAAAGGGTGTTCTTTCTGCTTAATGGTTGGATTAAAAATAATCAACCTTCGGCTGAATCAGCCTTTTAAATAATTATTACAAAGGAAACATTTTTCATACTTTAAAAATGAGATTCAATTCTGCATCTCATTGATTTTAAATACACAGACCTGAAATGACCCAATAATCTGTTAAAAACATGAATGAAACTATGGATTTAAAAAAAAGAGTAAAAGCAATAAATATCTCAATTAAAAGTATATCTTTTATTAGCTCCAAACTCTTAGTCACAGTTTGAAATCTCTATGAAAACAGATTTACTAATATTAGTACAGAATTGAACATTTCTTACAATATTCAAAGCTCTCATTTTAAACTTTTAGATATCGGACTCCCCTCATGTTATCTATGTAGTCATTCACAATTATCTGGAGATGTTATGATAAAGTTCTCAAGGAGAAAAGCAATAATCGCTTCAGCATAAGTGTCTGCGTTTCTTACCACTGTCTTACACTCCAGGTTCACAGAGTTCTTACATATGAGACTTGTCTAGATACCTCTGCATTTCATCACAAATCAGAACCAATCCATTCCAAGCAGGTTTTTGCTTTTCTCCCCCTTTCCTTCTTGCTCTTTTATAAAAGGGGGAAAACTGCTTTATATCGACAACCATCTGTGAGCCTGTCTCTCAGGCCATCAAACTCTCCCATCCATTACGAAGCCTTCCTCACCTCCGCCGCATGACAGCACCATAAAGATGACATACTAATTCAATGACTTGTAATTTCAGCTAAACAAAGGCAAGTGCTGCAGCTCCTTCCTTTGTGTTAACGGTGCCATATCGGGGAAGCCAGCTATGCAAACATAGCATTGGGAGGGTTTTATGACAGCAGTTGAATGGGGAGACTAGCTTGGTGTTGCTTTTTATGGTTTTTGGCTCCATAATTTTTGGCTCTGTGCTGCTGGCCATGGCTATTGTGTCTGGATTCTGTGTCAGCAGCAGCTAATTGTTCCAATAATGTTTATCATAGGGATCCACCAGGGAGCTGTATATGTGCAGATAAGCTACAGGGCAGTGATACACACTATCTTACTGATCTCTATACACAGTGCTTTTGCCTCATGCCAAAAAGCCTTTTAGTTTCCCAGTCTTAAAAAAAAAAAAATAACAGCTTAATCATCGTGCCAACAATAGTGTCTAAGGGGATGTAATCAGGTTCCTCTGATAATCTTAGCAACACATGAAAGTCATGCGCAAAAGCAGTAATTGAAGCAGTTGGTTCATTCTACCACCTGCTGTTGAAGTCACAGGTTAATCTAAACGAGGTCCTTTTCCGATGAAGCAGTATGCAAAGCATTTTTATATCATAAATGTGCATTACAGAAGCTTTACAAAATAATAAAGTAAGAGTTCATTAAAATGAACTGTATGAAGTATCTTAGGCTTGTCCAGCTTCTCCCTCTGCTGTTGGATGGTGAATCCAAGTGCCATTTCTGTTCTTCTGTCTATACCCCAAAGCACACTTCCATTTGCATATGGTTGTAGACAATGGGAAATCCTGAGACAGATGCCCAAATGTAACTAAACGTCAGGCAATCAGGGAGTCAGCTGCAGGAAAGTGAAACATATTTCTTTGTCTGCTTCTGATACTATTTCCCCCAAGATTACTAAATAGAATGTTGACAATGTAAAATAGCCCAAGAATTGAAAATTAAGCAGCTTCCCATAGTCTGCATTAGCCAATGTGCACAGGATGAATTTTCTAATTAAACTTTTAACACCTGATTGCCATTAAAATATTTTCTTGAGCAATTTCAACCCGTCTTCATCTTCCCTGCAAACCTCTAAGGTTATGAAGTATTCTGTCCTTCTAATAGGCAATTTCTTTACCAAAAAAAATAAATTAATTAATTGTGAAAATTATTTAAATAAGATTCTAAAGGAAAAATTTAAATATAAAAGAAATTCCATTTGTATTAATTACAATGTCTTCTTTTAAAGAATTTCACTAAAAACAGTAACTGTCATTTATGGAGCATTGCTTCAGCACTGGGTGCTAAGATAGGCAACATTATCTCATTTAGGACTCAGTGAGTCTTAAGAATTGTAATGGCATCTGGACAAACAGAAGAAAGTAACACTCAGAGAGAGGCTGCAATTCTGTGGGTGAGAACACAGCAAAGCTAGAAGTGAAAACTGCCCCATGTGAAGTCAAAGCTCATCCCTTTGCTACCAAACTAAGACAATGTATGTTATTTAGTATAAGAGAAGGTTAAAAACAATGTTGCTGGGATGAAGGCCATCAAGACCACAACTGCAGACAGCTTCACCCCTCCCAAAACTGAGGGAAGAAAGTCCCTCAGGCTAAAAGCCAGTCTCAGACAGAAATAACAACAACAAATTTGATTTAGGAATTTAGTAGCAACTCACAATAAACATAAATTTAGTAATGTGTGGGCATGTGGTTGATAAATACTGTTATAAAACCAGACATGTTTTAAAACTTTGCTTGTTTTTTTTTAATTTGTGTGTGTTGGGGTGTATATGTATGCATGCACACATGTATAGGCCATGACATTTGTGTGGAGACACTTTTTAGGAGTCTGTTCTCTCCATGTAGGTTCCAGGAACACACTCAAGTTGTCCATCAAGTTTGATGGAAAGCTCTTTTACCCACTAAACCATCTTGGCCTAATTTTGTTAGTTTTTTGTTTGTTAGTTTTTATAATCGTGTTTCTTTGTTATTATTAGATATTTTATTTTTTTACATTTTAAATGTGATCCTCTTTCCTGGTATCTCCTCCAGAAACCTTCTATTCCCTCCCCTTCCCTCTGCTTCTATGAGGGTGTTCCCCACCCAACCACTCCTTCCTGTCTCCCTGCCCTGGCATTCCAGTACACTGGAGCATCAAGCATTCACAGGACCAAGGACTTAAACTGATGCCCAACAAGGCCATCCTCTGCTATATACATGGCTGGAGCCACGGATCCCTCCATGTGTGCTCTTTGGTTGATGGTTTCATTCCTGGAAGCTCTGGACTGAGCACTGGGTCCCCAGTGGATGAGTTAGAAAAAGGATTGAAGGAGCTGAGAGAACTTGCATTCCATTGGAAGAACAATAGTATCAATCAACCAGATCAGCCAGAGTTCCCAGTTGTTACAAGATTTTAGCCTAAGTTGTTATAAGATTTTAAGCAATTAAACACATTGAAGATAAAATTAAAGAAACATGATGGGTAACCTTGGTTGTTAACTTGATTAAATCTGCAATCAAGTAAGCCAAGGAGCTAACACTATGATAAGGGATTTTTTTTTTTTTCTTTTTGATTGGATTATTAGAGGTAGAAAGACCTGCCCTAATAGGTACCAAACCTTTGGTGGCAGCTTTGATGAAAAGACATGAAAGGAAGTTTTTGGCTTTTCCTGTTTGCTTTCTCCACTGGGCAATTTCATGGTTTCCTGGGCATTCACTCCCTGATACTAGAACCTACTTTCTCAGGATCTTAGCTTCTCTGTAGGAATCTCCTAGGACTCCAGCACCAGAGTGAAACTTTGAGACATACAACCTCAATGGCAAAACACTTGCTCAATTCTTCACATTTTTGTCAGGAGACAGTAGTTGGACTTCCTGAATCACAGTAGCTAACCCACTATAGTCTATTTATAGAAATAGAGATAAATAAATAATATAAAATGAGATAGATATAGATATGAGCATATACATTCTATTAATTCTTTCCCTTTAGAATAATCACAGAATAATTGCTATCAACTGCATAGCATCTTATTTTTTTTCCAAGTGTTAATCTTTGTTAACAGCAAGGATTGTTAAAAAAACAATACCCCAATATTGTTGAGATCTTTGAAACAGATTGTACTTATATTTGTCTTAATAATTTTATGTGAAATCTGGAAAAGGTGAGGAGTTGATACTTAAATATGCATTTAGCATAGGGATGCTGTAAAAATAGAAGGTAATATTTTCTAGAATATTTTTATGGTAATATATCAAAGTGTACCAAATGCATTATCTCTAGCCTTCGATAACAATGTATATGTCCTACTATTAGCCATCAGAAAAGAAGCATCTCTGAGCTTTGAATAGTAACTTTTTATTAATGCAGGACTGATGAAGATTCTTGATGAAATTAAGTTTGAAAGGAACAAAAAGCACGAGAAAAGGAGATACTCGTTGCTTTAATTGTTATTTAACATATTTTTATTAGATTGTGTCTATAGTAACTGGGTCCTTGTGTAAAGTACAGTGTGATGTTTCAAAAGTTTATAGAATTGGTTAAAGTAAAGAACTTAGCAAAGTGGTTTTAATTTTATATAACTAATCACTGCAATTCAACTAATATGACTCAACTTTTCTAATCACTCGTAATCTGGTTTGTTCAACTGTCATGTTACTAAATAGTATACATAATCAAATTTATAAAATGACAATCTTCCATTTTAAGTATTTTCTCTTTATAATACAAGGTATTTTTAAATCCCTACTGTACTATCAGAGTTTCTAGTTTTCAGATCATCATGCAAAGTCTAACAAGAGCAAACTAGTTAAAATGAAAAAAAATTAACAATCCTTAAAATTAACAGAAAAGTGAGGTCATAGGTCAAACTTCTATTACCAAACCAGAAGAGAAAGATAGGTGTTTATAGACTATCTCATTCTTATAAGAAGAAATGTGTATAGAGGAATTTTAATCCAGTAACATGACTAATACAAAGACCTGGTAGTCTGTGTGATCTGGCTGCAATACAAACATGCTCTCAGTACACATCTTTACTACTTCTGGCTGAAATACAGATATACCTTCAATAGCTCTGGCTAGAATAAAGACATTCCCATAGGATATACATTTGATCAGTCATGATTGAAAGTGACACCTAATTGAGGGGCAGACAAAGCGACAAACTTGTCAGAGAAAGATTTGACAACTTGAATCAGAGATAGGATAAGCCCAACACTGGGACATAAAGGAGAGGCTCCTTAAGAGCAAAGCAGAGTGAGCCAGGGATGGAAGGCAGTTCACTGAACACAGTTCAATGCAGTTTTGTGCAGTTCAGTGGAATACAGTTGAGTTCAGTGATTTTCTTCAGTTCTGTTCAGTTCCTGCAGTCAGTACAGTTCAGTTTGTGTAATTCACAAACTGAGAAATTCACTTAGAAACTGAGAGAAGTCAATTTAAATCAGTTCAGCTTGGAGAGGAGTTTGGTCCAGAAAAGCTCTGTTGAACCAGCCAGTCAGAGTTCAGAAAGAGCTAGAAAGGCGGGAGTTTATGCAGCAGTGAGCCTCTGAGATGACAATAATATCTGGTGAGTGAGTAAAACTCAGTTTTACAAGTATGTGTGTGTGTGCATGTTATTTAGTTCTGGTTGGAAAATAAGTGGCAAATGCACAGATATTTTGTCCTAATAAGTCTAAAAGTTAAATCTCAATGTGTTCTTCATTCTAGTATGGCTTTGGTTCCAGAACTCTGATGAGAGGCAGTGAGAGAATGGAGAAAAGATAAGCACATGGACACATGGGCAAGCAGCTGGGATCAAGTACGGGCTCTTTGGTGGAGAAGTTTCTGGACACTGGATTCTATACAATTATATACAACTGATAAGAAAGATGGTTTATTTCATTTAGCTGAACAAAAGGGCAGGATTTGTGGTATACACCTGAATCAAAGATGCAGGCTTACAAAATCTTGTAAGTGTAATCTCTACAAGAGAACTGTTTTTAGTTTATACATATCTATGGGGGCAAAAAGCAATGGTGGATATTTCTGTTCACAAGGAGAACAGAAAGACATAGACAGAAGCTCCGCTGTACCTGAGCTATTCTTCAGAGGGAAGCTTAAAAATCTCTCATGTGTCTATGGTTCTGGTCCTTCATATGCCTGATTTATTTTTAAACAAATAAAATACATCCTAAATAAGCAAAAATCAATTAATAGACCTGATCATATCACATGAACAAGATGAAACAAATTATATGATCATATCAAAGGGTGCAAGAAACAACTGACAAACTGTAGAATCTGTTATGTAATTAAATAAATCCAGCAAGGGCCCAGGCTATGACTCAGCTGTTAAGAGGACTTGGACTCTTTCAGCAGACCTAGTTTCAGATCTTAGCATCCACAAGGCAGTTCACAGCACTTGTTATTCCAGCTTCAGAGGCTCTAACACTCTCTTCTGTACTCTGTGGGCATCATAAATATGAAGTTCTTGTACATTTAAATAGGTTCGTATGCATGCATACATTAATAGAAATGAATACAATGTTTTTAAGAATACACCCCAGAATGCCAAAAATGAAAGGAATGTCATCAAGTTGATGTAAGAAATATGTAAGATCACATACATGGTTAACACCATTCTTTTTTTATATTTATTATATTTTATATATATGAGTGTTTTTGCCTGTATAAATCCAAATATACTTCAAACAAGGCAGATGCTTGGGAAGGACAGAAGATTATCAGATCACCTGGAACTGGGTTACAAACAGCTTTGAACCACTATGTGGGTGTTGGCAAGTAAGACTCAGTCTTTTACAAGAGTATGCAGTGCTCTTAACTGCTGAGCTATCTCCTTATCCTACTAACATCATTCTTAATGTTGAGGAACTTGAAACATTTCTTTTAAGGTAAGAATAAAGCACACATATGTCTTCTTATTTATTCCTTTTCAACATCAAACTAAAATCCTTGGTCCAGACAACAAGACACAAAGAAGGAGGTGGTGAAAAAGGCTCAATGGTTCTCCAATGAACTGGGATATGGAACCAAGCATCTATGTTTGGTGGCTTATAGTTGCTTGTAACTGGTCTCAGGGACTGAATACTCTCTTCTGGCCCCTACATGCACATGTATGTGGTATGTACGCACATAGACACATACACACATAAAACATAGACATGTAAAAGATTTAAATTATATAGATTGAAAAGGGAAAAGATAAAATTGCCTTTATTCTTCATCATCATCATCATCATCATTATTGTTGTCATTGTTGTTTAATGTAAATGGATTATGTTGCCTGTAAATATATATATATATATATATATATATATATATACATATATACATACATACACACACACACACACATATATATATGTATGTATATATATATATATATATATATATATACACATATATATATATATGTATGTATATGTATATCTGAGTACCATAACCATGCCTTGCATCCAAAGAGGCCAGAAAAACGCTATCAAATCCTATGGAACTAGAGTTGAGTTTGGCTGTAAGTCACCATGTGGGTACTGGAAATTGGACCTATGTGTTCTAGAACAGAAGTCTCTCCAGCTCCCCAATCAGACTTTATTAATGGGTTATAAATATACATGTATAATTTTTCGTTATATTAAAAATACTTGGGACACTTTGACTTTCATGTAATTCTTATGAAAGACATGGTAAGTTTTTGTATTTCTCCAGGTTTTAATGTGTCTCTGAAACAACCACTATAGAGACTTTTCCCCTAAAGATCACAACTTACTGTAATAACACAGTGAGGTTTCTAGATACACAAAATTTATCTATTTTCTCATATGCTAACATATGAGAAAATGGAATTTGAAATGTAAAACAACTGAAGTTTTATTATGTACCCACAGAAACTGCCCTACAATGCCATATCAAGTTAACATGATAAATACATGTGGTGAAGTTGACTACTCTGAAGAAAGAACAACTACAAAATTAATAACTAAAGAGATGGAGAGTCATTATACAACGTGACACAGGAAACTCATGGTTGTGAGGACGTCAGATTCCCATCTCTGTCTATAGATTCCATTAGATTCCAGGCCACTTGAGACATAAATCTTGATTTAAAATTTTATTTGGAAAGACCTACAGCTTGCATTATCATTAAATGCAGAGATTACAATGATCTGCCTCAAGATGCTGTAAAACTATATTGATTACCATGTACGATATTGATGTAAAAATAAACAAGTAGATCAATAAGAATTAACACAGAGACTGGTATTCAGACAATATACAGAGAGTGAGAGACATTGGAGTACCTATTCCTAAATAAGATTTCTTCAAGGCTCAGGGAGCTGTGTAGAAACGGGGGCAGAAAGATTGCAAGAGCTGTATATGGTGGATGATATCAAGAAAAGATTATCGTCCAGACACAAGAAAACTGATATACATACAAACTCAAAGAAACAAGACCCTCACATGTTTAAACTACATAGATTATCAGCACTGAGAAGGAGAAGTTGACACAAAATCCCACCCCTAAACGGGAAACTATTTTCATTTGATACTTTCTGGGAAATCGAAAATCAGTTTTGTTTTTCATTTCCCTCTAGTGGAATATCACTAGGTCTATCAACCATATACCAGGTTAGACCCCATGATCAGGAGTAATTGATTAGCTCAAATGGAATACATGGCTTTTGTTTATTTGTTTGGTTTGGGGGGTATTTTGATTTTTTGTCTTATTGGTGTTTGGATCTTTATGGTTATTGTTTTTAATTTTGGAGAGAGAGAAAGGTAAGTGCAGGCAATATCATGATGTTGGGTGGGTGGAGACATCAAGAAGATATGAAAGAAGCTGGGGAAGGAGAAAAAATGATCCAAGTATATTACATAAAATTTTAAAATAAAATAAAATACAACTCTAAGAGTGAGCTCTCCACTATGTTATTAATTTTGTGGCTAATAATACGTCAGTGTAGGACTATGAGGCTCCCCTTTGACTTGGATGTGCCTTTCCTGGGCAAAATATTGAAAGTTGAACTTCTGCATTAGTTGTTCTTTTTTTGCATAGAAACACCATGATCATGATGATTCTTGTTTAATTGGGGTCTAGCTTACGGTTTCAAAGGCTTTGTTCACTATCACCAATATAGGGCATGTGATTATAAGCAGGAAGGTATGGTGTTGTGGCAGGAGCTAAGAGCTTTCTTTACATCTGTATCCTCATGTATCTTCAGGCAGGAGAGAGAGAGAGAGACAGACAGACAGACAGACAGACAGACAGACAGACAGATAGAGCCTGGGCCTAGTGAAGATTTTAAAAACCTCAAAACCTACCCCCAGTGAGTGACCCACTTCCTCCAACAAGGCCATCCCTTCCAATCCTATTCAAGTATCCCACCAACTGTGAACTAGTTATTTAAATACAGGAACTCATGGGACCATTCTTATTTAAACAACCACAACTGTGGAGCAAGCTGTGTGTGAAACAGACTATACCTAAGCTTCTTTAGCTGTAAGATCTCTGTGGCTAATAAAAAAAATAGTTTTAGAAACCATATTCACTGCAGTTCTGTGACATAGGGGAAAATGTTGTATCTGACCTTAAAATTAAAATGATTTGAGTTTGGAGAAGTGGCTCAGTGGTTAAGAGCTCTTTCTGATATTCTTGTGGTTGAACCAAGTTCATTTCAGTTCCCAGCATCCATGTTGGTTAACTCACAACCTCACATAGTTCCAGGATTCAGAATCTTTGCTGACATTTACCAGCACCAGGTATACACACAGGAAACAAATACAGTGATGGCAAATTCTTACACATATAATATAAGCATAAACCTTAAAAAATAAGATAACCTAATTAATAATGAATTAGTAAAAAGGTAAATTTCATTTTAAAGATTTTTAAGAAACATGATTTCTAAAGGCAGAGAATGTCACTCAAATAGGAAAATACCTGACAGTAAAGGATAAAACTAGAAAAGCATCCTGAGTCAGCTAACATAGCCCTAGAAAGACAAGTATAAAAGGTATTCACTTTTATGTGGATATTAGAATAAATAACAATCAAGCTACACAACCCACAGACCTAGTGAGGTTAGGTAAAGAAGAAATATGAATCTTGCTGGGAAGGAGAAATAGCATAGATTCTATGATTGGACTAGGGGGATGGTGACAAAAGTGGGTGGAAGGATGAGGTGGAAAAGTTAGAGAGAGACAGCTGAAATTCAGGGGAGCAGTATTTTGAGAAATGGGATGGAAACCTATTATAGTGGAAAGTTCCTGGAATCTATGAGGATGACACTCATAAGAACACCTAGAAATGGAGTCCTTACTCATGTCTGAAATGGCCTTCTTCTGTAGCCAGTCAAGGGCTCCAGTGATGGAACTGGGTTACATTGAGTAGAGTGGATGGCCAGAAGGTCCCATGGAGGCTCTTGGACAACCCAGACCTTTTGAAAACTGACAGCAGCAAGGACAAGTTTTGCTCATTGTATTGAACATAGGAAATTTGAGCGGATATGGGCTTTGAACATTCACCCCTATATTCTACTCTCTTTGATGTAAGAAGTACCTTCTGGAGGCTATGGAAGGAAATATCTGGATACCAAGCCAGCCACAAATTATCCACCTGCAAGCCAGCATCTATGAACTGGTCTGAACTCACTCCCCTCCTCCCTGACACATAAGCAACAGAGAAATGCATGGTCTGGCCTCAGTGAGAGAAGATGCCCCTAACTTGAGGCGTTGATATCTCCAACACTCCTACTCATCTCTTCAGCTCTTCTGCTAAAGACCTTGGCTTTCACGATGACAGAATGCTTAGGGAGCATTCCCATCCTCAGAACTTTCCAGGTCCTTATTGCACCACACCATTGTTGGCAACAGCTTTAAGCTATGTCTGTTCAGTGACCAGTGTCTACAGATTCCCCAGACTGACAGATGGGAAGAAGATCGTGTTCCTCTTTTAAATGGTAACTGCCTCATACCAATTTTCCTAAAGTAACCTGGATGGTATTTGTCAAAATTTGTTGTTTGGTTGATGCATACCTCCAGTATTCTGGTGGACTTCTGGGTTCTTTCTTATGAATGCAGTATGGCATGGCTCACAAGGCCCCAGTTTCCAGCTCTTCTTCTGTCTGGATGGCATAGTGGCAGCCAAAACCTGAAGATAATGTTTTATACACAGTCATCAGATAAACACTAACTCAAATCAATCTCACCATTCTACAGAGTAATACCTATAAGTTTCAGTAACTGGAGTAAAAATAACTTGCTAGTCATGAGATCACTGTTCTATCCAACCATTTTAAAAGACTTGTTATTTATTTACTAAAGCTAATAGGAGCAATATCTATTTATTATAATGTATGGTAATGATTTAGGGACAAAAGTTAAACCTTAACCATCAAACTCACTACCTTGTGAACTTATGATAAAATAAAACAAAACCCTTTTCTTTGCTCTGTGTAAGTTTGTTTAAAAAATGCTCAGTCAGATGCTTAACAGTCTTTATGGGTGCATTATTGAATGGATCAGTGGGAAAACACAATTTGACACTTAGGGGCTTCCTCAAATAAAAATCAAGTTACTTTTAATAGGGCTTAGAACTAACACAGTTTCTTAAGGTTTCATTAAAACCACCCTGTTACTTATCTCTATGAATAACAGAGTTTATATAAGGGCTCTCTTTAAGTTGATCTCTCACTTTCTTGCCTAAAAAAGATAACTGATGCTTTTATTTAAAAAAAAAAGATCAATAATTAATCTAGAGTATACTATCAGTCCTCAAACAACTTTGAAAACGTGGTAATATGTAACCATTTTTAAAATTTCATCTCTTAATATAATATCTATTTTGACCACAAAATAAATAAAACTTAACTTCAAAATATTTTTCAAGTAACTTTATTAGAATTTTCACTGAAACAATGTCAGAGTTACTTGTAACTTTGTTAAAAAGCAAAACTAGATAAGGTTATAGCTTTTATCAATTAAGTTTTAAACTTGTAAGTACATTAAAAATACACTAACTACAAAGTCTTTCATAATAACTGCATTCAACAATATAACCAACACATCTTTATTCTAATTCAAAGCATAAATCACTAAGTATCGTCTAGGGTCACAATAAGAAAACCTGCCCATGCAACTCTTACTACAGTCTGTATTCTTTAAATGTTCTTATAGTTTTCTTTCTGTGGATAAAACTAAACACTCTTATCTAAATCAATTTGGATGGAAACAATTTTATTTGGCTTAATCCTCCAGGTCTTAATCCATCATTGAGAAAAGTTAGAGAGGAGGCAGAAGATATGGAAAAACTCTTCTGTGTACCTTCGGGCTCACTCAGCAACTCATGTTGGGTTAGCTCTTACATACACAGGACCACCTGACCATGGGCACTTTCCACAGTAGCCTTGCCCAATCTCCGTCAACTCACAATTCAAATGTATTAAAATGTCAAAAAATCCAGAAACTTCTTCTCCCTTGGCCATTTTCAAGTCACTTTCTATAATCCTGTTTGGTTGGGGAAGAATGAGAAGTCTTCCTAATTCCTGTTTCCTTTACCTCTCTTTCTAGTCACTCACTATTCTCCTGCACCCTGGGGCACAGCCACGATTTAAAGGACATTTGGTCAGGGTAGCCTGTACCCAGAGGACACAACACAATTTTACCACTATTTTTAACTAAATGATCTGATCAGCTATATCATCATCATCTTAAACTCATATTAGGAATAATTCTGTTCAATATTAAGTTAAATGTTAGAATTATTCCAGACTAAGAGTCTCTTATTGCATCCTACATTCAGCTCTTTGAATTTTGCCTTTCAAATAAAAAATAATACTGAGTTTCTATAGTCTTAATTTATATGAAAATCTATATTCCAGTTATATAAATTCATATACCAATTATAATTAAGGGAGTGAAAATAATAAATATGTATAAAGGATAAATAAGAGTATGAAGGGAAAATATACCAGGAGAAACTACTTTAAAATCAAATTCTAGAGAATATTTTAAGGAAAAAATAGAGTGGATTAAAATTATAGTTGATAGTGAAAATTGATGCCCCTGAAATAAAGTAGAAAAATTGAATATTTATAAAGTAATTACAAATAATTAATTTTATTTAAAAGACATCATTAGGAAGTTCTTACAGCATTATAATAGTCTCATAAGTAGCAGAAGTGAATGGATTACTATTTGCAACGTTAATCTCCCCACCCCCACCCACAGTAACATGCATCTCTGGCAGGAAAATTTGTGAAATTCCACTGATTTTCTGAAACCTTTAGAGCTTTCTTGTTTATTATATCTTCTACTTATAAAGTAAGTAGTTTCAAGTAAAAATAACCAACCATTGTCTCATATTGTTTTGGTGTTTGTTTTTAGTGAACATTTAGTGATGTTTCTAATTCTTCATCAAATCTGTACTTGGAGCGGAAAAACAAAGCATGAGGTTTTTACTGACTGTGCTTTGACACATACTCTGGAATAATGTGTTTATTAAACATTAGTGGTTAATAATAAAAGTCAATTTAGTAAATGCTAGAATCACCTGTTAAATAAATACAAGCAAACATCCACCCTATCAGCTCCTATTACAGTTTTATTGAATAAATATACAGAAGGCTAAATATTGAAAATGCTATGTGTTAGGGACTCTTGAAATGGCATAGGGTAAGTCTCCTGAGTTTCAGCACCTGGTCCATATCTGGCAGCAGGTTAGAAAATACTGTGCAGACATTAGAAGGTGGAGCTTTGGAGATGAACTCCAAACCTTTGAGATTTTCCTGCCAAATCCCACCTCCTGGTGACTCTCTGCTTCTGAACTGTGAAAGCAACTTGAAGAGCTCATTCCACATTTCTACTCCCATGTTTTCCCAGCCATGAGACTCTATTCCTCTGGAAAAACTAAGCCAGAATTAACCCTTTCTTTTTTGAATTGTCCCCAGCAACAGGAATGGGCTACGTTTTTTCAAATCTCAGAAACAGAAAGAAAATTAGTACTCTGCCAAACCTGGTGACTCAGTTCTACCTCACAAGGTATCATGCTAGAAGGAAAAAACAATTCCTGAATATTCCCTCTGAACTCTACATATAGTTCCTGGACAGACAGATAGACAGACAGACAAACGGACAGAAACACACAAACACATAAACATTCAAACAAGCATACTCATATACACACAAATACAGATAAACACAAACACACACACACACACTCAGACACACACACACAAACACATATACAAACACATATACTTACGAACACACACTCACATACATTCACATTCACACACTCACATAAATGCACAAATACAGATACACACACACACACACACACACACACACACACACACACACAAGATGAATGTATAAAGCTTCAAAAGTAGACCTGGCTTATTTATTTATATTTATCCTATTGAGCCATTTTAACAGCTAGAAAAAGTTATTTATTGACTTTGGTCATAACTTTATAACTATTTGAGTCTTATATATCATACAATTTACTATTTACTTATTGGTGTGTTGATTACTTCAGTGTACAGATTCTGACTTTACAGTCCATATCATATGTTTCTGGTAGTTGGTGGACAGTTTTCAGAGGAGGCTTCTTGTTCCCATCATGTAGCTCTGAGGAATAAAAATTCTGGTACTAGAGCTTGGCCTTAGATAACTGTACCTGCTAAGGAATGTCATTGGTCCCAATTTTCTTATATTTAAAAATGAACAAAATGAGCATAAAACATCTTATAAATATGACATTATATCTTTCACACAAGCAAAATATGTTTTATTTGCTTTCAGATAAGTGAAATATGCTTTATTTCCTTCAGGAATTTCTATTTTCATTTTATATAGTTTAAAGATCTTTTGACCTTAAATGAATGATTTTCACTTGCTTTATTGTGCTTGTGAGAGACAGAGCTTTTGAAAATTTTCAGGAATGTCTATAGCAGCCAAGCTACCTACTTTATTTGAATTGTGTATTTATTTACCCTGCATTCACTTATTTAAATTCACAAAACATTTAAGCAGCTCATGATGATTAAAAAAAAAAACTTGCTATTGTATGTGAATTATGTTGCTTTGCCTATAGCAAATATGAGTAAATCTTACCTAGTAGTGATTTTCATTATCAATGAAAATGATTCATTTGCTAATGAAAAATGCCAAATACTCAATGTGTAGATAAAATCTGAACGTTTGTCTAGATTTCTCATCTGGTAAACAACAACTATTACTGTGTTTTCTGATTCAAGTAAATCCCACTTAGGGACAGAAGTGTTATTTAAAGGAATCATATTTGTGTCATAAAATATTTATGGTCTTAATTTTTATTCTTATTCTTTCAAGAAAAATTCAATATAAATTTCGATGGCTCCTGATATAGCAAAATACCTAGGTAAAGATATTTTATCTTATACTGATTTTTAATACATTTTACTACTGGGGATTTTCAAATAAAGAACACAAAAATATATATGACATGTCACTCAATAGTCATTTAAAAATATAATTAATCCTTCCTTTAATTTGCTTTTAATTTATACATTACCCAAGAAAATAATGTTAATACTCCCTAATTATTCGTCTCACTCTAGTGAGAATAAAAAATATTATGAAATTCATCTCTTTACTATTTTAAGAATTGTATTGTCTATCTAAATGTAAATATTTCTATGCTACTTAGGTTGCAGTTTTAAGAGGAAGAGATTTTTGAACTCTATTTTAGATGCTATTCCATGATAGTTTTAATTTTTTTCTTTAGTGAGTAAGTTTTTAACAAGCAACGATTTTGGTCTGGTTTTTAATTCATTCTTTGCATTAGCCATTTTATGCTTGTACTTGTACTTGAAAACATAGCTCATGAGAGACCAAGTTCCCTAAATTTACTGAGAATTCCTTTATTATATACGTAGTGGTTAATCCCTTCTGCAAGCTTATATTGCAGACTTATAAAGACTATATACATAGTGTTTGTTGGGTTCAATATAAATGGGATTTATACACATTTTGGTAAATTATCACTAACATTTGGTCAGATGATGCTTATGCTCTTTATATTCACCCCTGGTCACTAGCCATCATATCTACATACCCAATATTATATAAAGCTGACATTTCAGCTGTTTTATTTTATAAACTACAAATAAATATGTGACCATAGGTCATTGCAGAATTCGAATCTCCTTGTCTGCTATTCACGTGTGCATTTATAAAGGTGTGGAGGTATTATAATACTAGCATTTTATATGCTGCTTATATATGAGACATGATTTAGTATATTTTAGTTTTTCCATCTATTCCCACCACCATTACTTGCATCAATGAGAAAAACTAATGCTAATTCAAAGGCTGTCATTCCTATGAGTGAAAACTCTTTTCTAACATTTACTGGGATAATGAACAAAGACTGTAGCATTAATGGCAGATAAGGACATTTGCATGAATTTTAGATGTCAATTCTAGTGGTTGGTGTTCTCCAGCCAATACTTGAGTATGAATCTCTGATAGGAATACTGACTACAGACCACTGGATTTGTATTATGATGAAAACATCTATTTAGTATTGAACAACTATGGTGACATTATTTAATATCAATGATGAATTACATATTTCAAAATAAATTGTATACTTTAAATCATTGATATCATTTCAGACATGGGATCTTATTGAAGCTTCCCTTTTTAAAAATAAAATGTCTTTTAGAATAGTTTAATTTTAATAGCAGAATTCACTGGAGGATACAGGTTTTCATATACCTCTCAGGTTTAGCCTTATTATCAAAACTGACAGAGTATCACATTAATTTTAAAACAGTGAACCCATATTAATTCAGGAGTATACTTAGTTCATAGTTCTGAAGTTGACACTTATTCTTGGTGTTAAATATTCTATAGATTTGGAAATTGATCCATAGTATTTTTACAAAATAATATTTGATAGATTGTGCTGGCTGATTTGTCTCTCTCTCCTTGGACAGTTTCAAAATCCCAAATGTCCATTTCAAAGTTTTTTTAAATTATCCATGGATAAGTTATTTTTAGTTTATCTATGTGAATTGTTGTTTTGAGTGCTTTACAATGCTTCTTTTAGATCAAATTATATGTTGGCCTTAAATCACACATTAACCTGTAAAGAACTTGTAATCCAGCATCATGGTTGCTCTAGCTAGATATCACATTCAAAGGGCTAGGTCCATATGATCTGATTGGAATGCAGACACACAGCGTACCTTTCTTCCCTCTTGATGGAGTACACACACAAACTGAGTACACATCTTCAAGGTAAAATTAGTTTGTAGAAGGAAGCAGCCTTGTTTGAAAGTAACATCTAGTTAAGGGATAGACAAAGTGATGAACCACAGAAAGATGTGGCAGAATAGCATATGCTCAACTGTCACAAGAACAGCACAGGAAAGATGTTATTTAAAAACGGGGGGGGGGGGAGAGAGAGAGAGAGAGAGAGAGAGAGAGAGAGAGACAGAGACAGAGACAGAGAGACAGAGAGACAGAGAGACAGAGAGACAGAGACAGAGGGAGGGTGAGGGTGGGGGGAATCAGTTCAGTTCAATTGGGAGTCTGAGCAGAGTGTACAGCACAGTGGACTTCAGGCAGTTGAAGCCAGAGAATAACAAAAACGAATAATGAACCAGATTTAAAAAGATTGACTGCCAGACAGAAGATAAGGCAAGGCCTGTGATTGGTCAGTGAAAAGGAAAGGTGGGCAAAAAGTTCATGAGGGGGAAAAGAGGAGAAGATGAAGGAGGAGAAGGATGACCCACTCCCATGCAGCTTTAGATAGCCACATGCTATTCTGCCACATGAATATCTTATAAGGGATGGATTATTACAGGACAATTTGTCTTATTTAGGTGGGCAGTTTGTATCAAAATCATTTTGCTCTGAATTTATTGTGTAGACATTTCGCGGAGTGATAATGTATTGATATAAATCTGATTGATAATTACAAACTTCGAGAGTTTTGATATTGTAGAGTTAGTGTTACTGGGAATTGTGACAATAATCACAGGGGGCAGAGATTGGGAATGTGTGTAGAGTTCACAGCAGACAATCACAAGAAGGTGGCCACTGCTGGGGCCAGAGAGTAGCAGACACCAGCTTGGGGCTAGCAATGGAGGCATAGATTGCTGGGAACAAAGAGTAGCAGGAAGCAGCATGGTATAGTGCCTGGAACCTTTAGCCATTTCCTTCCTTCATTCCTTCCTTCCTTCCTTCCTTCCTTCCTTCCTTCTTTCCTTCCTTCCTTTCTTCCTCCCTCCCTACCTGCCTATCTACCTCCATCCCTCCCTCCTTTCTTTCTTTCTTTCTTTCTTTCTTTCTTTCTTTCTTTCTTTCTTTCTTTCTTTCTCTTTCTTCCTTTCTTCCTTCCTTCCTTCCTTCCTTTATTTCTTTCTTTCTTCCTCTTCCTTCCTTCCTTCCTTTCTTTCTTTCCTTTTTTCTTTCTTTCTTTCTTTCTTTCTTTCTTTTTTCCTTTCTTTATTTCTTTATTTCTCACTCTCTTCTGTCTTCTTTTTTTAAAGGAACATTCTTTATTGGGTTTTTTTTTTAACTTACATTTCAAATGTTATCCACTTTCCTGATTTCCCTCAAGAAACCCCATCTCATCTCCCTTCCCCTGCTCCTATAAGCATGCTTCCAGAACCTCCCACCCACCCCCCCTTCTTCCATCCCTGACATTCCCCTACACTGGGGCATCTAGCCTTGTCAGGACCAAGGATTTCTTCTTCCATTGATGTCCAATTTCCTATATTTACCTCTACACAGAGCAATCATTGAGATGCTGTGAGAAGCCAGATTGAATCAGTCAGCTCGAAGAGGAATTTGAGCCAGAACAGCTGAGTTAAACCCACCAGGCAGAGTTCAAAAAGAACTAGGCTGGTTTTCCACGAATAAGCCTCTGAGACAGCAATTACATCTGACAAATAAAAGTTATTTTTTTTCCATTACCCCATATTAAATATACAAAAGTACACACCCACACACACAGAGAGAGGGAGCAGGAGAGGAGAGAGAGAGAGAGAGAGAGAGAGAGAGAGAGAGAGAGAGAGAGAGAGAGAGAGAGAAAAGCAAAGTACTTTTTTGCCTTCTTTTCATTGTTTAATTTATTTACATTTCAAATGTTATCCCCCTTTAAAGTGTCCCATCCACCAGTGCCCTATACCCTCCCCTGCCTCTATGAGGGTGCTTCCTCACCCCTGCCTCAGCACACTAGCATTATCCGATCCTGGGTCATCAAGCCTCTGCAGGACCAAGGGCTCCCCTCCTAGTGACACAAGATAAGACAACCCTTTGCTACATATTCAGCTGGAACCATGGGTCCCAATCCCCAGTGCACCTTTTGGTTGTGGTTTAGTGCCTGGGAGCATAGGGAGTGGGGTCTGGTTGGTTATAGTGTTGCTCTTCTCATGAAGTAACAAATACCTTCAGCTCCCATGTGTGAACTGTCCTCCCTTTCTATACCCTCTCATCTCTCCCTCCCAGTTCCTTCTCTCTCTCTATTTCCCAAAGATTATTTTCTCCCTTCTGAGTAGGACTGTGGCATCCACAATTCTGCGTGATCTTGTTTCCTCTTGGGTTTCATATGATCCGTGCATTGTATCATGGAAATTTCGAGCTTTTCTTTGGCTAATATCCACTTATCAATGAGTACATGCCACATGTGTTCAGTTGTGACTGGGTTACCTCACTCAGGATGATATTTACTAGTTCCATCCATTTGCCTGTGAATTTCATGAAGACATTGTTATTAATAACTGAGTAGTACTCCACTGTGTAAATGTATGATATTTTATGCATCCATCTCTCCGCTGAGGAACATATGGGTTATTTCCAGCTTTTGGTTATTATAAATAAAGCTCCTATGAGCACAGTGGAGAATATGTCCTTGTTATATGTTGGAGCATCTTTTGGGTATATGCCCAGGAATATTATAGCTAGGTCCTCAGGCATAACTATCTCCAATTTTCTGAGGAGCCACCAGACTGATTTCCAGAGTTGTTGAACCAGCTTGCAATCCTACCAACAATGGAGGAGTGTTCCTCTTTCTCCACATCCTTGCCAGCATCTGCTGCCACCCGAGTTTTTGATTTTAGCCTTCTGATTGGTAAGAGGTGGAATCTCAGGGTTGTTTTGATTTGTATTTTCATGATTTTTGGGATTCTGTAAACCCCACCCATCAGTTATCTGCCAACAGCCAGATATACCCCACCCCTCAGTTACCTGGGAATAGCCAGGTATGCTTCACCCCGGTGATGGTGACCTGACACCATAAAAGAGGCTGAATGCCCCCTCCTCTCTGTCTTGCTCTTGTTATCTTGCACTCTTACTCTCCCTCTATTGCTCTCTTCCCTTTACCTCTCCTCTTCCCCTATTCTTCCCCCCTCCCTCCATGTTCTCATGGCTGACCTCTATTCCTCTACTCCTCTCTTCTCTCTTCTCTCTCTCTCTCTCTGTCTCTCTCTCTCTCTCTCTCTCTCTCTCTCTCTCTCTCTCTGTCTGTCTGACTGTCTGTCTGTCTATTTCTCTGTCTCTCTCTCTGTCTCTTTCTCTCTCTGTCTCTATCTCTCTCTGTCTCTGTCTCTGTCTCTCTCTCTCTCTGCCTTTACTACCCTCTTAACTCCTCCATGACTTGAATAAACTCTATTCTTTACTATATAATCATGTGCTGGTCCCTCACAGGGGAAGAAATTCCCAACATGGGCTCCCAGAAGCATCTCCTTTGCCCCGAGACCTCACCACACCTCCATGGGCCATATTCACCCCTACTCTCTTCATCCTTTTCGTAACATTGGTGCTGAAAAATCTTTTAACAACATTGGTGCCATAACTTTTAAGGACATTGGTGCCCTGTGTAAGGAGATTAGATTTCCTCACTACCGTATATCTCTTTTTCTTTTCAATGATGACTAAGGATTTTGAACATTTTTGCCTTTTAAATCAAGGATTTTACAGATATTTCTATCAGTAATATGAAAATTTTTAGCATATATTAGCTATGATTTCACTTGTACTAATTTTTCTTTGTTTCCTTTCACATCGGCATCCTTTCTGCTATCTTGATTGTTGGTAACAACTTTTTCTTCTGCCTTTAATTTTTCTTTTGCAGCTACTGCATTTAAAAACTACATTAGCAGTCATCAGTTTAGTGGCTCCTTAATTTCACATCAAAATCTCTAGACTCTATAAGTGCTTATGATTTTTGACTAGACTTAAGCACATAATTCATGGCCCACAACCATTTATAAAGAAAGGTAGTTTCTCAGCAGCATTTTTCCTGTCATCTGGGGCTAGGTTAGCCACTACTTTGAAGTTATGTGTCCTAGACCAGCTAGGTCAAGCAACAAGTTCCCCAGGGCAGGAGTGAGGATTGAAAGAAAAAAGAGACAGTCAAGATTGTAATATGACTTTGGCCCATCTTGAGACTAAAGTGAAGCCTTCTTTATTCAGTCTTCTTTTAAACCACTTTAATTACATGCAGAAAGATAACGTCAGTTCTGAGTGAGGGGAGCAAGTTAACAATCAAAAATCTTGTGAATATCTTCAAGGAGGCCAGGTGTGAAGCTCAGGGACAAGAGGGGATCCCAAGAGACAAAGAGACTGCCACACCTACATCTGATGAGCTGGCCCTGAGCTACAGGTGTAAATGTCCTGTCCTGAGCTACAACTCTAAGAGTTTGCCCTGAGAGTCAAATGCAAATATTCTTATCCCAGAGCATAGGACCTGACTGAGTACAGGACCAGAGTCAGATTCCTGCCTTGACCAGCTTCTGATTGTCCTGGTGAAGTAAAAATAATGAAGTAAAAAATTCCTGCCACCAACTGTCCAGAGGCGCCAAAATGCTCTTCACAGCTATGTTATGTTCAAACAGTATCACTTTGCTTATTTCTTTGATGAAAAAAAAACTTTCTATTATTTGATCATACCAGGTAATGTTAAAGCTAAAATTTGTAAATTGGTATGCATCTAACCATCCCTGACATTTACCTCTTAAATAGCAATGAAAGAAACTAAAATTCAAGCATCTTCAAAATTACATCTTATAATATTGACTGGTCACCAGTCCTTTTCATGTTATTGAAAGTCTGAATAAATAATTGGCCTAGTAAGAAAGAATGAGGTTTGTGCCTTTCCTTCCCTTCCTAAGCATATCTGTCTTCAGTGCCATAGACAGTGCTGGGTACTGAGCCAGATTCCCACAGTGAAACAATTGACTTGGCTTCACAGGGACAACATACAAACAGCAGTTTGTCAACAGGATTCACATTAGTGGCAGAACATTTTTGGCAGAACAGAAGCATCCTTCTGGGCACCATGACAAGTACAACCACTGTTCTTCATTCAAAGCTCCTCTATGTAAATGGCCAAATTAATTTTTAAAAATTGAAAATGTGATACATTTTATTGAAAGTTATTTTTTTAAAGGAAGGAAAAAAGTACCATAGAATCTCTGCTACAACAAATGTTACCTCTTGCTGTTTATTCTTGATCAGTATAAACCTATAACTTCCTGATAATTGTAAATAGACTAATAATTCATGTTTTCTTAAGTTTAACCAACATTGATAAAGATATTTGATAATATATTTGAAAAATGCACTTTGACTTAATGATGATCAAAGTACTATAACATTTCCTGGTTTTAAATTAATACTGGGACCACTTATGCTCAAATTTCTGGACCAAGAGGAACCTGGCCTGAGCCACAAGGTCACAGGAACCAAAGAGCAGTCTGGGACAGGATTACAAGCTGGTATGAGCACTGTGAAAATCAATCTGACTGTTCCTCAGAAAACTGGACATACTACTACCTCCTGAGGATCCAACTATACTGTAACTACTGGGCATATATCCAAAAGATGCTTCAATATATAACAAGAACACATGCTCCACCATGGTCATAGCACCCTTACTTATATCAGCCAGAAACTGTAAAGAACCCAGGTGTCCTTCAACATAGGACTAGATACAGCAATTGTGGTACATGTACACAATGAATTACTACTCAGCTATTAAAAACAATGAAATAATGAAATCCCTAGGCAAGTGGATGGAACTGGAGACTATCATCCTGAGTGAGGTAACCTAATCTTAAAAGAACACACATGGTATGCACTCACTGATAAGCAGATACTAGCCCAAAAAGCTTAGAATATCCATGAAACAATCCACAAACTTTATGAAACTCAAAGGGAGGGGGGCAGAATGTGGATGCTTCAGTCTCTCTAGAAAGGAATAACAAAAATTCATGGGAGGAAATAAAGGGACATAAAGAGAGGGGGAAATTAAAGAAAAGATCATCCATAGATTGCCTCACATGGAGATCCATCCCTTATGCAGCCACCAAACCATTGCTGATGCCAAAAAGTGCTTACTGGCAGACGTCTGATATGGATGCATCCTCAGAGGCTCTGCCAGAGCTATACTGATACAGATGAGGATACTTGCAGCTAACTGTCGAACTGAACATGGGGACCCCAATGAAGGAGCTAGAGAAAGGATGAAAGAAATGAAAAGGTCTGCAACCACATGAAAAGAGCAACGTTGTAAACCAACCAAATCCTCCACAGCTCACAAAAACTAAAATATCAACCAATGAGTAAACATGGTGAGACCCATGGCTCCAGGTGCATATGTAGCACAGAACAGCATTGTTTGGCATCATTGGGAAGAGAGGTCTTTGTTCCAGTGAAGGTATGTATTCCCAGTGTAGGGGAATGCCAAGGTACTGATGTGGCGAGGGTTGTTGGGAAAGGGAGCACCTTCATGGAAGCAAGGGAAGAGGGAAGTAAGAAGGAGGGATTAATGGGAAAGGGTATAACATTTAAAATAAAAATACAGAGAATATCCAATATATTAAGGGAGGGGAGAGAGATCCTTACACTTTCCACCTGTGCCGAAAGCTGAACCTGTGCCACAGCTCCCTCTACCCAGACCCTGCTGGGAGAGAGCTGGTCCTCTAGTAATGCTGACACACAAGCTTACAAGAGGGTCAAGCCATGATCAGAATCAGCAAGACCAGCTAACACCAGAGATAAGCAGATAGCTAGAGGCAAGTCCAAGTACCTAAGCAATAGAAACCAAGGTCACTTGGCATCATCAGACTCCAGATCCTCCACCAAAGCAAGTCCTGGATATTCCAAAACTCCAGAAAAGCAAGATCCTGGTTTAAAATTACAACTCATGATAATGTTAGAGGAATTTAAGAAGGTCTTAAATAACTCCCTTAAAGAAATACAGGGTAATACAGGTAAACAGGTAGAACCCCTTGAAGAGGAAACACAAACATAAACCCAACAGATGAAGTAATTCAACAGACCCATCCAGGATCAAAAATTAAAAATAGAAAGAATAAAGAAATCACAAAGAGGGACAACCATGGTGATAGAAAACCTAGGAAAAGATCAGGAGTCATAGATACAAACATCACCAACAGAATACAAGAGAGAAAATCTCAAGGGTAGAAAACATTGACACAATAGTAAAAAAAATTATATATATATATATTTAATAATAATTATAATATTATATATATATATATATATATATATATATATATATATATATATATATATATATATATATATAATGCATAAGGTTCCTAACCCAAAACATCCAGGAAATTCGGACACCATGATGAGATCAAACATGAGGATAATAAGTATGGAAGAGAGAGAAGATCCCCAACTGAAAGAGCCAGTAAATATTTTCAACAAAATTATAGAAGAAAACTCCCTTAACCTAAAGAAAGAGATGTCCATAAACATACAAGAAGACTACAAAACTCCAAATAGATTGGACCAGAAAAGAAATTCCTCCTGTCATGTTATAGTCAAAACATAAATGCACAAAACAAAGAAAGAATATTAAAAGCAGTAATGAAAAATATCAAGTAACATGTGAAGGCAGACATTCTCAACAGAGACTATGAAATCCAGAAAATCCTGCGCAGATGTGATACAGATCCTTAAAGAACACAAATGTCTGCCCAGGCTATTATATCCAGCAAAACTCTAATTTAACATAGATGGAGAAACCAAGATATTCTAAGAAAAAAACTAAATTTATACAATATCTTTTCAAAAATCCAATTCTACAAAAGATAATATATGAGAAATTTCAAAACAAGGAGGGAAACTACACTCTAGGAAAAGCAAGAAAATAATCTTTTCTCAACTAACCCAAAAGAAGACAGCCAAACATACATAATTCCATCTCTAATAACAAAAATAAGAGGAAACAACAAACATTACTCCTTAATATCTCTCAACCTCAATGGACTCAATTCCCTAATAAAAAGACATAGACTAACAGACTGGATATGTAAACAAAATCCAGCATTTTGCTGCATACAGGAAACACACCTAGGTGACAAAGACAGACAAAATGTCAGAATAAAATGCTGAAAAACAATTTTCAAAGCAAATGGTCACAAGAAACAAATTGGAATAGCCATTTTAATATGAAATAAAATTGACCTTCAGCCAAAAGTTATCAAAAAAGATAAGGAAAGTTACTTCATTCTTGTCAAAGGGAAAAGCCACCAAGATTAGATCTCAATTCTTAATATCTATTCTCCAAATACAAGGGTACCTCCTTTCATAAAAGAAAACTTGGTAAAGCTCAAAGCACACATTGCACCTCACACATTAATAGTAGGAGATTTCAACACTGCACTCTCATCAATGGACAGATCATGGAAACATAAACTAAACAGAAACACAGCAAATTTATACATAGGAATAAAATGTGAAAGCTTAAAATATGCAAAGTATTAAAAAATAAATTAAAAAATAAAATGTTGATATTTATAGTGTTTTAAAAAGAAGATTTGAATTACTGTGAACTGATAGCAACAACTCTCTTAAATGTCTAGAAACTAAAATGAATTTATGATTAATAAACCTTTCATTTATTGCCAATACTGTTCAAAATGGTAAACATACATTTCTTTTGTTTGGTTAGAATTATAAACACATATGTATGCCAATGTGTGACTTAACATTACTCCTGACCAACACTGGAAGGTCTTTTCTTATGCTTTGTACCCCAACTAATAGAAATGCTGTTTAGAGAGATTTGGAAATCAAAAAGGCGTATTGAAAATTGACAGTATTACAATTTAATCAACAAGTCTTTGGCAGCAGTTCTCAACCAGTGAGACATGATTCCTTTGACAAACCTCTGTCTCCAAAAATATTTATGTTGTTATTCACAACAATAGAAAATTTGTAGTTATGAAATTGCAACATAAATAATTGTTGTGGTATCCTTAGTCATAAGGGAAATGCAAGTCAAAACAACCCTGAAATTCTACCTCACACCAGACAGAATGGCTAAGAACAAAATCTCAAGTGACAGCAGATGCTGAAAAGAATGTATGTATAGAAAGAACAGTTCTCCACTGATGGTGGAATTGTAAAGTGGTACAACCACTCTAGAAATCAGTCTGGCGCTTCCTCAGAAAATGAAAACACAAACAAAAGGAAGTATGGAAATGGAAAACCTTGGAAAGAGGTCAGAAATTACAGATGAAAGCAGCACTAGCAGAATACAAAAGATTCAAGAGATAATCTCGGGTATAGTAGATACCATAGAAGAGGTTGACACAACTATCAAAGAAAATTCAAAACACAAAAAACTCTAAACCCAAAAAAATCCAGGACACAATGAAAATACTAAGTCTAAGAATAATTGGAATAGAGGGGAACAAAGATTCCCAGCTCAAAGGACTTAAAAACATTTTCCACAAAATTCATAGAAGTAAACTTCCCCAACCTAAGGAAAGAGATATAAATATACAAGAAGCTTATAGAACATACAACAAATGGAGACAGAAAAGAAAATCCTCTCATCACATAATAATCAAAAGGCTAAATGCACAGAAAAAAGAAAGATTATTTAAAGCTGCAAGAGAAAAGGGTCAAGCAACATATGAAGTAGGGCCAAACAGAATTACATCAGACTTCTCAACAGACACTAAAAGACAAAAGAGCCTGGTGAGAGGTCATGCAGACTCTACGAGAACATAAATTGCAGCCCAGGGTACTATACGCAGTAAAATTCTTAATCAATATAGATGGAAAAACCAAATATGTTGAGAAAAAAATAAAATCCAAACAGTATTATCTACCAATCCAGCACTACAGAGGATTCTAGAAGAAAAATTCCAACACAAGGAGGGTACCGACCTCAAGGAAAAAATATTAATTATCTCACAACAAAAAAAAAGAGGAGAACCACATGCACATAATGCCACCTACAAAAACAAAATAACAGGAACTATTAGCCTTCTTTAATATCTCTCAATATTAATGGATTCAACTCACCTATAAAAAGACATAAACTAACAGACTGGATACACAAACAAGATCCAAAATTTTGCTGCATATAGGAAACATATTTCTATAAGAAAGACTGATACTACCTCAGATTAAAAGACTGGCAAAAGGTCTTCCAATCAAACAGTCCAAAGAAACAAGATGGAGTTGCCATCTTAATGTCCAATAAAATAGACTATCAACCAAAAGTTATCAAGTGAGTTGAAGAAGGAAACTGCATATTCATCAAAGGAAAAGTTCACCAAAAGAAAGTCTCTGTTCTGAACATCTATGTCCCAAACACAAGAGCACCCACATTCATAAAATAAATTTTTACTAAAGCTCAGAACACACATCAAATCTACTTCAACAACTCACTCTCACTGATGGACAGGTCACTGAAACAAAAACTAAACAGAAACACAGAGAAACTAATAGAGGTTATGAACCGAATGGATTTAACAGAAATCCACAGAACATTTCACTTTAAAGCAGAATACATACCTTCTTTTCAGCACTTCATGGAAACTTCCTCAAAATTGACCAAATAATTGGGCACAGAAAAAGACACACACACAAAAAAAAGACGATTAAAATAATTCTATTCATCCTATTAGACCACCAGGCCTAAGGAGGGGTTTCAATAACAACAAAAACTACAGAAAGCCCACAAACATGTGGAAACAGAACAAACTCCTTAGTCATTGATAACTTTGTCAGGAGAAATAAGGGAAGAAATAAAAGACTTCCTGAAATTCAATAAAAATGATGACACAACATATGCAAACTTATCAGACACAATGAAAGCAGTGCTATGAGGAAAATTACTAACAATAAGTGCCCTGGTAAAGAAACTGGATAGATCCTATATTAGCAACTTAACAGCACACCTGAGAGCTCTAGAACAAAAAGAAGCAAACACACCCAAGAGGAGTAGAAAGCAGGAAATAGTCAAACTCAGGGCTGAAATCAACCAAATGAAAACAAAAAGAATGATACAAAGATTCAATGAAACAAACAAACAAAAATAACAACAAAAAGCTGGTCCTTAGAGAGAATCAACAAGATAAATAAAACCCTAACCAACTACCTAAAGGGGCCCAGAGGCAGCAACCAAATTAACAAAATCAGAAAATAAAAAGATATAACAACAGAAATGGAGGAAATTAAAAGAATCAGATCCTACTAAAGTCTAGATTCAACAAAATTGGAAAATCTAGATGAAATGGATGGTTTTCTAGATGGATACAACATACCAAATATAAGTCAAGAGCAGGTAAACTTTCTAAAGATGCCCATATCCCCTAAGAAAATAGAAGTCTTTCAAAAAAATACCACCCAAACAGCCAGATGGCGTTAGTACAGAATTATACCAGAACTTCAAAGATGGGATAATACCAACATTATTCAAATTATTCCATAAAATAGAAACAGAAGGAACATAACCTAATTCTTCTTATGAAGTCACAATTACTCTGATACCTAAATCACACAAAGACACACACAAAAAAAAGAACTTCAGACCAATTTTGCTTCTGAATATCATTGCAAAAATACTCAATAAAACTATTGAAAACTTTCTCAAATGAAGAATATCGAATGGCTGAGAAGCAACTAAATATGTTCAACATCCCTAGTCATCAGGGAAATGCAAATCAAATCAACCCTGAGATTCTACCTAAGACTAGTCAGATGGCTAAGAAAAAAAAAAAAAAAAAAAACTCAGGTGACAATAGATGCTGATGAGGATATGCAGAAAGAGGCACTTTTCTCCACTGTTGGTGGGATTGCAAGCTGGTACAACAACTCTGGAAATCATTCTAGAGCTTCCTCAGAAAAATGAACATGGTACTACCTGAGTACCAGGCTATACCACTCCTGTGCATATACAAAAATTATGCTCCAATATATAACAAGGACACATGCTCCACTACATTCATAGCAGCCTTATTTATGGTAGCCAGAAGCTGGAAAGAATCCAGATGTCCTTCATCAGAGGAATGGATACAGAAATGTGGTACGTTTATATTACTACTCAGCTATTAAAAACATTGGCTTCATGAAATTCTTAGGCAAATGGATGGAACTAGAAAATTTCATCCTGAGTGAGTTAACTCGGACACAAAAGAATACAGATGGTATGCACTCACTGATAAGTGGATATTTGCCAAAAAGTTCAGAATACGTAATATTTGTAGATTCTTTAGTCCTTCATTGAAGTGGGAACAAAATCCTCACAGAAGCAAATACATGGTAGAATAGTGGAGCACCTACTAAAGGAAAGGTTGTCAAGAGACTATCCCACCTGGGGATCTATCCCCAATGCATCCACCAATCCCAATCACTATCTCTGATGCCAAGTAGTGCTTGCTGCCAGGAGCCTGATATGGATGGATGTCTCCCGAGAGGCTCTGCCAGGACCTTACTAATACAGATTAAGATTCTTGCAGCTAAAGTGTACCCATGACTTCATCCACATATGTAGCAGAGGATGGCAATTTCTGACATCAATAGGAAGACAAGCCCTTGGTCCTGTGAAGGTTCATTTCCCCAGTGTAGGGGAATGCCAGGGTGTTGAATTGGGAATGAGTAGATGGGAACATGCTCATAGAAGCAGGGGAAGTCGATATAATAAAGGGCTAATATCCAAAATATATAAGGAACTCAAAAAAAAAAAAAAAAAAAAAAACAACAACAACAAAAAGCACCCCAAACCTAAAAATCCTAATCAAAAAAATAGGATATAGAACTAAACAGAGAATTCATCACAGAGGAATGTTGAATGGCTGATAAACACTTAGAGAAATGTTCAAAGTCCTTAGTGATCAGAGAAATGCAAATCAAAATGACCCTGAGAGTTCATCTTACACCAGTCAGAACAGCTAAGAACAAAACTTCAGGTGCCAGCATGTGTTGGCTATGATGCAGAGAAAAAACAGTCTTCTATTATTGCTGGGATTGCAAACTGGTACAACCACTCTGGAACTCAATCTGCACATTCCTCAAAAAATTAGAAATAGATCTACCCGAATATCCAGTTATTCTACCCTTGAGCATATACCCAAATGCTCCACTATGCTACAGGAACACTTGCTTCATTATGTTCATTGTGGCCTTATTTGTGATAGCCAGAAGCTAAAAACAACCTGGATTTCCCACAAAAGAAGAATGGATACAGGAAATGTTGTTTATTTACATAATGGAATACTACTCAGCCATTAAGAACAAGGACATCCTGAGTTTTGCAGGCAAATGGATGGAACTAGAAAATATGCTGAGTGCGGTAACTCAAACCCAAAATGACATGCATGGCATGTACTTGCTGATAGGTGGATATTAGCCAAATAATAAAAATAAAAAGTAAATAATACCTAGGATACAGTCCACAGAACTCAAAAAGTCTAACAAGTGGAAAGGCCAAAGTGGGGATGTCTCAATTGTACGTGGGAGGGAGAAGAAAACAATCACAGGAAGGGGGAGAGATGAAGGGAGGGTCCCTTGTTGGGAAAGGGGGCAAGAAGAGAAAGAAGGGAACATGTTCAGGTATTGGGTGGTGGAAAAGAACTGAATCCCTGAGGGCCAATAGAAAGAATAGAAACAGGAGAACTTGGAATGTAGGAGGTCAAAGAAACCTCCAGAATCTACCAAAGACCTGGGAAGTGAGATGCTCTTAGGACTCAAAGCTAGAGAGCTTTGATAAAATGCTGCACAGTAGGGCAAGGTAACTTGCAAATCCCACCTCCAGCAGAAAAAAATGGGGCATCAAGTGATGGGTGGGGTTGTTATCCCACAGTCAAAAACCCTGATCCACAATTGTCTCTTTCTTAAAGTACTCCAGAGACAAAATGGAGAAGAGCCTGAGGAAATGGAGGTCCAGTGATAGGCCCAAAGTGGAATCCAGCTCAAGGGGAGCACCTAAGGCCTGACACTACTGCTGATGGTATAGAGTGCTCACAAAAAGGGGCCTATCATGTTTGTCCTTCCAAAGACCCAATAAGCATCTGAAAGGGTCAGATGCAGATTTATAAGCTCAACCATTTGGCAGAAGCTGCTGACCCCTGTGATTAAACTAGGGAAAAGCTGGAAGAAGCTGAGAAGGGCAACCCTGTAGGAGGACCAGAAGTCTCAATTAAGCTGGACCCCCAGAATCTCTCTAACACTGGACCACCAACCAGTCAGTATACCCCAGCTGATATGAGTCCCCCAACACCTATACAGCAGAGAACTGCTAGGTCTGGGTTCAGTCAAAGAAGATGCACCTAACCCTCAAATGTCTAGAGGCCCTTGGGAGTAGGTAGGTCTGGTGAAGTGGGGGATGGGGTGAGGGCATCCTGGGGTTGGGTGTGAAGGTATGGGATGTGGAACAGTCAGAGTGTTCATCGAGAAGAGGATAAAATCTGGAGTATAAAAAAACAAGATTAAATAAAATTTTAAAAAGTTAAAAAAAAAGAGAGAATGAATCAGTGATTCCACTAAAGAAAGATAAAGGATAAAAATGCAAATAAACACCAGGCATCTTCGTATATTTCTCAGGAATAAAAATTGTAAGTTGAAACTATAATTAAATATCACTTCATAGCTGTCAGAATGAGGACTACCAGAAAACAACAAGTATTTGAAAAACTTGATTTAAAGAAGTCACTCTACTACACCTCTTTCAGAATTTAGTAGATACATCCTTATGAAAAGCTCTTCAAAGAGCTAAATCCAGTATATCATATAAGCCAGCAGTCCCATAGAAAGCACGTGGAATCAGTAAGCCACAGTGATATCAGCACAAAAACATTTACACTGACACTGATTATAATAGCTAAGATTCAAAGTCAACCTTTATTAATAGTAAAGGATTAAAGATGATACAACATAATATATGTTATATATTACATTTTCATTCACAATGAAATATTACCTTATAATAAACATGTAATAATTTTCTCTAAAAGGATAGTTATTGTAACAAAATAGATAGGCCTGGAGGACAGTATTTACAAAAGATAAATCGTGAAAGAAGACAAAAGTCACATGATCTTATTCACTAAGACAGAGAATTTAATTTAAACACATAGCAGTTAAAGGAAAAGTGGTGAACATGGGGAATCAAAAAAGGTGCTAAAGAAGGAACTGAAGGAGCTGAACAGGGTTGCAACCTCATGGGAAGAGCAACATTATCAACCAACCAAACCACCCTGGACTAAAACATCAACCACTGAGCACACATTGAGAGACCTTTTGAACCCGTTGCATATGGAACTGAAGGTACCAGCATCTGGCATCAATGTGAGAAGAGGCTTTTGGTCCAGGGAGGGAACATTTTCCCAATGTAAGGCAATGCCAAGGCAATCAGGTGGAGAGCATGATTAGGAGGGAGTGCACCTTTGTGAAGGCAAATGGAGGGAGAGAAGAGATGGGAGCAGGGGGGGGGGATCATATCTCAAATGTAAATACAGAGTATCTAATAAAAAAATGAGAGCAGAAAGGGGGGAGATGCTGGCAACCAGAGCTGTGCAGAGCTGGAAGAGTTGGACAGATGTTACTCAAAGGAAACAAAACTTCTAGGAGTAATTTCAAGGGATTTATTTGCCTATCATGATATAGTTCACTCCAATCTGTTCTTGAAAATTTCTAAGACAGTAGTTTCTACACATTCCGATTAAAGGCAAAAAGGTAAACAGATAAAGTGATATATACATTTATTGATTTGGTGTAGACATTCCACATATATTTCAGAACATGTATTTTATCCGTTCATTACTATTATTGTTATTATGTTATTCATTTAGAAAATATATTTTAAAAAGAAAAAAAAAAGAAATCAGAGATAAGTAGAAACCATACGAACTTGAGGGAAACAAAAGATCTTAGTGTGATTCAGCTCATAACAGTTTAGATATGAAGGCACAAGAGGCCAAAATAATTGAGGTTTTGAAGGCTTTTTACTATCCACAGAAACCGAGTCTTATCTTGTTGACATGAAAGACTATCAAAGTATTCAAAAGAAAAAAAACAAAGAATAAATGTCTTAGGAAGTATATGATTTGTAAAACTATTAAAGACTTTATATAGTTTTATTACATAACAAATAAAAACAAATAAATCACATGAAATAAGAATATATCCACAGAACATTGAAAAATCACTCAAATAATTGACTACAAAGATAATATAAAAACAAAATAAAAGTAGAAATCGTAAAGGTTAAAAGTATTTGATCTTGATACTGTGAATACAGATACTGCATAATTTTAAAAATAAGAGGAAAAGAAAAATATTATAGGGTATAAAATTACAATTAGAGAATTATTTTACCTAAAGGACCTATTTTGTCTTTAATGATTTAGACAGTCCAGTGTGTTTATTTTTGCACTTCTAGGAGTAATCATGATATATGTCTGACTGGATCCTACAACATCGCTTATGGTATGAGGGCTTAGGCAAACTATTGTACCACATTGTTAAGTAAAAGAAGCTATGAACTATTTACTATTCATCTTCATGTCTAGATTTAAATATAAATAATATATGATAAATTCTTATCAAGATCTGAAACAGAATTCTATATTTATATGGGTTTATTAATGTAGCCTTAGAAATTAATTTCTCTGAAATTCTCCTTTGCATTCCCCTGATAGCCTAAGCAGATGTTTAAATCTTATTTGCCATAATTAACCCACTTATTTTCCTTTGTTTTTTTATTCTTTGTTATTAATGATTCCTCTGTGAGGCTTATAGTTTCCACTAACTCTATTCATTGGCAGGGTTCACAGGATAATCTTGGTCTTTGAAAAATGAAACAACATTACCAAACAACAGAAATAATTCAATTGATTTTCTATAGCCAGGTTTTCAAAATACTTCAAAGTCATATTATATGCTCTGAATCAATTCTCTGAAAGGTTAATATTTTGAAATACAAAAGCTGTACATACATATCAACTATTATTTTGAATAATAAATTATTATTTCAAACAAAATGCAATTAGAAGTGGTAGCAATGGCTAGGTTATGTCCCTTTTCAGAAGAAACACACTGCAGTATTATAAAACAGAAACATTTAAAAATGAGACACTAAATAAAACAAGAAAATGGGGGAAAAATAAAAGTGCGTATTCAAGCGCCAATTTCATTTAAGTTTTTAGGGCGTTACAATGAAGACATTCCGTAATAGTTTCATGTATGAATTGATAATTCATTTACTGGGATGCTGATGGTATTATTTTAACATAGTACTTATCGGGTGGTTGAATTTGACAATTAAAGATCTAAAAAAGCAATCAAGGCATTGATCCTGGAGAAAGTATTATGCACAGTTCTGATATGTTTACTATACTTATTACAAAATACATGTATTATATACTTTTAATAAAAAAGATGAACAAATTTGCTGTTAGGCAAATTTAGAGAGGATTAATAATGCAAGTACTGACTCCTCTCAATGGAGAGTGTGTAGGAAGTGTTGAAAAAGGAGAAATGCAAATGAAGATGGCCACCAAAACAGCTTTATATCATAAGCTTATAAAATTTTGGTTACTTAGATTTCAACATCAATTGTTCAATATTTTACTAAAATAATTGTCCTTATTGGCTATTTATCACACGGAAAATTTTAAATATTTCTAATTTTCCACACTAAACATCTTGTATTAAAATATTCTTGCATTATAAACACTGCATTAAAACATATGATTAAATCGGTTTTTAAAATTTCAGTTCCACCAAATTTTTAATTACCTGCATCTCCGTTGGCCTGGTATACCATTTTAAAACTTAAATAATTGTGTCCTTACCTAAGAACACACATACACAAACACATATGCACACCTAAAGTATTTAAACAAGCCAACCAATAATTTTTCAGAGAAAAGTATAGACAATGGGATGTAGTCACTCAATATTATATGTTCCAAACATTGAGGCATAGTAAAGAAAACCTTTAATTGTTTTTGGGTGAGTATCAGCTATGACAGTTAAGACATTTTCTCCAATAATAGTTCCGAAATTGTAAATATTTTTTCATAGTTAGTGTTTTGACAGTTGCAATCCTAACGTGTTTGATAACGTAATCTTCTGTGATGCAATCATACATATGTTATTATCTCTAAAAATATATCAGCTTGCTTAGTTATAAACTTTTATACAAGGCTAATTTTATATTAGATATAATTTGTTTCCTGAAGATAATTTGGTGGGATGCATAGAAAAAGATGAATCTACATAGGGAAGATATTTGAGTTTTGAAATATTAAAACTTTCTGGGTGGTACTTATTAGTTAAAATACATTTTCAATGTCAGAAATAGTAGAAAAAGAAACACAGACTTGTCTGGGAAAATTTTCAAGTTTGTATCATTGGAATTTTATATGTGGGATAATATTAATAATTTTTCCCTTAACTGACCCAATAACCATCTTCTTTCACAGTCTCATGTTTCAGGGTGATTCCTAAAAAATACTTACCTGGACAGTAGTAATATTTCTGAATGACCACATCCCCTCTGGAACTGTATCCTACCTCTTTTCCAAAGGTGTTTACTCAATTTCTATACTCTACAATCTCCATCTGCATTTCCATCACATATGAAACACCAGCCTATTGTATTATATAAGGTAGCAATAACTTTATACAATGTGCCACCGTATATTACAATGTATAGCTTAATTTAAAATTAATTTTCTGGCACGAGGAGGGACCCACTGAATCCTACATGTTTCTTAGACAATACTAATAAATAAAATATATCCACCTGTTTGCATGTAAAAAAATAAAAATAAGTGAATAATATTTTTCACCACTGCTTCCCTAACTTCACATTCGGGAGCTGTTGAGTTGCTGTGTGTGTAATAAATGTTGCCACCAACCAGTGTGTTTCATTAGTATACTTCCTTAAGAAGTTAACCCAGAAAAGGAGACATTTCTGCCCAGAATCTAGCAAGTAATGGATGGCGTATTTTGTATCCCAGGACAGACAGATCTGAGTCTGAAAGGGATAGCTCATGAAATCAAATACAACTGTTCTATATGTTTATAAATAAAAGTTTGTTAAACATGGTCACAACTACTCTAGTTCACTGTTTATGGTTGCTGTCTCAAGTCATGGAACCAAATATAGTAAACATTTCAAATGCTGTACTATGGCTCTCAGGTCCAATATGTTACTATCTGTCGATTTTAATAAAAAAGCCCTGTACTTTATTCTAGATATGGACTATCTGGAATAGTCCATGTTTATGATACATACAGTATCACAATGATTTTCCACAAGGATACAATGATTTGAATAAAGTTTGACTTAAAAAATATTTTAAAGCACTAAGTTCTTTTACAATTTCTAGAAAGAAGAACCACATTTTACAACTAAAGAGGTTTTCTGTTTTCTTATACAGATATATAACATTTTATTTTTCCTTATATGGAAATTAAAGATTTTGATAAAAAACAACCCATTTCTAAAGAAAGTTAGCTAGACACCTCAGATCACATGGAACTCACTATGAGTAGTGAGACATATTTGCTTCTAATCTTATCAAGAAATTCTTCAAGATAAAACATGAAAGAGTAAATTACACTTAAGATTAATCAAAGACCATCATTCTACATGGTTAATTGAGGTAACATTCTATTTTCATAGTAGCATTTAGTGAAATCAGAAATTATTTTTAAAGAAAAATTTCATCTTAACTTTCAAATTAACCAAATTAGTGAGGCATTCTCAACTTTTCCATGTTTCTATTTATTGTTTTCCCAGACAATTTTTTTATGAGATAACAAATTTAATTGCTCTTCTTACCTTCAGTGCCAGGATCTCACATATGATTGGCAGTTTCTCTTTTCACTTAAACTCAATCCATCTTTTAAGCTGAAATGCATTTTAAAGATGAAATATGCTCTTAATAGTCTTAAATTACTGCTTGTCTCTCATGATATTGTTGCCTACTATAATGTTACTAGCATGACTCGTGCACTTTGTTAACTCTACCCTAATATCTAAACTGTGTCATTTTAATATAAAGTTGGATTTGTAAAAAAATATACAAAGATGTGAGAAAAAGCATCATAGCACTCACTATAATACCAGCAGGGGTCTCTTAGTACTGTCTTTATTTTAATATTTTTAATTTTTTATTCTGTACACAAGTTATATCCTGATCACAGTTTCCCTCACTTCTACTTCTTCCTGCACCCTCCCCTCCACATTCACCTTTTCTCTCCTCAAATCCAATGAACCAACTCCTGTTTTTCTCCCCCAGAATCCCACAAAGCAAAACCAAATTCTAAAACAACAAAAACTCAAAACAAACAAACCATAACAACAAACAAACAGAACGAAGAGGCAAGCTTCCCAGGAATATCAACTGAATATGGCATAATAAATCACAATAAGGAAGGTCCAAACATTCAAGTCAAGAATGGAAGAGGCAAACTGAGTATAAAGAAATGGGTCCCTAGTGCAGGCAAAAGCATCAGACATACCTTCCACTCCCACTGTTAGGAGTCTCACAACACTATCGAGTTATACAGCTATAACATGTATACACAGCATCTACCTCCGAGCACTTACTGGGTCAGTGATTATCACTTCAGTCTCTGTGAGCACCTAAGTGCATTGTTTAGTTTATTTTGTGGGCCATGTTTTTGTGGCATCCTCTATCTTCCTGAATATGTCCTCTTTTATTTGCCTAGTATTAGTTTATGGTCTGTGCATTTGCTCTCATAAATTGCTGGACAATGCTTCTCTGATGATGATGGATTAGGTACCACTCTATGAATATAGCAGAATATCACTGTGTATCAATTCATTGAGGGTTTTTGTTTAGATTTTGTAGTCTTGTGTTTGTTTTCGACAGCTGTTTGTGGTTCTATCCTGCGTCTCTGAACTGCCCAGATTCTGTTCTCTGGCCATCCACACAGCTCAGGTTGGCCCAGTCATCAACTGGTCACTCCCACAAGTTCTGAAGGACCATTATCTAAGCACGTCTTGCAGGCAGGATAGATTGTAGGCCAAAGGTTTTGTGGCTTGGTGTATGTCTCAGTATCACTGCTGAAAACTTTGTCTGGTTATAGAAAATGGCCATTTCAGACATTGTATCATTCATTATTCAGAGACTATTGGACCATTCTCATGTATTCTAAAGTTTCCACTGAATTAGGTTTCTACATCACCTATCAAATGTCCCCCAATTCCAGTCATCTCTCCAGTACTCTCTCTTCCACTACACACCTTGAATCTCTTTCTCATCTCCCACCTGCCCCCAGCCCACCTACAAAATCTATTCTATTTCCCATTGCCAGGAAGATTCATATATCTTTGCTTGAGCCCTCCCTTTTACTTAGCCTCCCTCAGCATATGGTTTGTAGCATGTTTATCCTTTATAAGTGAGTACATACCATATTTGTTTTTCTGTGTTTGGGATACCTACTCAGGAGAATTATTTCTAGTTCTATCCAGTTGCCTGCAAATTTTATATGATTATTTTTAACAGCTGTGTAATATTTTAAGCATATAGCACACTTTATTCATTTTTCAGTTGAGAGACATCTAGGATGGTCCCATTGCTGGCTATTATGAATAAAGCAGCTGTGAACATAGATGAGCAATTGTCCTTATGGTAGCTTAGGATGTCCTTTGAGTATATACCCAAAAGTGGAGTAGCTGGGTATTGGAATAGTTAAATTAAGAGTTTCTTAACCATTGAGATTTCTTTGTTGAGAATTATCTATTTACAATGTACATTATTTTTAATTGTATTATTTGGTTTGTTGAGATCTAGTTATTTTAGTTTTTTATATATTTTGAATATGAGCACTGTGTCAGATATAGAGTTGCTGAAAATCTTTTCTTGTTCTCTAGGCTACCGGTAAAAATGGATTATTAAAAAATTATTTAGAGAGGATTAGGGCAAGTTGAGACAGAAAAACCTGGATCAGAATATATTATAAAAGAATTATTTTCTACCCTAAAGATGCACAACATACAATAAGGACTCAACCATGTTCATAGCAGCCCTATTTATAATAGCCAGAAGCTGGAAAGAACCCAGATGTTCTTCAGTAGGTGAATGAATACAGAAATTGTGGTATATATACACAATGGAGTACTACTCAGCTATTAGAAACAATGACCTTATGAAATTCCTAGGAAAATGGATGTATCTAGAGAGTATCATCCTGCATGAGGTAACCCAGTCACAAAAGAACAGACATAATATGCAGTCACTGATAATTGGATACTAGCCCCAGACAGCTCTGAATTACCAAGAAACAACTCACATATCATATGAAGTCCAAAAAAAAAGAAAAGATAAAAAGTAGAAGCCTCAGTCCTTCTTAGAAAAAAAACAGCACCCTCTCAGAATGGGGTACACCTAGAACTTAAATCATTAATAACTCAAGAGCTAGGAAGATAGCCTTGTGGCAATTTTTGGTATTTAAAAATTATTATGTTTAATCTATACACACCAAGAAAACTTTGACTATTTCCATGTCATATTTTGTTTTACATGTACTTTATGCTTATTGTAACTAGTAAGATTTCAATGCATACTATCAAACCTTTAAAAAATCAAGTACTGACAAAAAGATATTTATATAGTTTTATGCCAAAATGCTTTTAAAAACCTGTACATGTATCTCTGTTTTTTTAAATAAAGTTGTAAGAATAAGAAAAAAAGAAATACACATGCCAAATAAATAAAGGAAAAAAGGATTATTTTCAAGAAAAATATATTTTAAAAAAACTGGGGACTAACCTAAATAAATCTAGAAATAGGAGATCAAGTGTTCTCAGTCTAGTAATCAGGACCTGTTGCTACTTTTGTCTCAAAAGGCAAGGGAAATATATTTCAGCCTTTTGTAAAGATTCACAGAGAAATTTTGAAGGAAATTTCATGCACTTGACATGGCATGGCTTGACAAAAACCGTGTAATAGAATAGAAGTCCAACCCCATTAACGGTCATTTTTCATTCACTTCTTTTTACCCACTCTTAATTGAAATAAATTTGAGGCTAGAAAAGAAGAGTGTAAAGCCATGAGTTACTGAAGGCACCAGAACAGAGTAGATCCAGAATAGTGAATGTCTTAGTTTTGGTTTCATCGTTGTGCAGAGACACCATGACCTAGGCAACTTGTGTAAGGGCAAACTTTTAATTGGGGCTGACTTACAGTTTCAAATGTTCAGTACATTATCCTCATGGTGTAAAGCATAGCAGCATGCTGGCATGCATAGTGCTGGACCAGTCAAGAGTTCTACCTCTTGATCCACAGGCAGCCAAAGGGACTAGCTTCTGTAGGCAACCAGGAGTAAGTTCTCTTTCACATTGGGCAGAGCTTGAGCATAGGAGCTTCATCGTCCACCCCCATAATAACATGTTTCCTCCAACAAGGCCACACCTCCTAATTGTGCCATTCTCTAGGCCAAGCACATTCAACCTACCACAGTGAATATAAATTACAAAAATAGATAATTTAATTCAGAATTAAATAAACTTCTGAATGGCATTTATGTGTTAAACATTAAAACATTTGTTTAGAAATGTGATGCTATTTAATACAGATAACTATTTTTGCTCATTTATTGAACAGAGCTTTGGAAAATGACTACTGTATGTTCTGTGTTTGCCATCAGATAAATCATTTGATAAAATTATTTGCCTAGAGGATTTTGTCATTTTGCCTGAAGACATTAAAGGGAAAATCAACTATCAGAGCTCTATGCTGCATAGAAAGATAATATACAGGAGGAATGGGAGGAAACAAAAACATTTTCATTAGGATATGCAGCATGAACCAATTAAGAGTAGGAGTTAGAAGAAGGTCAACAGGAGCACAGTAGAAGAAAGGTCACCACAGGAAGGATGGGAGAAAGGTCCAAGGAGATCTGTCTCAGAAAACTAATTGTATTTATGATTGTTTAGAAGAACCTGGGCTAAGCAAAGTGGCCAGATATAAAATTAACTCAAATAAATCAGTAGCCTTCATTTATAAAAGTGATAAGCAGGCTGAGAAAGAAATCAGAAAGGTGACTCCCTTCAAAATAGCCACAAATAATATAAAATATCTCTTTTGGATAATACTAACTAAACAAGTGAAAGATCTGGACAACAATAACTTTAAGTCTCTCAAGAAAGAAATTGAAAAAGATAATAGAAAATAGAGAGAACTCCCATTCTCAAGGGAGAATTAACATAGTAAAAATGGCCATCCTACCAAAGGTGATCTATAGAATCAATTCTTTCGCCATCAAACTTCCAACACAATTCTTCAAAGACATGAATAAAGCAATTCTCTAATTTATCTGGAAAGGCAGCAAAAAAAAAAAAAACTGCATGGTATCGGTATAGAGACAGACAGGTAGATCAATGGAACAGAACTGAAGACCCAGAAATAAAACCACACACTCATGCACACTTGATCTTTGACATAGAAGACAAAAATATACAATTGAAAAAAGAGAGCATCTTCAGTAAATGGTGCTGTTCTAACTGGATGTCTGTATGTAGAAAAATGAAAATAGATCCATATTTGACACCTTGCACAGAGCTCAAGTCCAAGTGGATCAAAGACATAAATATAAAACCAAATACACTGACTCTAGTAGAAGAGAAAATGGGAAAAAGCCTTAAACTCATTGGCACAGAGGAAATTTTCCTAAACAGAACTCCAATGGCTCAAGCTCTAAAATCAAGAATAGATAAATTGGACCTCATGAAACCAGAAAGCTTCTGCAAGGAAAAAGACATAGTCAATAGGACATATCTGCAACCTAAAGACTGGAAAATACTTCACTAACCCAGTATCTGGTAGAAGGCTACTAACTAAAATATGTAAGAAACTCAAGAAGGTGACCACCAAATTCCCAAACAACACAATCAGAAAATGGGTTGTAGAACTAAACAGAGAATTCACAACAGAGGAATCTCAAACGTCTAAGGAACACCTAAAGAAATGTTTAAAGTCCTTAGTGATCATAAAAATGCAAATCCAAAGGACCCTGAGATTCACTTTACACCAATCAGAATGGCTAGGATCAAAACCTCAGATGACAACACATGCTGGTAAGGATGTGGAGAAAGAAGAACATTCCTCTATTGTTGGCACGATTACAATCTGGGATGGCCACTTTGGAAATCAATTTGTAGGTTCTTCAGAAAACTGGAACTAGATCAACCTAAAAACCTACTCTTGGGAATATATTCAAAAGACGCTCCATCATGCCACTGGGGCCTGTGTTCCACTATGTATATAGCAGCCTTATTTGTGATTGCCAGAAGCTGGAAGAAACCCAGATGTCTCAGGATGAAAGAATGGATACAGAAAATGAGGTTCATTTATGCAATGGAATACTACTCAGCTATTAAAAATGAGGACATCCTGAGTTTTCAGGCAAATGGATGAAACTAGAAAATATCATCATGAGTGAGGTAACTCATACCCAAAAAGACATGCAAGGTATGTACTCACTAATATGTGGATATTAGCCAAAAATGTACAGACTACCCAAGATACTGTCCACAGAACTCAAAAAGGTCAACAAGCAGAAGGGCCCAAGTGAGGATTCCTCAATCCCACTTGGGAAAGAGAAGAAACCAACCACAAGCAGGGGGTTGGGGAGGCAAGGACGCAGGGATCTGGGAGGGAAAAAGGACAGGAGGAAATAGGATGTCTGGAGATAGGATGTTGGAGGACCCTCCAGATTATACTAGAGACCTCTTAGGAAAGAGACCCTCAGGACTCAAGGGGGGGGGGGCTTGATGTAATTCCCTTCAGTGGGTAGAGGTAACTTGTAGAGTGAACTTCCAGCAAAAAGACAGGGCATCAAGTGAGGGATGGCCTTGCTATCCCACAGTCAAAATTCTGACCCATAATTGTTCCTATCTTAAAATAATGTGGTCATGGAAATGGAGAAGAACCGGGGGAAAAGAAAGTTTAGGGAAAGGCCCCAAATGGGAGTCAGCCCAAGGGGAAGCCCCAACACCTGAAACCAATACTGAGGCAATGGAGTGCTCACCAAAAGGGAATATCTTGACTGTCCTCTGGAAGACCAGGACAACAGCTGAAAGAATCAGATGCAGATATTTGCACGTAATCGACCAACAGAACCTGCTGACTCCAACAGCTGAATTAGGGAAAAGCTGAAGGAAGCTAAGGAGGAGGGCTACCCTATAAGAAGAGCAGTAGTCTCAATTAACCTTGAACCCTGAGATCTTTCAGACACTGAATCACCACCCAGGAAACATATACCAGCTGATATGAGCCCCCGAACACATAAACAGCAGAGGAAGGGCTCTTAAGTCTGGATTCAGTCAGAGAAGATGCATCTAACCCTCAAGAGACTGAAGGCACCAGGGAGTTTAGATTCCTTGCAGTGTGGGTGAGGTGGGGACATCCACATGGAGACAGGCAGAGCACAGGAATGGGATGTGGAACAAGAGGGTGAACATGGAAGGAATAAAATCTTGGGTGTAAAATAAAATAAAATAAAATAAAATAAAATAAAATAAAATGAAGGACCTGGGCTCAGCACATCTGGTTAAATAATTGGGGTGCTTAATGTTAGCAACAGTGCTTTATCCTGAAATGTATGAGAAGCCACAGAAATATTTGAAGCACAAAAAAGGCTTAAAGATGTCTACCATGAAGAAATATAATGGTGAAACTTGTTCAGATGATACATAAGAAATTTAAGAAACCAGAGAGGAATTTTTTTAAAAATGTCTAAAGGCAGTAAAAAATTAGTCAGAGCTGTGTAATTTTATATACATATATATATATATATATATATATATATATATATATATATATATATATATATATATGAAGAAATTTAGTATAAGTAACTGTCTCACACAACTGAGGGGCTGTTAAGTCTCATGACCTGAAGTCTACAAGCCTAAAGACAGGAAGCTTATGGTTTCTAGGTCAGGACCTAGACCTGAGATCCAAAGATTTAGTAGTATTAGTTCTTCTCTGAAGACCAATATCCTATAGATTAAAGACACATGGGAAGACATTTTTAAAAAGGGCTGTGAGTGAGGATAGTGAAGCCTGGGTGAGTTGACTTTAACCTGAAAGGAGACTAATCATTCTGTTCTGCTCAGGCTGGTCAGATGGACCAACATCTGTCAGGAGGAAGCTCTACTTCCATCTGTCTGATACTGAACTCACCCAAAAGTGTCCTTACAAAAGCAGTCAGAAAAGGGTTCAAGCAAAGGGCATGGTCTCATGATCTTGTCAAGGTAACATAAACATCAATCAGAACAAGAGGAATTCAGACACACACACACACACACACACACACACACACACACACACACACACACACACAAACACACACACACAGAAACACACACACACACACACAAACACAAACACACACACACACACACACACAGAGAGAGAGAGAGAGAGAAGCATATGTGATTGTCAAACCTAAAGGTCAACCACCGGTCTTGCAGTTCTCTTTGACATATGATGTCACAGAGCTCGGAGGGAATTCAGAGGATTCCTGACTGGGAAAGGTAGTGCCACACTTGTGCTCCAAACGAGCACTGAGCAGAGGTGTTTGCATGAAATTAAAACTGGTTTTAATTTATTTCATTTAATCCATTATTTAGTTTATTATACACATAGAAGTGGTTAACTATTCTGGTGAAGAGAACATTCAGCACCAAGATAAATTGTATTTCCTGGTTAAATAGAATATATGAAATCAATGTTGCACCTAATAGTTTAGACGGATGTTCATTATATGTTCAAGAAATTAATATGGTGATACTAAAATATTTAGTGCAATATTTCAAATGGCATTTAACTTGTTTAATTTTTATGTATGTCTATGTTTCAATGAATGAGAGTACACATCTGCTTTTAGGTGTCTTCAGAGGCAAGGAGAGATGTGGGGTTGGTAAAGATCTTTTCCCAATCTGTTGGCTGCCGTTTTATTTTCTTGACCTTAGTCTTAAAGAAACTTTGCAATCTCATTAAGTCCCATTTGTCAATATTTGACCTTAGAGAACAAACCATTGGTACTCTGGTCAGGAAATTTTCTCCTGTGCCTTTGTGTTCTAAGGATTTCCCTACTTTCTCTTCTACTAGTTTCAGTGTACCTGGTTTAATGTGGATATCTTTGATCCACTTACACTTGAGTTTTGTACAAAGAGATAAGAAAGGGTCTATTTTCATTCTTCTGCATGCTGAGAGCCAGTTGGACCAACACCATTTGTTGAAGAGGCTGTCCTTTTTCCATTGATTTTTTTATAACCCCTTTGTCAAATAACAAGTGACCATATGTGTGAGGGGTTATTTCTGGATCTTCTACTCTACTCCATTGATCCATGTTCCTGTCTCTGTACCAGTAGCACGCAGTTCTTAACACAATTGCCTTGTAATATAGCTTGAGGTCAAGCATGGTGATTCCTGCAGATGTATTCTTTTTTTTTTAACAACTTTATTTTACAAAACAAAGATAAATGTACAGATTTTAAGCATTGTTTGCATAAAATTATACAATACATTTTTGTCAGTACTTTTTTTCAGATTTTAAAATAATTTTTACATAAAACTGTATGAATATATTTTTAGTCAGTACTTGATTTTTTTAAAGGTTTGATAGTATGCATTGAAAACTTAATAGTTACAATGAGCATAAAGTACATGTAAAACAAAATGTAACATGGAAATAGTCAAAGTTTTCTTGTTGTATAGAGATTTTTTTGTTTTGTTTTGTTTTCTTTATTTCTTGGACTTCATACAGTCTGTGAGTTGTTTCTGGGGGAGTGAAAGCCTCTGGGGTTAGCATCCCACTATCAGTGACTGCATATTATGTCTGTTCTTTTGTGACTGGGTTATCTCACTCAGAATGATATTCTCTAGATGCAGCCATTTTTTTAAGAATTTGGTCAAGTCATTGTTTCTGGTGACTGATTTCCAGAGTGGTTGTATTAGCTTGCAACCCCACCAACAGTGCAGAAGTGTTCCTCTTTCTCCGCAGCCTCGCCAGCATCTGCTGTCATCTGAGTTTTGGATCTTGGCCAATCTGACTGGTGTGAGGTGGAACCTGCAGATGTATTCTTATTGTTGAGGATGGACTTCACTATTCTAAATCTTTGGTTATTCTAGATGAAATTGCACATTGCTCTTTCCAACTCTATGAAGAATTGGGTTAGAATTCCAATGGGGATTGCATTGAATCTGTAGATTGCTTTTGGTAACATGGCCATTTTGATAATGTTGATGCTTCCAATCCATGAGCATGGTATATCTTTTCATTTTCTGAGATTTTCCTAGATTTCCTTCTTTAGAGATTTGAAGTTCTTGTCATACAGGTCCTTAACTTGCTTAGTTAGAGTCACACCAAGGTATTTCATATTGTTTGTGAATATTGTGAAAAGTATCTTTTCCCTAATTTTTTTCTCCACATGATTGTCCTTTAAGTAGAGGAAGGTTACAAATTTGTTTGGGTTAATTTATATCCAGCCACTTTGCTGAACTTGTTTGTCAGCTATAGAAGTTCCCTGGTGGAATTTTTGGGGTCACTTACATACACTATCATGTCATATGTAAACAGTGATGTTTTTACTTCTTCCTTTCCAAATTTATCTCGTTGATTTCCTTTTGCTATCTAATTGCTCCAGCCAGGACTTCCAGTACTATGTTGAATAGGTAGGGGGAGAGTAGGCAGCCTTGTCTAGTCCTTGATTTTAGCAGGATTGCTTCAAGTTACTCAACATTAAGTTTGATGTTGGCTATTGGTTTGCTGTATATTGCTTTTATTATGTTTAGTTATGGGCCTCAGATTCCTGTTCTTTCCAAGACTTAACATGAAATGGAGATGATTTTTGTCAAATGCTTTCTCAGCATCTAGTTATATGACCATGTGGTTTTTTTCTTTGATTTTGTTTATATCGTGGATTACATTGATGGATTTCCATATATTAAACCATCCCTGCATCACAGGGATGAAGCCTACTTGATCATGGTGAATGATCATTTTGATGTGTTCTTGGATTCTGGTTGCAAAGATTTTGTTGAGTATTTTGCATCAATGTTCATAAGTGAGATTAGTATAAAGTTCCCTTTCCTTGTAGGGTCTTTGTGTGGTTTAAGAATGAGGGTTATTGTGGTCTCAAAAAATGAGTTAGGTAGTGTTACATCTGACTCTATTTGTGAAATAGTTTGAAGAGTATTGGTATTAGGTAATCAATAAACATCTATTAGAATTCTGCACTGAAGCCAACTAGACCGGGGCTTTTTTTTTTTTTTTTTTTTTTTTTTTTTTTTTGGTTTGGAGGCTTTTGATGACTGCTTCTATTTCTTTAGGTGTTATGGGATTATTTAGATAGTTTACCTGGTCCTGGTTTAACTTTACTATCTGGTATCAGTCTAGGAATTCATTTATTTCCTCCTGATTTTCCAGCTTTGTTGAGTATAGGCTTTTGTAATAGGATCTGATGATTTCTTGAATTTCCTCAGTTTCAGTTGTTATGTCTCCACTTTCATTTCTGATTTTGTTAATTTGGGTAGTGTCTCTTTGCCCTCTAGTTAGTCTGGCTAAGGGTTTATCAATCTTATTAAATAGAACCAGCTCTTGGCTTTGATTCTTTGAATAGTTCTTTTTGTTTCTATTTGGTCAATTTCTGCTCTGAAATTGATTATTTCTTGCTGTCTACTCCTTTTGGCTGTATCTGCTTCCTTTTGTTCTAGTTCTTTCAACTGTCCTGTCAAGTTGCTAGTGTATGCTCTCTCCAGGTTCTTTTTGGAAGCACTCAGAGCTATGAGTTTTCTCTCAGTGCTGCTTTCCTTGCATCCCATAGATTTGGGTATGTTGTGTTTTCATTTTCATTAAATTCTAGAAAATCCTTAATTTCTTTCTTTATTTCTTCTTCGACCGTGCTATCATTTAATAGTGCATTGTTTAGTTTTCATGTGTATATGGGCTTTTTGTTGTCTTGTTGTTATTAAAGACCTGTTTTTGACCATGGTGATCTGATTTGATGCATGGAAGTATTTAAATCTTCTTATATCTATTTAGGCTTGTTTTGTTCAGTTTTGGAGAAGGTTCCCAGAGGTGTCCCGCGCAACCCTCTCGCCAGCAAGAATGACGCGGCACACGAAATAGGATTCTTCTGCGGTAAAGCTTTAATGCTCTCGAAAGGCAGAGCATAGGCTTGCAACACGTGAAGACGAAGACCCCGAACTATCTAGCCCATCCCCTTATAAAGGGATCAGTCCTCGCCCTGGACGTGGAGCCCCCTGATTGGTTGAAACTCATCAGGTCCTATGATGCCACGGGAGAGGCAGAGCTCAAGGAGTGGAAAGTTACCCAGCACGTGTGCACATGACTTGTTTACTGCTAACTCCAGCCGGATGTCAGCGCCATCTTGTAATGGAGAATGTGCAGGCAGTGCCCCACATCTCCCCCTATCTTTTATTCTTTAAGCAAAGTAGGACACCTATATTAGGAGGGCGGAGATAGAAGTCAAATCTTCATTAAGGTGTATAAATACCATGTACAGGAGTAACCGCTAGGCTTTTTGTAGCCCGTAGTACTCTTGACCTGTCACTCTGCCGTTTTTCTGAGGGAGGGACACTGGGGCAGGCAACCCTCACGCCAGATGACATATCTCCCAGAGATACTCTGCGGCAAGGGGCTCTCAGTGCGATGCTTAGCTCGGCATCCCTCATGGGCTGCTCAAGCCAGACACTTTAATCCTGTGCAATGAACTGAAGTTCTAGGAGTGCAAGAGCTGTCTGGCCGGTGACCTACTGCTTAAGCATAGACAACCAGATATCGGCTGATGCTCCATGTTCTAGAGCGACAAGCTCTTTGGCAATAACCACCTTGTCTCTTTTTGTTTGGGCCTTGAGCTTACAAACCAGCCAGAGAAGCAACACAAGTCCGCAGCAAAGGATTGCTCCAAAGAGTCCCACCTCCACCCAAGTTGATATCGGTGGTGAAAAACTTAGGGAAGACTGTAGCATCATGTTCCACTGGAACTGGTTTCGGGAATGCCGACAGAATCGCCCATCTCGCCTCTCCTCTGACTCTCTGGTTACAAAGCATCAGGAGAAGGGCTGTCATCAGGAGTCTCCACCATTTTTTGTGTGAGCCTCTTGGGGACCCAGAAGGGATTATTTTCATCCTGAGGGAAAACACAAACAGCTCCCCTGGATCTGATCAACACAAGATCCGGTCCTTTTCATTTATTTGTTATGACATCTTTCCATTTCACCATCTCTATTGGTTTGTCCATGGGTAGGCAATGCCTTTCAGCCGCCGTATGGCCATGGTCATCAAGATTTAAGGTGAATAGTGCCATGGAAGTTGCAGTTCTAAGCACAGGGGGTAGAGCTTGAATAATTCCCCCATTTTGTTTTATTAAATAGGATTTGAGGGTGCGGTGAGCACGTTCGATGATTCCTTGCCCTTGTGGGTTGTAAGGCAAACCTGTGAGATGTGTCACGGCCATGTGGCTACAAAATTGTTGGAATTTTTGTGAGGTATAAGCAGGACCATTATCTGTTTTTAAGAACTTTGGTTTACCCCAGGCACTCCAGGCCTCTAGGCAATGTTGGATGGCGTGCAAGGCCTTCTCTCCAGATAAGGGAGTGGCTGCAATTACACCCGAACAGATGTCAATGGATACATGTACCTATTGCAGCATAGTTGGGCTATTAGCCATGCTCTGAGGCAGGACCTTCCATAGAACCTCTTGTCAGGTTCTGCATGATTAATAGAAGGAAAGGTAAAGGCAAACCTAGGCCTATCTTGAGAATGTAAAGATATGGAAAAGAAACAATCTTTAATATCTATTATCATTAAAGGCCAATGTTTTGGGAGCGCTGTGAGAACTGGTAGGCCATGTTGTATAGGGCCAACCAAATGCATTTGTTCATTGATGGCTCTCAAGTCATGCAACAATAGCCATTTTCCTGATTTCTTTTTAATCACAAAAATGGGGGTATTCCAAGGTGAAATAGAGGGTTCTACATGACCCAATTGTAGTTGTTCTCTAACTAATTGGGTAACAGCTTCTAATTTTTTGGAGGTAAGGGGCCATTGAGGAACCCATACTGGATCCTCCGTTTTCCATGGTATGGGCCGTACTGCCTCAATGGCGCTTAGGAAAAACCCAGACCCTGCCTTTCTTTGTTAGGGTTATGCGAGACAGGCTCTAGGGGTCCTTGTTCATAGCATCCCAAGCCTTTTCCCTCTTTATATCCCATCTTATCCATAATATCATAAGCCTGTGCAGAATATTTATTGGACAGAATTAGCCCCATTTGTTGCATTATATCTCTCCCCCATAAGTTAACTGGAAGAGGGAGTACATAGGGCACAAATCGCCCACATTGGCCTTCAGGGGCTTTCCAGGGGAGTGAGGCTGCACTAATGGTGGGGCAGGACTTATAACCCAATCCTTGTAAGGAGTGTGATGACTCTACAACAGGCCAGTGTTTGGGCCACCAATGAGTGGATATAATACTTTTATCAGCCCCTGTATCGAGGATGCCCTCAAATTTCTTCTCATTAACCCACAAGTTAAGCCTTGGCCTGGTATTCAAAGATACTGCTAAATAGGCTAAGTCGGTCCCAGAGGAACCCATCAGTTTTTCTGCTTTTTCCTTAGTCTTTTTATCAGAGTTATCAGGGAGGAGCAATAACAGTGCAATCCTGTCGCCCTGAGTTACAGAGAATATGTCCATTGGGCTGGAGCACAGTACCTGTATTTCAGAGAAGTGGTCATTGTTTACTATGCCTGGGTGGACTATCAGTCCTTGTGCTGTAAGGGATCCTCATCCGAGGATCAGTCCTAGGGTTCCTGGAGACAAGGTGACCGCTCCTACAGGGATGGGCTGAACGCCCATCTGAGGCATTAATACCAGTGAGGAGGAGGCATGCAGGTCCATTCTTGTTGGCCTGTTTGTATGCTCACTTTGCTCTCCCCTAGGGGTTTGGTAAATTTGCTCCCATATCTTTGAGGGCCCTGGGAACAGGGGCCCAGTGGCCCGTTTTTTGGCATCTCATTGGTCTGGGCGGTCTGGCTCTCTAGTGGAGGGAGGAGCCGGCCTTTGAGGTCTCTGAAAGAGCGGCAATGTTCAGCTTTATGGTACCCCTTGCCACATCTTGTGCAAAGGGGCAGAGGGTCTCTAGTGACCATCCGACAATCTTTCCTCAAGTGTCCAGATTTTCCACATCTAAAACAGATCCGTCTATCAGGGGCTTGTGGAAGGCCCCTCTGGGACTGCAAAATGGCTGCCAAGAGACCTGCATTAGTGAGTGGCCCTCCCAGTTCTCTACAGACTCGAAGCCAATCTTGAAGGCCTTTGCCCTTTCTAGGGGCTATAGCAGCTTGACATTCTTGGGTGGCCTGCTCAAAAATAAGCTGTTCAATAAGAGGGGCAGCCTGCTCGGGATCCCCGAAGATCCGTTCTGCCGCCTCGGTCATGCGGGCTACAAAATCTAAAAAAAGGCACTTGAGGTCCCTGAATGATTTTTGTAAGCTGATTATGGGCCCCTCCCTTTTTTGAAAGTGTCTTCCAGGCCTTAGTGGCTGTGCTTGATACTTGGGCGTAGGCACCCCAATGATAAGCTGTCTGATCTGCTGCATAGCGACCTTGGCCAGTCAGCAGATCAAATGTCCATTCTTGTTGTTCAGGAGTCAGGGTCATAGCATTGGCTCTTGCTTGGGTTTGGGCAGCCTCATACCAAAGAGCCTTCTACTCCATATACTGTCCCATGCTCGGTAGAGCAGCCTTGGCAATTGTCTGCCAATCAGAGGGAGTTAAGGCAGAGATAGCCAATCTATCAAGCTGAGCAATGGTAAAGTTGGCGGTTATCCCGTATTTTCTGACTGACTCTGCCAATTCTTTTATTTGATTATATTCTACGGGGGCATGAACGCGGCCACCCTCAGCTGTCTCAAACACAGGGAAAGCAAGACGCATCTGCCTTCTCACCCTTTCCGGGAGGAACGAGAAGGATTTTACAGGCGTGTGTGCTGCATGGGGGGGGGGGGGGCACGGGTAAAGGAGGCGCTGTCGGGACAATTGGGGACAAGTGCATGGGCCTGCACTGCTCATCAGGATAGTATCTTTTTTCCTCATATCTAGCTGCTTCTTCATCTAGCTCTGCTTCTTCTTCTGGGTCTAAGCCTTCTCGCTCATCATCATCTGAAGTCTCGAAGCTATCAATGTTAAGAGCCTCAAGGTCCTCTACAGGGTACAAGCAGACTCCCTTTTCTTAATATTAGAGGGCATAAGGGAATGAAAATCTGAAGGTTTGTGGGTAACAACTCTCCCGCTGTGCAGCGTACCTGGAGGTCCATTTTCCTTAGGGGGGGAATATCTTTTCCTGCACACGCCCACCTTCTCACTCTGTTCGCCTTCTGATAGTCTATCCTGGACTTCACTCAATGCCTCTTGCCCCGCAGCGACAGCGGGCCTACAACTCTCATCATTTAAACACTTTTGTACCATCGTCCAAATGGCCATGGTCCTGGACCCGAGGTCTCTGGAAGTCTGCGCACAGTCTAAATCTCTACCCAATTTTTTCCATGAGGCTAGTGAGAGAGACCCAGAGACCGCAAACCAAGGGGCAGCACGCTCTACCTCTTTTATGAAACGCTGTAAGATGCGGGTGGGCAATTCTAGATCTCTCTGCTTAAGAATTGACTGCAGGGCTGTAACGGTCAAGTGTGAAGAGCCCATCACAGCGATGTAATGCCCGCGGCTTATTTACCTCATGGCACAAAGTGAAACTGAAAGGTGAGTCTCAGTGCGTTCCACTTTTTTTATCTACAAAAGACTTATGGAATGCAGGGGTGCTGCGGCTTATCTACATCTGAATTAAGCACAAAATTAACACCAGCCCTGATTGACACAGTAAGAAATTAAGAGGAAGAGAATAAAAACTACACTGACAAAGACCAGAGCCTCTACGGACCCTTCCCACGGTCGTGGAAGATTTAAACCAAATTTAAAGAAAGATCCAGTGTCAGACATACCTTGCCGAACTTATCTCCCCGCAGTTCTGGATCCTCCCTGCCCAGAGACAGGGGGTCTTAGGTGGTGCAGACGATGGAGTGTTCGAGTTCCCGGGTTTCGGCACCAGATGTCCCATGCAACCGTCTCGCCAGCAAGAATGATGTGACACACAAAATAGGATTCTTCTGCCGTAAAGCTTTAATGCTCTCAAGAGGCAGAGCATAAGCTTACACGTGAAGACGAAGACCCCAAACTATCTAGCCCATCCCCTTATAAAGGGATCAGTCTTCACCTTGGACGTGGATCCCCCTGATTGGTTGAAACTCATCAGGCCCTATGACGCCACGGGAGAGGCAGAGCTCAAGGAGTGGAAAGTTACCCAGCACGTGTGCACATGACTTGTTTACTGCTAACTCCAGCCGGATGTCAGTGCCATCTTGTAATGGAGAATGTGCAGGCAGTGCCCCACATTGAGGTGCTGAGAAGGTGTATTCTTTTGTTTTAGGCTGAAATGTTCTGGAGATATCTATTAATTCCAATTGGTTCATAACCTCTGCTAGTTTCACTGTGTCCTTGTTCAGTTTTTGTTTCCATAATTTATCTATTAATGAGAGTGGGGTGTTGAGGTCTCACACTATTATTGTGTGGGGTGTAATGTATTTTTTGAGCTTTAATAGGGTTTTGTTTATGAATATGGGTGCTCTTGTGTTTGAGGCATATATGTTAAGGATTGCGAGTTTCTCCTGACAAATATTCCCTGTAATGTGTAAAAAGTGTTCTTCCTTATCTTTTTTTGATAACTTTTGGTTGAAAATGTATTTTATTCAATATGAAAATGGCTACTCCACCTTTTTTCGTGGGGCTGTTTGCTTGGAAGGTTTTTCCTAACCTTTTACTCTGATATAGTGTCTATCTTTGTCTCTGAGATGAGTTTCCTGTATGCAGCAAAATGCAGGACTCTGTTTATGTATCCAGCCTGAAAACCTATGTCCTTTTATTGGGCAATTGAATCTATTTATGTTAACAGTATTAAGGAATAGTGGTTGCTGTTTCCTGCTATTTTTGCTTTTAGAGGTCAAATTGTGCCTGTGTGTCTTTTTTTTTTTTTTTTTTTTTTTTTTTTTTTTGGTTTTCTTGCTTAGTTATTTTCTTGTTTTTACTAGGATGTAGTTTCCCTGCTTGTACTGGGTTCCACCTATAATTTGTTGTAGTGCTGGGTTTGTAGTCAGATATTTTATAAATTTAGTTTTGTCTTGGAATATCTTTGTCTCTCCATCTATGGTGATAGAGAGTTTTTCTGGGTATAGCAGCTTGCGCTGACAGTTGTGTTCTTTTAGGGTCTGCATGATGTTTGTTTAGGATCTTCTAGCTTTCATAGTTTGTGTTGAGAAGTCAGGTGTGATTCTGATTGTTCTTCATTCATTTGTTATATGACCTTTTTCCCTTACTGCTTTTAGTATGCTTTCTTTGCTTTGGGCATTTGGTGTTTTGACTATTATGTGTCCAGAGGTGTTTCTTTTCTGGTCCAACCTATTTAGAGTTCTGAAGGCTTCTTTTATGCTCATGGTCCTCTCATTTTGAAGAGTAGAGATGTTTTCTTCTACAATTTGGTTGAAGATATTTACTGTGCCTCTTAGTTGATATTCTTTGCCATCTATCATTCCTATTATCCTTAGATTTGGTCTTCTCATTGTGTTCTAGATCTCCTGGATATTTTAGGTTAGGTGCCTTTTGGCTTTTTCATCTTCTCTGACTGTTTTTTTTTCTTTGTTTTCAATGTTGTCTTTGGCCCCTGAGATTCTCTCTTCAATTTTTTATAGTCTGTTGGAGATGCTTGCATCTGTGTCTCCTGATTTCTTTTTTAGGTTTTCTACCTCCAGGGTTGTCTCTTTTAGTGTTTTCTTTATTGTTCCCATTTCTATTTTAAATTCCTTCTTCAATTCTTTCATCTCTTTGTTTCTTTTTTCCTCTAATTCTTTGATTTCTTTGAGTGTTTTTCGTGTTTCATCTTTAAAACTTCTATTTCTTTATGCTTTTCCTCCTGTTCTTGTTTAAGGATTTCCATCATCATCTTGTTGTATGATTTTGGGTCTGTGTCTTCTTTTTCTGGAGTGTTTGGTATTACGCTGTTTGCTGTGATAGGAGAGCTGGGTTCTGATGTTTTCAGGTTGTCTTGGTTTCCATTGGGTAACTTCATTCACTTTCTTCTTGCTATCTTGTTGTCTGTGATTATATGTGGTCTTGTTGTCAGTGATTGGTTCCTGTCTCTCATGTATACCTTGCCTGTGTCCCTGGATCTCAGTTCTTTATGGTGGCAAATGGCCTGAGCATTTGGTCCGAACACATGGGCCCTCTGGGTGGAAACTGAGTCCCTATGGCAGAGGCAGAGTTCCTGCTCTCCTGAACCAATGGGGGGGCTCTTTATGTGTGCTCAGCCCAGACTTCTCTATGCCCAGGCTACTTGCAACACAGTCTCACCAGACCTGTGTCCCTGGATCTCCTCTAATTCTCTTTAGATGCAAGTATTTGTTATATTATCTTATATGTTCATTGTAATTAAAAAAACAACAAATCGGAAACTTAGTATCAGTTACTCATTTAATGCTTACTTTAAAATGTATAGGGAACTGAGTCCCACTAGATGACTTCTCTGGTGAAAGTAATTACTGTGTGACATTTTGTAACATCCACAAGCATGACATGGCTCATTTACATACACACACACACACACACACACACACACACACACACACACAGACACAATCTATAGAAATAATCTCTTCTGTACTATAGGGAATTTATCACCTACCAATAAAAAGCTGACTGGCAAATGAGGTGAGGCAAGAAATAGGAGGTGGGAATTCTGGCAGAGACAGTGATCTCTGGGAAAAAGTAGGAAGCAGTTAAAAATTTGCCCCAAATTCTGAAGAGACAGATGCATGAAACTGAGTAGATGGAACCAACCATGTGGCACTTAGAATAGAATAACTGGGTTAATTAGGTCACAAGGTAGTTGGAGAACAAGCTTCTGACCTTGGTATTTATTTGTATATAATTAACTCTTTAAGTTGTTATTTCTGGAACTGGGAAGCAGGCAAAAAGTCTGTAGTTCAGAAACTTGTGCTATGACCAAACTCCACACATACAAGGATATCATTGTTCATGTGCTCCCAAAAATGTGCTACACACATCCATAAGCAAACAATAGTATAATGCACATGTCCATTTACGTACAACTCATGTAATCACACACACACACACAGACCTGCACACATACACATACATGCCTGCCATGGCACATGCTTGCATATCAGTGTATATATACTCAAAGATTTTAGAAAATAAACCCTTTACAAAATGCATGAAATATGTGCACAAATTTATTGGCATGGAGATGAGGAGTATTTCCTAAAAAGAACTCCAATGGTTCAGGCTCTAAGATCAAGAATTGACAAATGAAACCTACTGAAGCTAAAAATCATCTGTAAGGCAAAGGACATTGTTGATTGGCTACTTTTTAAAGTAACTGATTCTGGTAAAGGCAGATCAGTCTTTCTAAACACCATAAATACAAACTAACAGTCTTTAAGCAAAGCTATTACAGGAATTCTTCAAAAGTTAGAAAAAATACAAAAACCAAAAATACAACTTAGTCAATTGCTTTTTCTTCTTGTTTGTTTTTACTTGTAGAAAAAAAAAAGTCTTTTTTTTTTTTTTCTTTTTAAAATGTTGCATTGGGAAGATCCATTTATTTGATGACAATGAAGGAATATAAATTACATATTTTCATAAATCCACAATGGCTCCATGTTATTTTTAAAATATTTATATAGATTATTTGGGAATTTCATATCACCAATCCAGAGGACCCTCACTTCCCAGTCCTTTCAGGTGTGCCTACAACATAGAGTTGAGACCTAGTAGGAGGAGGAGGAGGAGGAAGAGGAGGAGAAATAAATAGGTATAATTTGTGTTGCCCATGTAGTCACTGGAGCACAATCCTGGTGGCCAGCTCCTTAAAGAAAACTGAGCTCATCTCACCCACGCCCCTCCCAGAAGCATCAATTGTGTAGAGCTGCACTGGACCATCCTTATTATTTTCAATAGTTCTCTTCTCTGGGTCTCTGTTTCAACTGTTACTTTGTAGACAGGATGGGGGTTGTCATGGGAGCATTCTATATGTCTCTTGTTCTCAACTGTTAGTCTGTATCTTAATACCATGGCCAAAAGTAGCTTTCTTGCTCATTGCAGTCTAAAGGAGCAGAGATCCTTAAACCTTGTTTATGACATCACAGACCGCAGATATGCACATGGTCTCTGTTAGCAGCGTCAGTCACTGACCTTAGTTTGTCTTCTATGTAGGTGATTCATGAACATCAAGACATCTTTTTGCTGCTGCATGGGTCATGGTCACCACCACAGTCCTCAGCAGATGCGCAGGAGAAGGTCATCTGTCTTCAGTGGCAACCCAGACTATTCATATCAGCCTGGCCCTTGGAAACAGCATGGCACAGGTATCTCTAATAATATTGTCATACAAACTGACCAGCAGAATATAGTGAATATCTTAGCAGGCCTTTGGAACAGAGGAAGAAATATATTTTATTATGCTCCATTAAGATTTTAATCTTGCAGAAAATAATAATAGCAGGCAGGAAAGTAAGATATTTTAGTAAGATCAATAATAGTCATTAGGTTTTCAAGTTATTAAGTTTAAAAAAGATAATATTGAGGCAGCCACCCATTTTGCAATTTTAAAGTAATCTAAAATTTAAAAATAAAAACCTATGGTTTAATCATTTGATGAAGTTAATAGAACGTCCCCCCCAACAAAGCAGAAGGTTTTTTCAAATAAAAAGACATTAGCATTTCCAATATGCTGCCTCTCACATATTGAATGTATGGGGGCTCATTTTAAAACTTAATCTTTTCCATTACAGTTTATTGTTTCCTGTGCGGACATTTCTAAATCTCATGTATGCTTTAAACAGTCTTAAATTTAAATACGACTACTTCACGTTCAAGACACCGAAGCTTGACAATTTATTGAAAATCTAAACTTTCACCATATTTGTGAGGGAAATTTTAATCAATAATTGTAGGGGAACTTTAATTCAGCAACATGGCTGCTCTGGCAAAGGATTATATCCAAAGACCTTCTAGGTCTATGTCTGTGCGATCTGGCTGAACATGTTCTTAGTTCATAGCTTCAATCGCTAACAATGGAGTTAAGGTTAGTTTGTAAAAGGAAGCAGCCATGTTTGAAAATGATGTCTAATTGAGATGCAGATGAAGTAAGAAATTAGGAATTAGAGAAAGAGTCAACAGAATGAGTCAAATAGAATATGTTTACCTCTTGGTAGGATTGGAAAGAGAGGCTTATTAACAGCAGAGAGCGGTGGTGGTGGGGAGTGAGAGGAAGAGAAAGAGGGAGAGAGGTGGTGAGGTATGGAGTGTTTGGTTTATGTGTATTGTAATATGACTGGAACAGTTTTACAAGGATGGGTTGCAGAGAGAACAAGCTAGACAAAGATAGAGACAGAACAAGCCAGAGAATGAGGAGGCAGAAGATTTGAACATTGCCAAAGTAAGTAAGAGGTCAGGGAGAGCATCTCAGTTGAAAGAGAGAGAGAGAGAGAGAGAGAGAGAGAGAGAGAGAGAGAGAGAGAGAGAGAGAGAGAGAGAGAGAGAGAGAGAGAAGCCAGACTGAATCAGTGAGCTTGGAAACTGATGGTACAGAGGGTAGAAGCTTCCAGGTCTAGGCCTTGGGATATTTAGAACACAGAAGAAACTACCCTGGCCTCAGCTGGGCAATGGCTTTCTTCCCATCATTTCATCTGAGAAATAGTTACATTTACAAATAGAAGATGATGGTGTTATAAGCATGTGATACAGACCTGTAATCACAGCCATGTCAGAGGCTGAGGAACTGAGACCCTAACTGAAACAAAATGCAAAAGAGTGAGACATGGATGAGGCTCAGCTGTGGCCTGCTAGGTTTAAGTCACAGCAGTGGAGAAAGAGATGCAGATCATAACAAAGAGAACAGTCTTTTAGCAGAGACCTGGAGAGAGCTGCTCAATGCCACCAATATTGACAAGCTTTTTAATAGAACATCTCCTAAAGTCCTTCTCAAAATTAAGAGAGAAATTCTCACTTTTACTTCTCAGATACAGAAGTGTTATTTACATTTTGAAAGATAACAGAATAAGACAAATTACAAGCTGAAACTTATGGGTAAAGAGAAACAGATAAGATGCTTTGGAAAACTATTCATGGCTAAAGAGACATAGTTTCGATGCTTTGAAAAAACTGTATCAGCTGTCCTTCATTTTACATTCTCCTTGTACTTGACCCTTTAGTGAGGCCCCAGTTTTCTTAACCACCCACTCAGACTCTATTCACTTTAAAATCGCTACTTTTATTTTTTTTAAGATGTATTTTTTTTTTTTTTTACTTCATGAGTATGAGTGTTTTACCTGCATGTATGTAAGTATACTTCACCCATGCCTGGTGCTCACAAACAGTGATGATAGCTTGGAACTGAAGTTACCAATTGTCTCAAGTTGCCACAATACTGCAAACTAAATCCACTTTCTCTTTAAGAGCAACACATACTGCCAACCACCTCTCTTGCCCCAGAAATTCCTACATTCTACTTTCTATGTGCTGGTGGTTTATCAAAATAATAACCATTTCAGATACAGATTACAAAAGATTAGATAAAATGTTTTATTATTATGAGACAATAATAAAAAAGTGCAAATGCTTAATTAGGTAAGGAATATTAAAATATAATTTGAGTAGAGAAAGTGATCGTGTGTGGGGTGTGTGTGTGATTTAATGCAATTATTCTCTTCTCTCCTCACTCCTCCTTCCTGCCTTGTCTCTTTCTTATTTATCCCATTCATATCTGTCTCTCTTCTACAAATTTTACTCTACTTTTTATCCCTCCCCTTCTTCCTTCTTTATGTTGTATGGATCCACCTTGAAATCAAAGTGCTAAGCCTACTTTGTCTTGTCTCATAAGCTCTTGGAATGAAACGCTAGCACCACTGTTCCCAGTGCGTACTTCTCCCTTCTCTTCATCATACTACATACTTAGGACATATTTACACAATTTTGTGTATGAAATGCTCCCTCATAACAAGAATTGTTATATGGTTGTCACTACTCTATCCATTGACCTAACCAGATCCTTTGATTTAAGACATTGACCCTTGTTAAAAACCATGATGTACTTGATTTTAACAAACAGGGAAACACAAAAAAAGAAAAACCTGACAAAAGAGTACTGAAAGTTTTTTTTCTTTCTCTCTAAGGAAACATTAGAGATTTTGATAGCATATTTGGATAACAGAGTTTAGGTATTTTATTGGTATAAACACATGTTCAGTTATATCAGCAGCAGTTTGAAAAACACATCTTTAAGAAATATAAGCTTAATGCATACTCTTAAAACACTGGCAGAAAATAATGGATGAAAAATACCTATAAGAAGATGCAATCATGGTTTTTAGCATTAGTATATATGCTATTTGCATTTTAAAACAGCAAAATTGAGAGCAAATTCTTTATAGAGCTCGGTATTATACCTTTCTAAAGGTATGAATGAAAATGACATCTAGGGGTTCATAGTGAAAGGAGTGAAAAAAGATTCCAGAAAAATACAGTGTAATACCAGGAGTTTGAAAATCCAGCAGAACTGGAGAAAGCAAAGCAGTCTTGCCTAAGCTGCTTTTTAATATGCAAAAGACAGACATAAGGCTCTGTGGTAAACCCAAGTCAGGAGGAACCAACCCACTAGAAAGCAACTTTCTGCAACTGTATTCAACCAATTAAATACAATTATCCAATGGTTTTATTGCAAATTCTGTAGAATGTTAAACTAGGTTTATTTGGAAAACCATTAAAAAGTCTACAATATTTTCCTCTATATTTTAATGCCTTTTTATACTCAAATCAGCTCATGACAAAAGAACACCTAAACGCATTGCAAGGGACTTTCACAAAATGCTGGAGTTTGTTTTATTTTGTATGAATTAGCAGGGAGTGAGCTTATGACAAGTCAAACAAACATTTTATTTCCCCGTGGTACCTTCTCTGCCCTGAAAATTAGTATTGGACACAAGAACTTCCATAGTTTTTTCAATAAACTCAATTTAACCATCTCAGCCCATCTTATTGTTAGCTTAGTTTTCTACCTCAACACCTGCCATACCCTTCTCTATTGCTTCTGATATGTCTAAGATAATCCTTGAGTATTACATTCCATCATACAGGAATGTAGACATGGTGTTATGTTAATAAGAAATCCCCATAACCCAGTTCCATGTCACTTGCAATCTACATGCGTAGAATTGTACTTTGTTAACATTTCTGACTCCACAAGAGTGTCCCCCTTGCCTAGTGGCTGCATTACTCTTATATCACTACTTTCTGTTTGTCCCTTTTCAACAACCTTTGTTCCATTCTATATTCTGTGTCCAAGAAACTGAAGTCAGAACTTACTTCTTTTCTACTTCTGGGGTCAATTATGAAACACATAAACTTGAACTACCATATGTGTTTGTAGCATGCTAGAGATATGCCTTAATGAAAAAATGTATGTTTTACACATGTGAGGCATGGGGCTCAAATGTATCTTCTAACTTATACTAAGCCTGGGTAATTTTGGCCTTCTTTGGTTAGGGTCTTTTGTAAGTAGTCAGTGGTTTCCAGTTCCTAAGATACTACCAAAAGAATTTACCATCATTCTTTATAACCTGACCTAGTAATATGTCAATATACATTATTAAAATTATAACCTTTGAAAATAACATGAGCAAAAAGCACTTTGTTTGTTGTAGTTTATGACTTTTAAGGTATGACTGTCGCTACTATGGCTAATTCCAAGATTTCAAGCTGCTATCATGATGTAGAATTGGAAAGCAATGCATAGAAAGAGAATTACATCTCAGATTTTATACTACTTTGTCATTTTGTAATTGAAATACATTACATTACTTCCCTGTCTCTCTCATAAATAAATAAATATATATATATATATATACATATATATATATACACACATACACAAATATATATGACATATAATATACATATATGTTATAAAATATACATATATATGTACACACACACACACACATATATATATATATATATATATAACCTGCTGAGTCTCTGAGTCTAAGTCTATTTTTATTGGTGACATATAAACAATTTCAAGGTTAACCAATAAATCAGATAATTGATAATGGGACACATCCTTCAGAGAAAATAATTCTCATTTTTATAGCATCACTAGTTAATTCTAGTTCCTGTCTGGTCAGAGGATCATGAAAAACACCAATAGACATATACATGGATATCAATAAGTACTGAAGAATCTAGCCCCAATGATGTATCTGCATGTCAGCCCATTCATAACTGTTCAGGAAACTTCTTGGAAAAGTAACAGAAAGGTACCAGAAAGTCTTCTATGAAATAGTCTCTCTAACATGGTTGCAAAAACAAGACCATAACAATCACAATATCAAAAGACATATTAATATGAACAGGAAGTTGTTTATTATTATTATTATTATTATTATTATTAAAATTTTATATGTGCATGCAATAAACTATGATTTTATCTATTTACCCTATCCCTTTCCCAAGTTTGTTTATTTTGATTATTTGACATGTCTTGTTAGTGATATGATGAGTACATAGGTTGGGGCCATTCTGAAGCCACACCCTCCAAAGAGAATATTTCCCTAGTAACTATCCACTGGAAGTTGTGAATTCATACTAGCAGAAGGTGGGAACCTAGAGATTATATGTCTCTACTATTCTGAGATTTTTGGAGGTGTGATTTTGTGCAGATTTTGGACAGGCAACACAGTTGCTGTGAGTCGAGGGTGCAATAGCTAGGGCACACGGAAACAGGGTTCCATAAGTTCTCTCCCCTTCCTCATAATTTCATTTTTGTTTATAGTTGAGTGATAGCCTGTTGTACGTATGTATCAGATTTTCTTGTGCATAATCTATTGATAGACATAAAGGTTGATTTAATTTTCTAGCTGTTGTCTATAGTGAATCAACAAATGTGGATGTGAATGTCTCTCTGCTGTACAATATTGTTTATTGGGCATGTTCTCAGAAGTAGCACAGATAAGTCATAACATGCACACACATCATTAATGTTTAAAAGTTTATTCTTTCATCATATATTACATTCTGACTACAGTTTCCCCTTCTGTCCTCTCTCTTTTTATCCTCTCTCAACTCTCTCTCCTATTCATTACTCCTTCCTATCTCATCAGAAGAGGGCAAGCTACCCAGATTTAACAACCAAACATAGCATATCAAGTTTCAATAAGACTCTGCCTGTTTCCTCATATTAAAGCTAGGTAAGACAACCCTGTAAGAGGAAAAGAGTCACAAAAGCAGACAAAAGAGTCATAGACAGGCCTGGATCTCCCTGTTAGGATTCCTATACAAAGACCAAGCTACAATGTATAATAACATATACGTTCATGTGCTAAAATCACATGGAGGGATATCATTGACATTGTGCAGGAAGGATGCATAGCATGAAGTTCCATGAGTATTACAAATATCCTAAATTCAAATAAATGTTGTAACATCTATAACCAAGCAAAATGATGATCTGAAGATAACATTTAGGAATTACATAATTCACGTACTTAATTTAGATAGAAAGTCATGTATATTTCTAAATTAAAGGATGAAATATTAGGAGCATTTTACATATTTATGTCTTCAATGAAAGCAATTTATGATGTTTGAGAATTCCTAAAAACATATAAGCACAAAAACAACCAGATTTACATGAATTGATTGGTTTCTTTAGTAATTCTGTCTTGATCATCAGTGAGAATTTTTCCCTGACCTCTCATAATTCAATATTCTGAATCCAGAAAGAAGATGGCTGTTTCCATCTGTTCTTGGTTATGTTCATAAATAACAATGAATATGCACGCCACAGTACGTGCTTCACCAAATTATAGGTCACAGTTTTGTCCAGGACCAGGGCCTTGACAGAAGGCTCAGCACATATTCATCTTATTTTACAAGTGGCCTGGGAGTGTTGGCTTACTGCTCTGCTTTTATTCTGTATCCTTGCTGTATAAACACAGTGGAGTAAGTTTGTATTTCAAAAAATTCTCAGGTTTTTTTTTTTTTTTTTTTGCCAAACATGGGCTAACTTCAGTAAGCAAGCATGGTACAGCTTACAAAATTGGCTTTGCACTGAAGACATAGTTGGCTTTGCAATGCCTTTGGGTTTTTTATCAGAAGCAAGGAAAGTGCATTCTTCCGGCATCAAGAAAGTAGCTTACCACAGATAATTGGTGCATTTAATTTGTGTTCCAGTGCATACCAGACTTTAAAAAAGAACCTCACAATTCCCAAGACTGTGGAAGATTTCCTATCAAATAACGAAGTGACAGGAGAGACAAAAAAAGAGGAGGGCCTGGGAGGAAGACTTAAAGGTAGGTTGCAAACTCCCAAGTTCAAGGAAGAAGAATTTTCCTACTGAAGTAACAGTTCCTCCTCCAGTAATAGAAGAACAAAAAAAAAAAAAAGCAGAAGAAAAATTCCAGACAGGCTGAGAAATCAGCCGACAAACCTCATTATTGATGGCGTCAGGTGGTAGATCAATGCAGCGGGAAAATCAATGGTAAAAATATTTTTAGTGGTGCATACAGATGATTTGCCTCAGCAGCAGTTCTTCATGGAAACCACAAAGGTCTGCAGACACCCTGAGAGCTAGTTTTCTAGGAGCCAAGAACTTAGCTGAGGTTTGCCAGATACAGGTTATGCCTGTGAGTCTTCAGATTGTGGAGAATGTGTTACTATTTGATACAAAAGGCTAAGGTAAGGAAAGGTTGTTGGCAGGGGGGAGGTAAGTTAGAAAGAGAGAAAGGAAAGCAAGGAAGGGAGAAAAGAAGACAGATTTAAATATTCCACAGATAATAAAATGCAATGTTTTGTATAAAACATTTAATGGATGTTTGTTATTTCCATGCGCCCAGCTAATAAGTGAAAAGAAAAAAGTTAAAAAGCATATATGAAGTAAAAATATGTATCTATAAAGAGAGTCTATGAAAATGTTTGAAACTGAATCAAATGCAGAAGTTCTAGCACAATTGCCCAAAATAAAAAATGCCTGTTTCAAACAGATAAGAACAGTGGGTGGTTTTAGACAATCAGCCTAGTTTACAGCCTCCTTCCTGCCCATTCTTTCTTTGTGTTAGTCACTCAGATTGAAGTATTTTCCTGCCCTAACTGACACAGAGAAAAAACAAAAGAATAAAACCCCAAAAGTTTATTCCGGGGTTAAGTTCAGAGTTCAGACAAGCATACCACCAGGCCTGGCTTCCTCCTTTTGCAGAGACAGTAGTAGCTGGAGATCTGACGGCCAAAGGATTAACTTGTGAACTCATGGAAAGAAGAAGGGAAATATTGCATGTTGGATGTGTTCCCAGTGTCTTCAAGAATCTACAGCATTCTCTCAGTTAACAATGCATTGTTTTAAATCAGCATAATTATTTTTCTTCTTTCCTCCCTTTCTCCCTCCTTTCCTTCCTTCTTCACCCTGTACCAGATGGACCCTAATATCCAAACTCATATATATGTTAAAATATGTATTTTTACATAAAATATGTAAATATATATATTGACTGAGCATAAACTTTATTTGCAAGACATTAAAACTTATTAAAATTCTACATAATATGTCTTCGACTGGTATTTTCTTAGCATCATTTGCTTTCTTCTCTGTTCTTCAGTACAGATAACATGCCTATTCATTGTTCCTTTAAAATCCCAGATACTTTCATGCCTCAATCTCTCATTCACCCTTCTCCTCTCTTGTCACCTTTTGACTGACACTCATTCTTTCTATTCGAATATATGCAAACCTGTACTTTCTAAACATCAGTGTTTTTTCCTTTGGGGAATTATTTCTTACTCTATAGGTGCAATTAAGTAATAATCTAATTTTCTTGAGGAGATTGTGCATCTCTTTTAAAAATGATAAATTCGAAATTGCTTATATATCTTGCACAGCATATAGTGTCTAGTGATAATAAATAGTTGTTAAATAATTAAGTAACATTCTAGGTCCAAGAACAATATCTAATAATTTATCAATGATAAATTGTTAGTAGTTGAACTATGATAACACTATCGTTTTGCTGATTATAATAATCACAGGCTATCCTGCATATATCATACATTGTTCCAAACACTAGAAAGTCAATTTCATACAACTGCCACAGGGGCTTTCTTTAAAAGCAGCAAGCATCTCATCTCATATAAGAAATGAGGAAACATCCATGCAAAAGGTATGCTTTCTGAAAAGCAGCTCTTGATCACAGGGCTACAGAGTTACCAGGTGAATATTTGATACAGAAAACACAAGCAATGGGGGAATGCTGTCCCAATGCAAAGCAATATTTTCTTTGTGAATATTATAGTTACACTTACCTTCATATTGCATTTTAACAATGTAGGATTAAAGGCTATTAAAGACTATTGAAAGACATCATGTGACTATATGTTTGGAAATACTAATAAACTTCAACAGTGAACTTTGATGAATTTTCAGAGAAATGAGTTATTCTATGAAAAAAATCCTTTGCAGCAAGAGAGTTTTCACATCCTGAACATTAAGAAGGAGAGTTATAGTAGGATACCCATGTAAGCCTAATATCCTGCTTCAACAGGACCAGCAGTATAAACAAATGGTACCCTTTGAGGACTAATCCCATATGGGAGTTTTAAAATGGCATACACTTTACCTCTAGAAAAAGAAAGAATGACTGCTAGGAAAAAGAAAGTCTTCCTCTGACACAATCCTTCATTAATGGTCTATGGCAGAGTGGTCAGCCTTGAAATCATATACCTACCACCAACAAAAGTGACTCACAAGCTCTATTTCTATATAGTGTTGCATACATATACTATGTGCTCTCTCTCTCTCTCTCTCTCTCTCTCTCTCTCTCTCTCTCTCTCTCTGTCTCTCTCTCTCTCTCTGTCTCTCTGTCTCTCTGTCTCTGTCTCTCTCTCTCTCAAACACACACACACACATACCCCCTATACACACACACACACACATACACAAACACACACACACACACACACACACACACACACACACACGCACACAACTATAAAAATAAAATAAAAGTGTCTATTATTAGTTTGAGAATTATGGGGATATGGGAGGTGAAGGATTATCTGTAAGGAGTTGGAGAGATGGAAGTGTCCCCTGAAAGCAATCTAATTAAAAACATATGACAAGGTGGGCACAGGCGGACCCTGCACAAGTCACGGAGCCGCTATAGACCCACGAGGTCCCTAGCACGGTCCACCACAAGGACCAGCTCAAAGCCAGGTGTGAAACTCCAAGATGGATGATCAGGATCCTGGCGGCACGAGCCCTCTTCAGCAAATGGAGGCCTCAGGAGCTGGGCTTGTGGTCACCTCCCACTTCTGGATGTGGTGAAGGTCTGCCTTCGGTAGCCAGCTAATTGACAACTCCTTCCAGAGTCTGGAGTCTCTCCTATACCAAATCTCTCTGCTCCACAATCCTCAGGGAAGTGCCTCCTATACTGCAATGGTGTCCTGGAGCCCCTGTACCTGTGCCCAAATGGTACTTGCTGTGATGTCTAGGTGATGATCTTCTGTGCAAAAAATAATATATATGACAAAAATATATTTGTTTAACCAACACCAAAATCAAGGAATATATAACACTCTATATAAATTTTCATTAAAAAGGTTGTAAAAGTAAAACGAAAACATCATTAGATCTTTTGATATTCAAAATATAATCTGAGATTTTTATGCAGTTTTGATGGGCAGAAAATCTAGTTTAAAAAGAAAAAACTAGCTGAGAATTTTGGCTTAGGACATAGGTCTTACCACTCAATCCTGCAAATGAAAACTTCATGAGCTAAACTAACCAATCATGTTTTTGGGTTCTCCTAGAAAAGTGTAGTTATAGGAAAGCATCACCTTCCAATTAGGATAGGCTGCTAGATGAATGCTGACAGCCATAGTATACCACAGTAGACAAATATAATATATACAACTATCCAGAAAGCAGATCCAGGATTGGAAAATTTCATCAAGAATTAAAGTAGTTGAGTTTCTGTCCGATGAAATCTATCACAGTTCTATGAGGTTGGCCATCTTGAAGCTTCAGGTTTCACAGCAAATACTGGAAAAAATATACCTAAGTGCCTCTGTGTAAGAAGAAAAAGTATAAACATTTTGACATATCGAAAATAATTTTCCTAAGTCTAGTCTTCACAACAAACTGTTTCCAGAACAGTTTTCTACTTATTTCATTTTCTTTTCTAGATTTTTATCACCTGAGGAGAGGAATAGTCAACTTCTCCTATTCTCATTGTTCTGCCTTCCCATTACGAAGGCACATCTCTTTTGGCACAAAGACCTTACATTAGGCTTCATTTATTAAATTTTCTTCCATTTCATTGTGTCACAGTGTGGGGACCAATCTTTTAACAACTGGCTCTTTAAGGAATATTTCTCCAACCTTAACAGAGGGAAAATGATATAGGTCAGAGACTACTATCTATACAGAATTTGGAAGCATCAAAAATGTAACCTAACCTAGCATAACCAAACAGCCACCACAACAAAATCCAGTAAGGGTTGGGGATGAACATGGGTAACCAGACATTTGCCTAATGAAAGCAAGGCTCTGCATATGAATATTTATGCTTTTGGATGTATTAAATCATAGAACGTGGTAATTCTTGGAAACTAGTTCATTGTACTCTTGAGAAGAATGTGTATGATGCTAGTGGATAAAATAATTTGTAGATATCAGTTATTTAATTATAAGAAAGAGAAAATTCTGGAAATAATTACTTCAATATTTATCCTGAATTGCAACACAAGAGGTTTAGGGCAGTAAACTGTTTTGTATGGTACTGTTATGGGAGATTCTTGACATATAGTTGCTCAGAATATAGAATCTGCTATACAGAATAAATTCCAATGTGTTTTTCTTTTATTGAAGACAAACATTTTTTCATATAAATCTATACTGATTGTAATTTTTCCATCCCTGTTCCTTCCAGTTTTTCACAACATCCTCTCCCAACTGTATCCATCCCTCTCTGACTCATTAAAAAATAATCATGTTTCTAAGTTATAAAATATAATATATTAACACAAACACACACACACACACACACACACACACACACACACACACACACACACACCACACACATTGGAATAGAACATGACACCAACAATAATGAAAATAGAAGGGAAAGAGTTCAGTAAAAGGCAAAAGAAACAAATATAGACAACAAGCCTAGATGGTAAGCCAAGGAGAAAAAAAATAAACAAATAAACATAAAAAAGATGTTAAATCAGTTCTGAAATAATATTATGAGACCAGGAGCCCCCACATAAACCATTGAACTTGTTTTTATGTCCACTTATCCTTCTAGCTTTAGGTCCCCAACTGGTGCAAGCCTGTGTAGGCCCATTGAGTGTTGCCTCGATCTTGGTGAGCTCATACGTGCATCAGTGCTGTTGTATTTAGAAAGCCTTGTTTTCTTGGTTTCCTTCATCCCCTTTGGCTTAGTCATTCCACCTTCTCTTCCCTGGAGTATTGTGAGCCTTGAGGGGAGAGATTTGATGGAAAAATCCTGTTTGGGGATAAGTGTTAAAAAGGACTCTAACTCTCCGTTATGTTCCGGCTGAGAGCCTAAAATTTGTTCTCATCCGCTGATGGAGGAACTTTCTCTGGTGATGTCTGAGCAGTACACTGATCTATAAATGTAGCTGAATGCCATTAGGGCTCATTTTTTACTATACTACCTGAGCAAAATAGTAGAATTTGATTTTATCCTAGGTCCCTGGCCTACATTTTCTTGGGTTCTTGGTTGCCCAGGCAGTATCTTGTACAGAGACATCTTGTTCAGAGATCCTTAAGTCAAGTTATGCATCTTTCCTTACCCCCATAAGCTTTGTGCTGTCACTGCACTAGCATATCCTGCAGAAAATTCACCATTATGGGCCAAGGTTTTTTTTCCTCTTTAATAGTATGTGGAATACCTTTGAGGATCAGGAACACCACACAATCAGTTGGAAACTCCATGTAGATAACAGCTTGACTTCTCTGTGTTCAATATCTTGTATGGGTATTGTCTGCAGCAATAGGGCCTTGTCTTCAGATTGTAGGGGAAAACCCTACAACCTTGACAACATCCTATGTTGTTCTTGAGTTTCCATGGGACTGCTTGAGCAAACAAGTCAATTAGATATAATTCATTACCAGCACAGGAAGCTTTTTTGATAAGAAAAGATGACCAGTTGGGGCTCTGTATCCCCTACCATTTGACAGTTTCATTTAGAAACCCCTTGTATGTGTATATATTTAGGAAGTTTCTTCTGCATTGGGTTTCCATATAACCCCTCAAATATCCCTTAATTTTATCTGAGTTCTTTAGTATTTTTCCTTTATTCCTCTTTTCTTTTCTCCTACTATAATAATGCTTCTGTTCCAGCTTGCCCTCTCCATGCATTCCTAATCATTTTATTTCTCTTTTGTTGAGGAATCTATCTGCTACCCTAGTCCCTTACTCTATAACTAAACTTTGTATATCCAATTATTGTAGTTGCTTGTTCATTGACTTAAGAGCTAATAACTTCATGTAAGATAAATATACTATAATACACTATATTTGTCACATTGTATCTAGGATATGTAAGATATGTCACTCAGATTATATATATATTACCATTTAAAAATATTTCATATATATTCTCTCATTTGGCCTCACAACAACCCAGTACGGTAGGCAGCAAATTTTTTCATGGTACAGATGAGGATAGTGGATCTCCAAACCATTAACCAGCCTGCTCATGTTTCTACAGTTAACAACAAATCTGTATGTCAGTCTTTGTCTGAAAAAAATCAACATCCAACCTTCCCTTTACTTGCCCTACCTACTTCATAGGGATAATAAAGATAAAATGAATTCAAGGCTCAAAAAACGTCGGAGAGGAAAGAAATCACTGTATAATTACATATCATAATTATCTGTGACATGCCATTCCAGTTTGTGTGTGAACCCAGAATTTGATCTCTTCTGTGCTCAACTAAGGAGGGCAGGGTATGAGTGTAGTCCTGTTGGAAGCTATGTAAATTACAGCCAAGGTAGCTGCACATCACATCATCTGAAAATGGCATAGACTAATGTGCAACCAAAGCACTAAAGCCCATACAGCAGGGCAGCATTATCAGAGGACATGACTGCATAGAAAGAAACTGTGGGGTCCAGGTTCACACTGGATACACAGTTATCTATGGCACAGTGGTAGCAAAGAGAGTTGTTTGTTCTAGATTTTTATAAAAGAACATAAGATGCATGGGAACCCATGAAAAAGCATGGTACATCACATATATGTCCAGCAATCTACAGGAAACGTATGCTCTCAAGAATCACTGTGCCTCAGTCCGTCTTAGAAAAAAAAAAAAGAAAAAGAAAAAAAATCATGTATTCATCATATATTATTATGTAACATATTTTGTGAGCTATAATAATATTTTATAAAATAAATAAATTTTTAAAAAAGAATGAGTGTACCTACTTTGCTCAAGTCTTGGACCAAGGAGTAGCTCCATGCTAAATCTCCTAGTAAAATATAACCCATACCATTATTCCTAATTGGATAATAAATAATATGCTTTTAAGGTAAAAAGTGTTATGGCTCTTTAGCTTTTCTTCAAGGTCTACTTTGAATTCTTCTGCTTTAAGACCCAAAGAAAGTTATAATTGAGTTTTTATTGGGGATTCTATATACATGTATTTATAACATTGAAGTGTGATGAGTGAATTTAACGTATTACAAATTTATAGCATCTTTTCAGCAAAGATCATATACTATACAAGCTATTCAAGTGATACAAAACCACTTTTCAGTGTCATTTCAACTGAGAAAAATCGTATTCAGCATGCTTCTCCTCCTCTGGTGGTTCATACTGAACAAGCTTTGCATTCAGTTCTGTTGTTGTTCTTGTTCTTGTTCTTGTTGTTTGTTTCTTTGTTTTTTGTTCTACAGTAGCTTCATATTTCTCTTTCATTTCTGCCAATTCTAGGTGAAGTAGCTCTATTTCTGGTTTTTCCAGGGTAGTTGTTCCTAAATGATGCTTAAAAAATCCAGAGCGCTGGTGGGCTTCTCTGGTTCTTCACATAAGACTACCAAAAGTTTCTTCAGTGTGTCCAGTACCCCAGACTTCTCCATGTACCGCTGGAACTGCTCACACTTCAAGTAGAGGATTTGTAATGGGCCAAAATGACAACCATAGTGGCATAGCTGGGGCCGGAGACACAGGCTGGCGGGCTCCAAGTTTCATTGCTCATGTCCAAAATATTTTTCTATTTCCATTTATTTACCTGAAAACTTCAAGAGTCGTATAGCTGAATCTTTAGGTATATCTATTGAAGATTCTTTCAGAGCTAACACACTGAATTCCATAGTGGCTGCACAAGTTTGCAGTCCCACCAGAAACAGATGAGTGTTCCCCTACATCCTTGCCAGTTTGAGCTGTAAATTAAAAAATAAATGATCTTAGCCATTCTGAAGGGTGTAAGATGAAATTTCAAAGAACCTTTGGTTTACATTTCCTTGATGACTAGAGATGTTGAACATTTCTATAAAGGTTTCTCAGATGTTTGAGCTTCCTCTATTGAAAGTTCTGTTTAGATCTGTACCCAATTTTCAATTGGTTGTTTTGTTGATTTAGGTTTTTGAATTCTTTGTATATTTTAGATATTAAGTTCCATCAAGTGTACAGTTAGTAAAAATCTTTTTTTCTTCGTGGGTTGCCACATTCAAATGACAGTGTCCTTTGCTGTTTAGAAGCTTTTCAGTTTCATGAAGTTTGTTAAGTAACTGTAGACCCTAGTAGCTGTGCTAGTGCTCTGTTCAGAAAGCCTTTTCCTGAACTAATGGGTTAAAGGTTCTTCTTCCCTTTCCCTTTAATCAAATTCCAGTGTCAACCATGGGCTTTCTTTGATACTTGCACACCACTGTTGGGTCCGATTGTGTGAAGGAACAGGATACTGACTGTTGGGAATTTTGAGAATATTAGAGGATATAGAGTTTATGAGAAATCTCCAGATCTACTGCAGATTTTTTTGTAGACCATACACTATTTAAAAATTGAATTTTATGATCATTGAAACTTTAGCTGTATAGTTCCAATTTTATACTAAATACTTAAGTTTCACCCTATAACTAACCAAAAGTTTTTAGAAGTTCAAGATGATATCCTAACTATTTTAGTATCTGTCTTATGACATACAATACTTCAGCCTGTAAACATTTTGTCAATCAAGTTTTTTTAAAATGGTTCTAATTTGTATTGTTTCTTGGGAACTAGACTATTTTGTATCTACCTGCTTATGTAAGTTTTCAAGGAGACAGTTCAAGGAGTCCCAATTTATAGAAGAAAATATAAGCTTTTCTTCAATAGCTGATAGATTGACTTAAAATATATTAGGTTGGCTTAAAATATATTTATAGGAGGGAGAGAGAGATGTCTATTTTTCAAATTCTTTACCGCATAAATAATATCTTAGAGCTCACTGAATAGCACTCCCTGGAAAATGTAAATTTTGGACTATGTCGTACGTGTTTTTTTCCCCTTGATTAAGGAAGGTGAAAGGTTAAACTAAGATGAACTCCTAGAAAATTAAATAGATAAAAACATACAAGGTAAAACTATATACATGGTCATTCTCTAAATAAAACTGTTTTTTCCCCTAAGAATTTCAATCAAAACTCACCATTAAGTTTAAAAAATAATAAATAAATGAATTTATAACACCAAGAAGGCAACAAGATTGCAGAGGATTTAAGAAGAACATAGAATGGAAATGATTAAGCATCATTATCTGGTAGAGTAACAATCTGGTTCACAGTATATTTCAGAAAAATATTTCAAACCTAAAGAATGCCACGGAATCTAAAGTTATGTATTACAGAGAGCAGACACCAGTGACAACCTCAGTGGGTGTCAGCACTCAATGATGGTACAGTTTAAACACTATGCACCATGAAATGTCATAGCTACTGTGATTTGAAATACATTCTGCTGCAAGGAAGTTTCAGTAGATCTTAGTTTTACAAATGTTTCAAACCCACCTCTTCCCTCACTGCCAACCACAGCCAGTACTCTGCTTTTGTTTTAGTATTTTCAGTTTGCTAAAACCACAAATATGTGAAAAGGGTCCATGGTAGCATAAACTTAGAATGTATATTCCTGTTCTTAGTTTTTCTAGGATGAGGAATTCATTTTCTCCTTATAATATAAATTAATCATAATAGTAAAAGCAAGAAGAGCCACTTTGCTACGAATTACTCATTTATCCCACACATTAACACACATATGTCTGCCATCCAATAACATAGTGAACATCGTTTAACATCATCTGTCTTTGATGTCAGAGAACCTTAATATTCCAATTTTCTGTATAATAAAGATATATTTTAAGTTGTGCAGTGCAGAAGAGCACATACTTTGCTTTCACCTCACAGACCCATGGAGCCAACTCTAGTCACATGATTACAATTGATCAGAAAAAAATATTTAGCTCGTTCTGTTCGTGGATATTTGTTGTGTTCTATCATATGATGCAACAACATTTTATATAGTGTTCTACTTTCCTCAATCCTGATTGCTTTCTTTCCACCACAATTTCTGGTTATTATTTAATTTTATTGTAAAAGTTTCTACCAGGATAGAATATGTTCATTTCTGGCTATAGTGAATTTATTAAAATAATTATGAAGTACAAAAGTTTTTATAGCTTATGTCTTATGGATGATATTTTTTCTTTACATTATTGAATTTCACCACTACTAAATATGCCAATTAAAGTGAGTTAAAAATATGAAAAGAAAAACAAACCTAAATATCAAAATGTAAAATAGTATGTTTATAATAAGTAAAAATTTAGAAAAAAATGTTAAGTATATATTTTAATAAGTTCACCAGGAAAACACACATTTTTCTTTGTGTTAGAATTCCCTGATTATCATAAAATCATTAACAATCCAACCAGTTTTCTAAGGTTGTCAGTAGAGAAAAGAAAAATTAGCCTTTACAAGCTTCTATGAGAGTGAAACCTCATTTTCAAAACAACACAAGAAATGTTTATTTGGAGAGACTGATTAAAAACATTATTAAATATTCATCAGCTTCCCCATTTCCTTCCTCTTTTATTCTGTAAGCAACATTGACCGATAAGATTCCATGGTCTAACACCTTCATTATGAAATGCAAGCCTATTACCATAGGGAAAATATTAAAAAGATTGAATCAGGAATGATTAAACTGAAATTTGTCATTATTTAGGAATAAAGTTACTAGAAAAAAACTGTAGCCTTACATTTTATAATAGAGCACTATACCAGTTAGAAGAGAGATATTTATTATCACAAACATTAAGCTTTATATTTTACTTCAAATTCTTTTCCCTATGAGCTTTATAGTAGACACTGAGATCATAGAAGTGTGACTACTGAATTACACATTTAGCTTTCTTCTAACAAGGTGACCATTTTGTAAGACCTCCAATTCTCAGAAACAGTGACTCATCCCTAGATCAAACTCATTAAAGGTTATTTAAGCTTTGCCAGGAAAGGATGTGACAGTATGCCAAGGTTTTTCCTCCCAGCTCATCAAAAGAAGCAATGCCCATGTTTGCAAACAAGTTCACACAGTTTTATTGACACATGATTGTGGTTTTTGTAGCCATAGGACTAATTTTCTAAATGAAGAATTCAAGAGCAGACTAGCAGCACCTAGAACATGAAAAGATTATGACTCAAATCAGTCCCAGCTCTGTTCAGGTGTGCATTCAATCCAACAAGGAGTAGAAGCAAAAATGATTACTTTATTATATAATCATCATATACAACAGCTTATTGCATCATGTCCTGAAGTGAATGGAAAAACAGAATGTTATAAATTCAATTGTAAAATCAATGATGCTAATATTCTTGTTAAAACAATTGAACATAGGTTGGTGTTAAAATTCCATTGATCATGTGGTGTCCCTCATTTTAGTGAATTGCTTCAACTTTCTCACAATTAAGTTTGATGTTGGCTGTTGGTTTGTTGTATATTGCTTTTATTATGTTTAGGTATGGACATTGGATTTCTGTTTTTTCCAAGATTTTTAACATGAAAGGGTGTTGAATTTTGTCAAAGGTTTTCTCAGCATCTAGTGAGATGACCATGTGGTTTTTTTTTCTTTGAGTTGGTTTATATGGTGGATTACATTGATAGGTTTCCATATATTAAACCATCCCTGCATCCCAGGGATGAAGCCCACTTGATTCACTTGATCATGGTGGATGATTGTTTTAATGTGTTCTTGGATTCAGTTTGCAAGGATTTTGTTGAGTATTTTTGCATCAATGTTCATAAGTGAGATTGGTCTGAAGTTCTCTTTCATAGTAGGGTCTTTATGTGGTTTAGAAATGAGGGTTATTGTAGCCTCAAAAAATGAGTTAGGTAGTGTTCCATCTGATTCTATTTTGTGGAATAGTTTGGAGAGTATTGGTATTATGTCGTCAATAAATGTCTGATAAAATTCTGCACTGAATCCATCTGGACCTGGGTTTTTGATTGGGAGGCTTTTGATGACTGCTTCTATTTCTTTAGGTGTTATGGGATTATTTAGATGGTTTTCCTGGTCTTGGTTCAACTTTAGTGTCTGGTATCTGTCTAGGAATCCATTCACTTCCTCCTGATTTTCCAGCTTTGTTCAGTATTGGGTTTTGTAGTAGGATCTGATGATTTCTTGAATTTCCTCAGTTTCAGCCTTTATGTCTCCACTTTCCTTTCTGATTTTGTTAATTTGTATATTCTCTAGTTAGTCTGGCTAAGGGTTTATCAATCTTGTTAATTTTCTCAAAGAACCAGCTCTTGGTTTTGTTGATTCTTTCAATGGTTCTGTTTGTTTTTATTTGCTCTATTTCTGCCCTAAGTTTGAGTATTTCATGATGTCTACTCCTCTTGGGTGTGTCTGCTGCCTTTTGTTCTAGAATTTTCAGCTGTGCTGTCAAGTTGCTGGTGTTTGCTCTCTCCAGTTTCTTTTTGCAAGCACTCAGTGCTATAAGTTTTCCTCTCACTACTGCTTTCATTGCATGCCATAGGTTTGGGTATATTGTGTTTTCATTTTCATTGAATTCGAGAAAGTCCTTAATTTCTTTCTTTATTTCTTCTTTAACTTTGCTATCGTTTAATAGAGCATTGTTTAGTTTCCATGTGTATATGGGCTTTTCGTTGTCTTTGTTGTTATTAAAGACCAGCTTTAGACCATGATGATCTGAAAGGATGCATGAGAGTATTTCAATCTTCTTATATTGATTGAGGCTCGTTCTGTGTTCAATTATGTGGTCAATTTTCAAGAAGGTGCCATGAGGTGCTGAGAAGAAGGTGTATTCTTTTGTTTTAAGATGATATGTTTTATAGATATCTATTAATTCCAGTTGGCTCATAACCTCTGCTAGTTTTACAGTGTCTTTGTTCAGTTTTTGTTTCCATGATATGTCCACTGGTGAGAGTGGGCTATTGAGGTCTCCCACTATTATTGTGTGTGGCACAATGTATTTTTTGAGCTTTAATAGGGTTTCTTTTATGAATATGGATGTTTTTGTATTTCTAGCATATATGTTAAGAATTGAGAGTTCCTCCTGACAAATTTCCCCTGTAATAAGTAAAAAGTGTCCTTCCTTATCTTTTTTGATAACTTTTAGTTAAAAATCTATTTTATTCGATATTAGAATGGCCACTCCAGCTTGCTACTTGGGGCCATTTTCTTGGAAGGTTTTTTCCCAACCTTTTACTCTGAGATAGTGTCTGTCTTTGTCTCTGAGATGAGTTTCCTGTATGCAGCTAAATGCTGGGTTTTGTTTATGTATCCAGTCTTATAGCCTATATCTTTTTATTGGGGAATTGAGTCCATTTATGTTAACAGATGTAAAGGAATAGTAGTTGCTGTTTCTTGCTATTTTGGTTTTGGAGGTTGAATGGTGCCTGTATGTGTTTCTTCTTTTGGTTTTCTTGCTTAGGAGTTTTCTTGTTTTTATTATGATGTAGTTCCCCTTTTTGTATGGGGTTTTCCACATATAATTTGTTGTAGTGTATGGTTTGTGGTCAGATATTGTGTAAATTTAGTTTTGTCTTGGAATATCTTATTCTCTCCATCTAAGGTGATTGAGAGTTTTTCTGGGTATAGCAGCTTGGGCTGGCACCTGTGCTCTCTTAGGGTCTGCATGATGTCTGTCCAGGATCTTCTAGCTTTCATAGTCTCTGTTGAGAAGTCGAGTGTGATTCTGATTGGTCTGCCTTTATATGTTACATGATCTTTTTCCCTTACTGCTTTTAGTATTTTTTCTTTGCTTTGGGCACTTGGCGTTCTGTATATTATGTGTCTGGAGGAAATTCTTTTCTGGTCCAACCTATTTGGAGTTCTGTAGGCTTGTTTTATGCTCATGGTCATCTCATTCTTAAGGGTACGAAAGTTTTGTCCTACAATTTTGTTGAATATTCACTGTGCCTTTTAGTTGATATTCTTCGCCCTCTTCTATTCCTATTATCCTTAGGTTTGGTCTTCTCATTGTGTCCTGCATCTCCTGGACGTTTTGGGTTAGGAGCTTTTTGGGTTTTGCATCTTCACTGACTGTTTTGTCTATGTTTTCAAAGTTGTCTCGGCCCCCGAGATTCTCTATTTCATCTCTTGTAGTCTGTTGGAAATGCTTGCATTTGTGACTCCTGATTTCTTTTTTAGGATCTCTACCTCTAGGCTTGTCTCTTTTAGTGTTTTCTTTATTGTTTTCCATTTTAAATTCTGTCTTCCACTTTTTCATATCTTTGGTTCTTTTTTCCTCTTGTTCTTTGAGTTCTTTGAGTGTTTCCTTGTTTCCTCTTTAAAAGCTTTTAATTCATTATGCTTTTCCTCCCGTTCTTTCTATCATCATCTTGAGGTATGATTTCGGGTCTGAGTCTTCTTTTTCTGGAGTGTTTGGCATTCAGCTGTTTGCTGTGATTGGCGATCTGGGTTCTAGTGTTGCCAGGTTGTCTTGGTTTCCCTAGGGTATGTTTTTTTTTTTTTTTTTTTTTTTTTTGCTTTTCTCTTGCCATCATGTTGTCTGTATAGGTGGTCTTGTTGTCAGTGATTGGTTCTTGCTTTCCCTTGTACCTGGCCTGTGTCCCTGGATCTCCTGTTCCCCAGCTACTCGGAATGCCTTCTCACCAGGCCTGTTTCCCTGAATCTCAGCTGTTCCTGGTGGCAAATGGTCTAAGTGCCTGTTTTGTACTCATAGTCCTCTGGCTGGGAATAGCCCAATGCTGGGTTACTGGTTCCCTGAACCAAGTGGGGGGGGCGCACTTTCCGTGTGCTTGGCAGAGATTTCTCTGCATCCCGGCTAGTCGGAACGCCTTCTCACCAGGCCTGTGTCCCTGGATCTCCCTATTTTTTTTTATTTTAATTTGAATCCCAAGGTCAGGGTCATGTTAGTGACTATTTTATGTATTATTTTTTATATTATTATAATGATGCTGATAGAATTTTTTAGTTAAACTGTTTAATGAGGTCTAAAATATATTAGTTGCATATTAAGAAGTATTCTCATGTAACATTACTTAATCCATCACAGTCTCAAATAATTATTAAAGTGTATATTTATGAAGAACATCATTATTTAAAATAGTCAAATTGCTACATTATCTTATTGTCTGCATATATCTGATCTAAGCTGAAGTTAAATCAAAGAGAAATACAATAATATCTATATAAACTCTCAGTAAAGGTGGGAAAACTCCCTTACTAAGATTTAGTAAAAGTCAAAAGTCACATTTGACTGTAGAAGTCACTTGTATTATGATACCTCTCTTCAGAGCCTAAATATGAAGTACTTTCTTTTTATTAGATACTCTCTTTATTTACGCTACAAATGTTATCCCCTTCTTCCACCCCACTCCCATCCCCAATTCCCCTCTACTTGTATCTATGAAGGTGTACCCTCTCCCAATTACCATCTCCTCCTCAGTGCCTTGGCATTCCCCTACACTAGGAAAACGTGACCATCCTAGACCAAAGACATCTTCTCATATTGATGCCAGACACCGCTATATTCTGCTACATATGCAACTGGAGCCATGGGTCTCTCTATGTGTGCTCGGTGGTTGGTGTTCTAGTTCATGGGAATTATAGAGGGTTTGGGTAATTGATAATGTTGTTCTTCCCATTAAGCTGCAAACCCTTTTCGCTCCTTCAGTCCTTTCTTTAGCACCTTCATTGGGGTCCCCATGTTCAGTCTGATGGTTAGCTGCAAGCATGCTCAACTGTATCTATATGACTCTGGCAGAGCCTTGGAGGAGGCATCCCTATAAGGTCTCTGCCAGTAAGTACTTCTTGGCATCAGAAATAGTGCTCTGGTTTTGTGGCTGCATATGGGCTAGATCCCGAAGTGAGGCAGCCTCTGAATGACCTTTTCTTCAATCCCTGCTCCTATATTTGACCTCGTATTTACTCATGTGAGTGTTTTGTTCTTACTGCTAAAGAAGGACTGAGGCATTCACATTTTAAGGTACTTTAAAACAATGTTTTTCTAAGTCTATCCATGCTACAGTACACATGAATCTAAATTGCACCTTGTTATTTCTATTTCTATCTCTAGGTTTAAGAAAGAAGCATAGTCTTGCTGGCACACAGCACACTCTCAGAAAGTATCACTTTTCCTCCTGCATAATTAGCTCTGTAAAAAGTCTTAATTACAAAATGAGTATGTTAAAAATTAAATGTGAATTGTTTGCTATACTGACATTCAGAAAATAAACTACAGTAAAATTTGATTGAGAAAAGTTGGCCGGAGAGAATCTGTAACTCATTTTGCATGAATGGGTTACCTTAACCTTAGGAGTAAAAGCTTTGTTTTTATTGTTAAGCAATCTAATGTATTATTCCACATAAGAATATTAAGGAGAATTATTTACATAGTATTCATTTACTTTCTGTTACTTATCATTTTGATTTTCCTTATTTTTAAGATAGATGGATTTTTTTAACAACTTTATTTTACAAAACGAAGATAAATGTACAGATTTTAAGCACTTTTTGCATAAAATTGTACAATATATTTTTGTCAGTACTTTTTTTCAGATTTTAAAATAATTTTTACATAAAACTGTATAAATATATTTTTTAGTCAGTACTTGATATTTTTAAAGGTTTGATAGTATGCATTGAAAACGTAATAGTTACAATGAGCATAAAGTACATGTAAAACAAAATGTAACATGGAAATAGTCAAAGTTTTCTTGTTGTATAAAGATTTTTTTGTTTTGTTTTGTTTTGTTTTATTTCTTGGACTTCATACAGTCTGTGAGTTGTTTCTGGGGCAGTGCGAGCCTCTGGGGTTAGCATCCCATTATCAGTGACTGCATATTATGTCTGTTCTTTTGTGACTGGGTTATCTCACTCAGAATGATATTCTCTAGATGCAGCCATTTTCTTAAGAATTTGGTCAAGTCATTGTTTCTGGTGGCTGAGTAGTATTCCATTGTGTAAATGTACCACAATTTTTGTATCCATTCATCTTCTGAAGGACATCTGGGTTCTTTCCAGCTTCTGGCTATTATAAATAGAGCTGCTATGAACATTGTGGTGCGATAGATGGATTTTTAAAAATTAGCATTAAGTAGATGAACATTCACTTGTTTGGTTTTATTTATTGTTCTTGAAATCAAGTGTTCTTATGAAGCCTGGTTAGCCTGGTGCATGCTACATAGCCAAGGCTGGCTTTATCTCCATGCTAACTGTACTGATGCTATATCTTGAATGCTGGTATGGTAGTCATACAACCATCATGGTAACTTTAGCAAACTTCTTGGAATCTAAAAATAAGGATAGAACTGAAGATAAAGACAAGACTATACTTCTTGTCTCTAAAGAACCTATGTGAAGGTTGGAGAGATTGCTAAATTGTTAAGGGCAATGGTTGATCTTCTATAAGATTGATGTTCAATTCCCAGCACCCATGTACCTGTACAACAATAACTTCAGTCTTTAAGGATCTGATGTTTTCTGTTGGCCTCAATATACACAGCATACACACAACGCTCACATCTACACATGGACAAAACATCCATACATGCACAATAAATGAAATGAAATAAAATTGAACATATAACTGAATTAAGAAGTACTTGTTAAACTAATGCTTTTGATAAAGTAGGTAGTATTCATGGAAAAACATTGTATAACCCAACATAAAAATAATGAGAACCGTGCAATTTAAGTTTAGAGATTACAGACTTTTAGATATGGGGTTGAGTTTTAGATTGTTTCAAACATGAACACATACTCTCTCTCTCTCTCTCTCTCTCTCTCTCTGTCTGTCTGTCTGTCTGTCTGTCTGTCTCTCTCTCTCCCTGTCTCTCTCTCTGTCTCTCTCTCTGTCTCTCTCTCTGTCTCTCCCTGTCTCTCTCTCCCTGTCTCTCTCTGTCTCTGTCTCTCTCTGTCTCTCTCTCTCTTTCTCTCTCTCTCTCTCTCTCTCTCTCTCTCTCTCTCTCTCTCTCTCTCTCTCTCTCTCTCATGTGTGCACACACACGTGTACATATGGCTTGTTGCAATAGACTTCATATGGTTGCATCAATTTTTTTCTAATTGAGCATTTTTTCTATGAGAATGTGACAGACTTTGAGTGGAGTAACACGTTCATGTGTTAACATGGAAACAATGATAAGGAAACTATTTGGAAGGGATCAACTCTATACAAAGAACAATTTTCATAGGGTTCTATAGAAGTGCTAAATCTATGAAATAGTAAAGAAAAATCCTATTATTAATATTGATTCTAGGGTGGATTTATAATGAGTAAACTAATGGCTGAGTTAGGGTAATCCAACCTAGACTGGCCAAAGCAGAAACTGTAAAGCTGTGAACTTGTTATATTCTTGTGATTATTTTTTCTCACATTTCTCATATACCCTGGATAGTTTTGTAACATGCTTTTATCTTCTGACTCCTGGGATTTTTCTGGTGGGCAGCAGTAGTCTACCTTCACCAGCATCACAAGAAAGTAGACAAATCCTCATGCTGCTCAGCTTTGCTACTAATGTCATTTGAACAAAACTTCATCTATTTATCAAACTCAATGAAGATCTTTGCTTACACAAATTTTAGTAATGCAGCATGTACATTTTAGATTTCTTATGTAACTTCATCTGGATATTAAGGAGCAATTTCTCAGATTTTAAATGCCCTCTCCAAAATTCAGAAAGACTTTCAGTATTATTTAAACATAATGAGAGATATGCAACTGTAATAGCTTTATAGGAACATACTACTCTTGTATGAGTAATGTTACATATGAAATTAAAATTATTATTGGTTAAAATGTTCTACTTGACTTTTGTGTGTTGGGGATGGGTGTATGCATATGATTTCAGTTTCCAACAGAGGCCAAAGTCACTGGACATGAAGCACCTGAACTACAAGTAGTTGTTAGTTCTGATATAAGAACTAGCAACTGACTTGTGTGCTCTGGGAGTACAGTATACACTCTTTAGCAATGAACCATGTTCCCACCTTATAAAATTAAATTAGAAAAAAATATTCAGTAGCAACAATGTACTTGTTTATATTCTTTGTGTATCAAATGCATGGACTTGTTAGAATCTCTTTTTTTCTTGCTTGTAGCCAGATAATTTATAAACCCAAATACACGTAGGGGTGCTTTTGAGATTAGGAGAAATTTGGATGTTACTTGTACATGTTACAATTTAATTTATACCAATGCTTTGAAATTTACCATTATAATCATTAAAAATCATGCTATGGGTTTTAGAATTCTGTTCTAAAATTTACAATGCAGGCTCACCACAACTAATAACATAAACCAATGAAATTTTGTAAGACCATCTGAACATTGTACAAATATACCACCACACAAATCTAAACAGCTGAAGGCTAACTTGATTTTGCATTGATGACACAGTCCCCTGTCCCTGCCCTCATCACTCTTTCTGTTTAATTTCACATCGCAGGTGAAAACTTAGAAAATACTCTACTTAAAGGCATTTTCATATTGAAAAAAATGAAAACAAATTTTATTATAAAAATGAAAGCATAATTGTGTTCCTCTATGCCATCCTCTATTTAGCCCATACATTTTATAGGCAGTCATGGATAAAAATCTCACTTCTCATTTTACTTTTTGTCAGTAATCTATCTATCTATCTATCTATCTATCTATCTATCTATCTATCTATCTATCTATCTATCATCTATCTATCTATCTATCTATCATCTATCTATCTATCCATATATCTATCCTTTATCTGTCAATCTACTGTTTATCTTCTATTAGCCTATATTGCTAATGTATTATGTAGGTATCATGTCTATCAAATAATTGGACATATATATATGCACTTGGAGATCTGTGGAACCATTAGGCATAGTACTCTAAATCGTAAGAAGTGTGTTTTTAAATATATTTAAGAATGACTTTATGAAGACTAGCATTCTTGCCTTTCCTATTTAGCATCAGGATTATAGTGAATCACATTTTAACCTACTCTATTTTTCCAAGTGTTTGTGTCTGTCAGTAGATATCTAAGTGGAGTAAAAGTTACAGAACCCTCTAGACCACCTACAATTAATAGAATCTCTCCAAAATAAGCAGTTTGCTTTAGGAAACCCTCTACTTCCACTACAACATCTCTGGTCCTTGAAAGCACTGAACTCTGTGTGATGGGGAATTTTTTACCCTAAAATTTATGTTTTACAATGATTTCTGACATAAGTTTGAGTCTTTGTTTTATATTTGCCTTAAGTATTTCACTTCATTTTGATAATTTAAGGCATAACACTCAAGGGAAGAAATAGAAAAATCTATCTTTTCTTTCGCCCTTTCTCTGACACAAATCTCTCCCTGCCCCCAACCAGGCTAAAGGATTCTTCTAGAATTCTGTTTAGAGGTATGTAATACGTTCTTCTTTATTTCCAGCGGCAATAATTTTACTTTGATCTCACAGCCACCGAACCATTAACCGCACGGCGGCTCATAAGCAAGGTGCAAGGCAGCAGCATCTGTGATTTCCAGGAGAAGGTCGTCACCCAGAATTTTTTTAAATAACTATTACAATGAAGAACGGGTTACAGCCACAAAAGGAATGGTTATAATTTATGCCTGACTTATTTCAGCAGAATATAGTTTATTTATAAACTGCTTATGGCAAACTCTGTATGCCCCTGTTCTATGCATGTGCTGAACTGTCTTCTGGTAAATTATTTAAATTACACCTAGCAGTAATTCCTGAGGACTTTCATACTTCATTTTCTCTATTAATGTAACAGGGAAAAGCTGCTTTGCAAGGATTGCTCTAAATTCCCAGAGTGTGAGTTCCAGACTCTGTATGTGTTGCATTAAGCCTGTCAAAAAATGTGTCTTCTCCCGAAATTTATTACTGAAGTTTCTCTACCCGAGCTACTCATTGAAGCCTTACGGTAAGCTCATACATGATTTAAGCAGCTAACATCATTGAAAGAAATAGGTCAGGTTTAAAAAAAAAATCCTGAATTTAAGCTACCTTCGCTTATTACTTATGCAAGATTATGCATAATTTAGCACACTGCTGAATCTGCAAGGACAGAATAATTGTTTACCAAAATATTTACTCTGAGTTGGTTCTCATGTTTTAGTGAGATAAGGTGACTTTTCAGCAATTGCTAATCACTTCTCCATTAAAACACAAAAAGTAGGATTTTGATTGGGTTGATAACTGTATAACAGGGGATGGAAATAGTGATCGTGTTTAACAACTTTATTGAAATATAATACTGTTGTTGTACACAGAGAGCAGTTTCATTAAAGGCACGTCATCTTGAAATATTTTCTATTTTGGCTTTAACTCTCTTTCTCTCTCTCTCTCTCTCTCTCTCTCTCTCTCTCTCTCTCTCTCTCTCTCTCTCTCTCTCACACACACACACACACACACACACACACACACATATACACACACTAAAGAAAACCTTTCTATGAAATGATCCATCTTCACCCCTCACCTTCTACTTTACAATGGACTTTACTTTAAAAAGTTTGAAACGAGGTTGAAAGGTCACAAGCTACCACTATCAAAGAGCAATTTGGGTTCAAAACAGGGTCTTTGAATCAGCTCTTTTCCAAAGGCTATATTCAGTAGAACATAAATATTATTTGACATCTGGTGTTCTTAGTTGAACATTTTATAGAAGTATTTAAAGAGTAAGATCTAAAAGTAAAGCCTCATTAATATGTATCATATTTTAAAGTTAAAGAATCATACCACAATTATATTATCAGGGAGGATTGGTCCACGGAAGTGGGTCACAAACCATCATCACTGTCATCATCATCTTCTTCATCATCATCATCATTATCATCATCTAAAAGTAATTCTCTTAAATAAGCTGGCTTTCTAATGTCTAGGATATAGCTACAGAGAATGAAATTAGGATACTGAGGAGATATTTAAATTCTCGTGTCCACCAATTGCTGAAGTATGGAGTCATTTTAAACATCCAGAAATAGAGTTAAAAAATACAATGTAATATTTTTTATCATTATAGAAAAAAAGTTATTTAGAACAAAAGAATATGCCTAGAAGACAGTAAGTTCCTTTAACAAAGCTAGGCAAGAAAGAGTACACTTTGCTGAATAGTGGAGTTAGAAAGAGACAATTGACCTAGAGGAGAGCAGAGATTGGGTGGCGTTTGTGAACCATGCTACGGACAGGACCTCTAGTCTTTCCCTACAAAGACACAGAGTCCCCACAAGGAAACAAAAGAGAACATTTTGAGGATTTGACTCATATTTTCACATTTAACAAGATTTTATTTTAAAATGAAAAGAAAATGTAAGTGACATACATGATTGTTTTTATAAAAAGAAATATTTTTAGATAAGTTATTTTAAAAATTCTATTATGCTAGCATGTCAATTGGTGTCATGTTCAGGTCTTGTCTAAAAATATTGTTGAAATTTTATGGGTGCAGCTTTCCCTTCACACAGACTAGACACCATCTCGTAGAGCATTCTGCTCCTCTGGCTTTCACAAACTCTGCAATCTATTCCATAATACTCTTCATGCCTTAGATATAGGGGGTGTGCTGTAGATGTATCAGTTGGGCTGGACACCCACAGCCAGGTATCTGATTTTTGATCAGATGTGATTTCCTGTTTATATGCTCCTCTATATGCTGCAGAAAGGAAGCTTCCAGATGAGAGGTAGGAGCCTCATTCATCTATAGACAGAAGGACAAGTTTTGTGAATGCATTTAGCAGGTATTCTTGTTTAGGAAGTGGCACTTGTATCTTCACTTCTAGAGTCCAGGGCCACAACAGTCACATGGTGTTTGCTAGGTTTCCCTCTACTGAATGGTCATTGGGTCTAATTAGATGATTGTTGGTTATTTCTAATATTCAAGTGCATCTGAAATGTACAGGTATTAAGAGAAGAGTAATCTGTTTTCTCCAAGGATGGACCCTCAGACAGGCTATGCCATTCCAAGTGGTCAATCCTAAATAAATGTATGTGCAAAAGAAACTTAATGAACTCATCAAGTTGTATGTATAAATGTATATACATATATATCTAATAATAATAATTAAAGAGTAAGAATCCATGAATTTGAGGCATACAGTTAACATGGAAGAAGTTTGAGGGAGGAAAAGTATCTTTAAAAAGTGTACAGTTAATGAGAGGAGAGGCCCTTGGCCCTGTGAAGGCTTAATGCCCCAGTGTAGGAAGATGCCTGGGCAGTGAGGTGGGAAAGGGTAGGTGGGTAGAGAGGACCCTCATAGAAGCAGGGGATTGTGGGAGGGGAAAGGGGATTTGAGGAGGGGAAATAAAGAAAGGGGATAACATTTGAAAAGTAATTAAATAAAATATCCAATGAAAAAGTATACAATACAATACAATTATTGAGAGATTTTCAATAAATTAATAGAAAAATTTAAAAAGGGATAAATTCTGCTAAAACCAGATATGGTGGCATATGCCAGTAGTTTTTACATATAAGCAGTACAGGTCCATGGGTCAGTTCAAGATCATTTTTCAGTAAACTGCTAGTGTGCGGCCAGCCTGAGATGCATGAGACACTGTTGGAATATGAGTTTGCATGAAGAAACCCATGCCCCCAGGTGCATATCTAGCAGAGGACAGCATTCCCTGGCATCAGTGGGAGGAGAGAACTTTGGTCTAGTAAAGGCTTGTTTTCCAAGTGTGTGGGAACACCAAGTTGCTGAGATGAGAGAAGGTGATTGGGAGAGGGAGCAACTTCATGGAGGCAATAGGAGGGGAAGGGGGGATAGGACTGGTGAAAAGGGGATAACATCTGAAATGTAAATGCAGAGAATACCCAATATGAATGAATGAATGAATGAATGAATAAATAGAAAATTTCTTCTTAAAAACTATGAAGATAACACAAATATAAACCATGTTAGACTGAAGCAGCTAGATCACAATGTAATTTGAATTAATGAAAAGTCATGTTAGTTTATGGACAAATCGTATAGAGTAATGGTAGAGCTTTTGTACAGAGTGTACAAGACCCTGTGTCTGATCTTCAGCAAAATAGTTTTAAAAAGGAGATAACCAAGTCTTTAACATAGATCATAAGTAAAGTTTGACATTTAATTGGATGCAAGTCAGCAGTAAAGAATAATCAAATAAAAGAAGTCCTAAGCTACAGCATATGCAAAGCATAGCTTAGGACAAGCATGGCTGTGCTGGTCTTCCTTGTCTTTAATCCCAGCACTTTATTGTAGGAACCAGGTAGATCTCTGAGTCTGAAGCAGCCCATTCTACATAGAGAGTTAGAGCAGATCCAGAGCTACATGGTCAGATGCTAACATCACAGAACAATGTGCTCTGTATGTGTGTGTGTGTGTGTGTGTGTGGTCCTATCGTTCAAATGACATGAAAAGTTACTTTAGTATTACTCATACTGATTAAAAAATATAGAGCTCAAGTTATATGTTGTTTACTATATATGCATATATGTCATATATTTATTAATCTATATATTCTATAATATATATAACTGTTATATGATAATATATGATGAGGATAATAATTATTATTGGATATATATATATATATTTTTTTTATATATGTAAAATAAATAGAGAAAGAGAAGTAAATTCATGATGGAAGTGAATTCTTGAAGAGATTAAATACTAGAGTTTTGGGTAACTTTAAAGTTTTATTTCTAAGCTAAGCAGTATAAAATGGTTTTTTAGTTTATAATTCCTAATGCCTAATGCATTATTGTAATTCACACAGTACAATATTTTTGTTTATATAATGTAGCCAATCTTATAAACACATATCAGTAGATGTAATTCATGTACATTCTAATATAATAAATAAGAAAATTTATGTAATGTAAATAAATGTTCATGTTTCATATCACATATGGTCAAGTATCTTTTTCCACCTGATTTCAAAATAATCATTGTTGGATATAAACAGCCAAGTATACACAATGGTGTATTATTGTTACATGTTCCAGCAGAATCACAAAAGGGATGTTGATATCCTTTGCTTCAGTCATTTGGCTGAGAGTTCAGGGCTGTCATTACAGACTATAAGTCATAAAATTGCAGCCTAATTTCTGATTGGAAGGATCGTTTGTCATCTATTTAAAAGGTAGATAACCAAGGCAAGATAATCAAAGTAGTCACTGTCCTTCAGCACTTTCCTTTGAATTAAAGAACTTATTCTGAAGAAAGAAATCATACTGGGAAACTGAGTGCATGTTATGCTGTTCATTAAAACATAGTTGAATAAAGACCATAAAATGCTGTTTTCCCTGTGAGAGTGGACCAGGGCATAGGTAGCAGTCTGGGCATTTGCAGAAATAAGAACACTATGTGTGTATTATGGAGGCTGGTGTGAAATTCCTTGCCTGTTTCTATTCATGCTTTCCTTATCATTATGTATTACTGAGAGCTGGTTATTTAAGGTTTACAATACCTTACTATTAACTATTACTTGTAATTCATTAAATAATACAAAATCCCCCATTTGATGTTTTTTAAATACTATTAAATCACTCCCAACCATCTTCTAGATTTACCCTGGAATTCTATATAGGTAAACCTTACTTTGAATTTCAGAACCAATTTGTGTTTTATAAGCCTTTAATTATTTTTTCTCTTTTAATATGTTCCATCTTCTTGATAATTATAAATTAAAATTTCTAAATGCACTTGGTTATTGTTGATTTATATCATTTGGAGTTATATTCTGTTTGATGTGCTAATCTCTGATAATGTTATGATTAAAATGAAAACAATCTTTACTCAGTGGGATTTCTTACTGCCTTAAAAGGGGTATGATTAGCTCATGAGAACACCCAGTCTAGGAACAGCAGTATGGAGTATAAGAAGTCCATACATGAGCACGCATAGTGCTCAGCATTATAAAATTAATGGCAGATTTTATGAAGTAGAGTGAGAAGAGCAAGAATAAACAGGAATTAGTTTCAGAGTTAAGGATTCCATTGAGTAGGATGAATGACAGTATACTCAGAAGATGAAGCTTGTTTATCAGCTTTTGATTTAAAAGTGGGGATACAATTAGATGGTGTTAGCTAACATAGCAATCTCTGGCAGTAACTAAATTTGCACAGACTCTGAATATAGTCCACAGTAAGTCATTTGTTGATATCACTTTATTCGGAAGGAGACACTAAACTTAGGACAGAATACTTACTATGTGTCACCGGATTGCTATTGTGCTTTTACTAAACATTGATATAATCAGAAGGTGTTAGCAAGAAGTAGCTCATATGTAGAACCCCATACACCATTTTTTATATCTGTTGACATACGTTGAGACCTATCCTTCTGGGTTGTTGGTACCAGGAAATGGAGTTGTTAGAGGATGTATGTTTATGAGAGTAGAGACACATTAGTCCTATTGCAAAGCAGACTAGGGCTTGCTTATCTTTCTGACGTCCATCAACTCTATTAGAAGACATAACACAGGAGTCAACCTAGGCATTTTCACACATTGCATCTCCTAGCTTTTATACTATGCATATGTTAACTTCCATATCTGTGCTCAAAAGTCCTCTTATAAACCACCCATTACAGAGAATTTTGTTAAAGAATCCCAAACAGAAAAAAGCATTAATAGATTACAAATTTTATTTAGAGTGTTTGATTTGTAAGTTATCAACATGAAGATAGTATTTTGGTAATAGTGCATGCTTTAGGAGTCAAAAATAATGATGCCAATTACAAAATATTATCAAGAATACATTGTTCAGCATTTTATTAGCAATTATAAATTATCTTACTTCTGCATACAGAACACCTAAAGGCTAGGCTCACTGCCTGAAGTTTTTATATAAGGCATATGGATGAGAACTTATGATCCTTCTTCCCCCATTTACTTTAGCTGTTGTTCCTTTTCAGATCATATTTAGACAGTCGTGATGGTGAGACTTGGAGTGTAGCTTCTGACATTACTAAAAGACACAAGCTCACAACTAATTGCCTTACTCTTTAGCATTTACACTCTCCGTGCCCACTCTTTTACAGTGTTCCCTGAGCCTTAGGTGAAGTTTCTGCTCTGTAGATTTATTCGTGGTAACTGGACTCCAGCACCCTGCATTTTCAATGGTTGTGGCTTTCTGTAACAGTCTTTGTAGCAAAGAGAAGTTGAATTTATGATGTGGGTGGACTAAACTTATTGGTGAGCCTCAGGATAGATTTTTAGAATGCTTGTTTACTAAAGATGCTATTATAGATTCTTAAAGATCCATGACTTGACTACCTCTAAGTAGTTAGTTGGTTAACTTTCCAGTAGCAGGCACGATTTCCCTCCTATTAAGAACTACGTAATTGTAATTAGAGAGCTATTTGTTGTTACCAAGGTATGTGTGGCATTATCATGCTCTAGAGTTATTATGCCACACTCATCACAGTTGCTATAGTTGTCATAGATGCCATATCTAAGTAGGGATCTGGTTGCTTTCCTCCATTGGAAGCCTGTATGGTTTCAGAAGGACGAAGATATTGAGGTTAATTTCAGCACAATGGTCTCTTGGTCTTATGTCTGCAGTGCATGGTGTCATCATCAGTAGGACTCATTTTCCACTTCAGGGGGCAAATGAAGGAAATAGCAATAGTCTGTAAAGTTCCGAAAGTCTCTTGGGTGATGCTGGCAAACAGCTCAAAAAGGACTTTCCATGTACAGTGTTAGGAAGGTTTCTGTTACATGACCTTTGGTGCAGGAAACATTGACCAGATTAGAAAATTCCATCCAGCCACTCATTCCCTCCCTGCCATGGCATTACCCTACACTGGGGCATGGAGCCTTCACAGGACCCAGAGCCTCTCCTCCAATTAATGCCCACTAAAGCCATCCTCTGCTACATATGCGGCTGGAGCTATGGGTCCTTCCATGTGTACTCTTCTGTTAGTGGTTTAGTCTCTGGGAGCTATGAAAGTCTGGTTGGTTGATATTGTTTTTCTTCCTATGGATTGAAAACCCCTTCAGGTCCTTCAGTCCTTTCCCTAACTCCTCTATTTGGACACAGTTCTTGGTCCAATGGTTGGCTGTGTGCATCTGCCTCTGTATTTGTCAGGCTCTGGCAGAGCATCTCAGGAGACAGCTGTATCAGGCTCCTGTCAGCATGCACTTCTTGGCATCCACAATATTGTCTAGGTTTGGTGATTATAAATGGGATGGATCCTCAGGTGTGGCAGTCAGTGGATAGTCTTTCGTTCAGTCCCTGTTCCAAACTTCCTTCTGTGAGTATTTTCTTCCCTCTTCTAAGACTGACTGAAGCATGCACACTTTGAGTTCAACATCTTAGTCATCAGGGAAATGCTAATCAAAATAACCCCGAAATTTTACCTCACACAAGTCAGAATGGCTGAGATCAAAAACTCAGGTGACAGCAGATACTGACAAGGATGTGGAGAAAGAGGAGCACTCCTCCATTGTTGGTGGGATTGCAAGCTAGTACAACCACTCTGGAAAATAATCTGGAGGCTCCTGAGAAAATTGGAAATAATACTACCTGAGAACCCAGCTATACTACTCCTGAGTATATTCCCAAAAGAAGCTTGAACATCTAACAAGGATACATGCTCCATTATGTTCATAGCAGCCTTATTTATAATAGCCATAAGCTGGACAGAAACCCCATGTCCTTCAACAGGGGAATGGATACAGAAAACGTGGTACTTTTTACACAGTGGAGCACTACTCAGCTATTAAAAACACTGACTTCATGAAATTTTTAGACAAATGAATGGAACTAGAAAATATCATCCTGAGCGAGGCAACCCAGACACAAGAGAACACACATGGTATGCACTCACTGATAAGTGAATATTAGTCCAAAAGCTCAAAATACCCAAGATACAATTTACAGACCACATGTACTTGATTTCTATGGGAAATATTTTTTTGTTGTATTAGAGAGAGAGAGAGAGAGAGAGAGAGAGAGAAAGAGAGAGAGAGAGAGAGAGAGAGAGAGAGAGAGAGAGAGAGAGAGAGAGAGAGAGAAAGCTTTCCCTAATGGAGCACCAAAAACCTCGACTCTGGGCTCAACTGTGCAGAGTTTGAGGGCTGTAGATTTACTTCTGCCTAGATAAGATTGTATGCATGTCTGCCTTTCCATGTAATGGAAATTTATTTTTCATGTAACAATTTTTTATGTAATGGAATGTTTGTGCCACCCAGAGTTTCAATTGGCATAACTTTGAAATAGAAACTTTCAGATCTCCAATGTGGCTCTAAACAGGATCAGGCCAAGCCTATGTAACCAAGTAAATAATCTTAATTCAATTTTAGGCTTTTATTTCCTTTTTTATATAATGATTTTTAGCAAAGTTCCAGAAACCAGAACTGGCAGCAATTTCATTGTTACACTGCCAGCAGTGAAACAGAACCAGAAATCAGTCACTCATCCTTAAATCCTCCCCTAATCCACTAGAACATCACGTCAGACCCTCAACACTATTAAGCTCCTGGTTTAAGTTCTTGCTAATAAAATGCCCTAGCACGAGACCAGATTTTTAAGTAGGTTCAGCATTCACATGTACTCCATCTTATATAATCTGCTTATTCCTGTGGTTTGCAGAGGTGTCACTGAACACTGGCATTTGTTTTCTAAAGAAAGCAAACTGCATTCATTGAAGAGATGCAACGATTCATTATATCATACAATAAGATCAAATATATAACACCAAAGGATCCATCCACATCCTATACAGGACTGAAAAACAAAGGCGCTCCATAAACACGGAATGTTCAGTGCGTGGCGATCTCTTTTCTACATCCCACTGTTTTGCTCCCCACAACCACCTCCCGTTCTACTTAAATGAATGATATTTCTGAAAGAGCATATGAAGAGTAATGAACTTCATTACTGTGTTTTCGTACATCCTTTTTGCCTGTTTACCCTCTGCTCCAACCAAACATATCTTTTTAAAATTGTTTTATTTCTGCAGCCCCTCCTCCCAATACTCCCATTCATTCTGTTCTCATGGAACATGTGTTTCAGTATCCTTCCTCTCCTTTCTCTCCTACTCCCTCTCTATTTAGGTCTTTTCTAATATCATTCCTACTGCTGTTGATTCTTTGTTTGTTTCGTTGGTTGGTTTTGTTTCTTTGTTTGTCTGTTTGTTATTATCATTTATGAAGTTAAAGAAGAAGGAAGACCAAAGAGTGGATGCTTCAGGCCTTCTTAGAAGAGGGAACAAAATACTCAAAAGAAGAAATACAAGACAAAGTGTGGAGCAGAGACTAAAGGAAAAGCCCCATGCAGAGACTGCCCCACCTGGGGATCCATCCCATATACAGTCACCGAACCCAGACAATATTGCAGATGCCAGGAAGTGTATGCTGATAGGAGTCTGATGAAGCTGTCTCCTGAGAAGCTCTGCCAGAGCCTGACAAATACAGAGGCCAATGCTTTTAGCCATCCATTTGACTGAGTACTGGGTGCCCAGTAGAGGAGTTAGAGAAAGGACTGAAGGAGCTGAAGGCATTTGTAACCCATAGGAAGAATAAAACTATCAACCAACCAGACTTCCATAGCTCCCAGAAACTATATCAGCAAGTAAACAGTACAAATGGAAGGACCTATAGTTCCAGCCGCAGATATAGCAGAGGATGTCCTTATTGGGCATGAATTGGAAGAGAAGCCCTTAGTCTTGTAAAGACTTGATGGAAATGCCAGGGCAGAGAGGCTAGAAGAGTGGGTGGCGGGAGGTATTAAGTAGGTGGGGGAGCACTCTCATATAGGTAGGGAGAGGGGGGATGGAAAAAGGGTTTTCTGAAGGGGAAACCAGGAAAGGGGATAATGCTTAAAATGAAAGTAAATATCCAATAATAATAATAATAATAATAATTAATAATAATAATAATAATAACTGACACAAACTATAGTTTTCTGGAGAAAGTGATATGAATTAAGAAAATACAAACCTATTGAGCATTTTCTTAATAAGTCTATTAGAGGACTCGGCCTTCTCTAAGTGGTGCCACTCCAAGACCGGTGGTCTCTGATCTTTAAAACAAAATAAACAATTCAGAAGGACTAAGTCAGAAAACAGCAGGAATTCATGGCTTCTGCTCAGTTCCTTTCCCCAGGTTTCTGCCCTGAGTTCCTGCTCTGACTACCTTTGCTGCTAGACTACAGCAGCTTTTCCCCCTCTGCATCACACAGTGAACTTCTGAATCCTCTGAAATTAAAAACCAAGAACTCTATCCAGAGATGTTGCATATACCTAAAACTGGAACACTGTTCTTCCTGAGTCTAGTAGCATGAGAAAGTTTACTCAAATTTTTATTATAGTTATCAGTATACTAAAAATCTAAGTATTATTATACAGCTTATTAATAAGGTAACATTCATGGTCTTTTTTAAATTATTTTTTTTACATTACATACTGCTCACTGCCTGCCTTCTGGTCACCCCCCTCTCACAATCCTTTTCCCATTATCTCTACCCTTCTCCTTTGAGCTCTTCGGAGGAGGGGAGATGCTTCTACCCTAACACTTCAAGTCTTGGCTGGGATAAGAGATTCCTCTCTCACTGAGGCCAAATAAGGTAGCCCAGTTGGAAGAACATATCCTACCTATGGATAATGCTTTTGGGGTAGCCCCCATTCCAGTATGTTCAGGACCCACATGTAGGTCAAGCTGTACATCTGCTACATATATGTAGGTAGGGTTCTGTGTAGCCTATGTGAAAGTTCTTTGATTGGTAGATCAAACCTGAGATCCCCAATGGTCCAGGTTATTTGACACTGTTTGTGTGCCTGTGGAGTTCCTACCCTCTTGGGGGCCCACAAATCTTCCTTCTAATCTTCCATGCAAGTCCCTAGACTCTGTCCACTGTTTGCCTGTGCATGTCTACATCTATGTCTGCTGCTGGGTGGAGCTTCTCAAAGGATAACATGGCCCTGTATGCAAGCAAAACAGAGTATTATTAATAGTGTCAGAGATTGGTGCTTGCACATGGGATGTGTCTCAAGTTGGATCGATAATTGGTTGGGCATTACCTCAGTCTCTGCTCCATCCACCTGTGGCTATATTTCTTTCTTTTTTCTTTTTTTATTGGATATTTTCTCTATTTACAATTCTGGTGTTATTCGCTTTCCACATATCCCACCCCCCCTCCCCACCCCATTACCTCCATGAAGGTGTTCCCTCTCCCAACCTCCTTCTCTTTCCTCAGCATTCCCCTGCACTGCTAAAATAACCCTTTGCTGGACCAAAGTCCTCTCCTCTCACTGATGCCAGAGAATGCTATCCTCGACTGCATATGTACCTGGAGCCATGGGTTTCTCCATGGGAACTCTTTGGTTGATGTTTTAGTTCCTGGGATCTGTGGTGGGTTTGCTTAGTTGATAATTTTGTTTTTCCCATGGGATTGCAGACCCTTTCATTGCCTTCAGTTTTTTCTCTAGCTCCTTCATTGCTGTCCTTGTGTTCAGCCAGATGGTTAGCTGCAAGTATCCTCCTCTGTATCAGTATGACTCTGGCAAAGCCTCTGAGGAGGCATTCATATCAGGTACCTGCCAGTAAGCACTACTTGGCCTCAGCAATAGTGCTTGGGCTTAGTGGCTACACATGGGCTGGATCCCCAGGTGAGGCAGTCTTTGGATGATCTTTTCTCCAATCCCTGCTCTTTTATTTGTCCCATTATTTCCTTCCATGAGTGTTTTGTTCTCCCTTCTAAGAAGGACTGAGGCTTCCACTTTCTGGCCTTTCTTCTCATTGAGCTTCATATGTTCTTGTAAACAGAATAAATTTGGGTTGAGAGTTTGTGGGTGGCTTGGTGTCCTGCCTGGCTATAGGAGGTAGCCACTTCAGGTTCTATATCTTAAATGTGGGGAGTTACAGCAAAGGTCACCCCTATTAATTCTTGGGTGCTTTCTTTATCTCAGGAAATTATCTAGTACTGGAGATGCCCCACCCACATCGGTTGCAGATTTTCATTCATTTTGATGGCCATCTAATCATCTCTCCCATTCTTTCCTACCCCTGATCATGAATCTCCCATTCCCATAACCCCTTCCTCTCAGTTCCCTCCTTCTGCTTGGCTATTATGACTATTTTACTGCTCCTGCTAAGTGGGATTCAAGCTTTCTTGCATGGGGCTTCATTCTTGTATAACTCCTTTGGGTCTGTGTAGTATAGCATGGTATCTGTATATTATAACTAATATCCACTTATAAGTGAATACATATCATGTATGTGCTATTGGGGCTGGGTTACATCACTCAGGATGATATTCTCTAGTTTTTAATTGGGTTATTTGGGTTGTTGGTGTCTAACCTCTTAAAAAACTTACTCTCCACAGTAAACATATATTAAACCTAACATGCAAATTGCCCCTTTGTGAAGGTAATTAAGTCATGCCTACCTGTTTGGAGTCATTTACACAAATCTAGAACAGTAATAAATGAAATCAGTGGGCAAGGATCTTTGTTCCTATAGGCTTGCAAGTTCCCTTTCTCTTACCTCTTAGCCTGCCAGAGAAAACATGATTGATTGCTTTCAGGCAAACTACTTGATAATATTTTCATTTGGTTCTTTACGTATTTGCTATTCCTTTGATCCAGCATGCATTTTTTTTCTCTAAAAACAAACAAACAAACAAAAAAAAAAACCCTTTTCATATTGTCTATTATCTAGCAAGCCCAAAACAAGTTATGGAAAATAAATTATCAAAGATTATCATTAAGCTAAACAAAGTGAACTCAGAAGATAAAACAAATGTTACAGATTTACAGATAAAACAAATGTCTTCTCTTCCAGATGACCCTGAAAACAAAACAAAGGAAAAAAAAAACAACAACAACAATAAAACAACAGATTTGTCCAGACACTAGAAAATGTTCCAGATAAGAAAAAATTGTTTGATACTACTCAAGCAGCACCTAGCCATTTGTCTACAATAGTGTGAGTTCCTAATAATCCATTCATCTGTTTTTATCATTTTAAAGGAATATGAATTGTGATTAATTGAATAATAATATTGTCTTTGCCTTTAAAAGAGGACTTTCCCACAAAATTACATGCACAACAAAACTTCAGTTGAAACCAAATATATGCTTTCCATCCATACTTGCTGCTAACTTAGGTTTTCTTGACTTTCCTTCCTGTTAAGGACTTCTTTGGCCTCTCTCTGAAAGATTATTTGTGCTTTTGAGAATAATGAGCAATAAGATTTTTAAGATATTTTAAACTTTTTATTTTTATTTTAAAGCATTTCACACTCTGTGTGTCAGACTCTCAAAGCAGATGTAAATACGAAATTCTCTCAGCATTTCTTCTCCGTTATAACTACAAAGGCTGAAATCACAGCCATTAACCGATTGCCATTCCCTTTCAGATTCATTCAGTAAAATGTGCTGCTTAATATGATTTTTCATTTCTAAAATATTTACTCATTATTCTGAGAAAAACAACATCAGAGTCAGTTGGGTTGAAACTGAAGTCTGTATTACATATGCCAGTATTTTAATTAACCTGCAGAGTATTGAATTTATGCCAAAAATTCTAGGTGACTGAATAACTGGAAAATTGAAAAGTTCGAGTTAAACATAATAATCTTGTGATAATTATCAACATCTTGCTTATTCTGGATTTTTAAAAGTAGCCATAAGTTAATTGTCAGTGTCAGAATACTCCTTTTTTTAAAGAAAATATCTTTGTTTTCTTATATCTAAGAACATAATAATTATTAAAGTATATGTTACTTTTAATTGTTTTTCAATTTAAGTCATTTATATGATATTTTTTTCTGAAGTGGTAGCTTTTATTTTGAACTAATCTGTACAGCTGCAAAGTCTCATGGAAAAATCGCAGTAATACCACACAAGCTGGTTAAACAGCTTATGAATTAAGCCCTATATAAGCAAATTTCTTTCTAAGTAATTTATACTGTATGGTAAACTTGTATCCAACTAGAACAGCAAATTAAAACATTAATCACATGTGTAAAATTTAGAACCCACTGCATACAGAAAAAATATTAGGGAAATACATTTTCTTGTATTGCTGAAATAAATATCCCACATATGTGAGGCCGTCTAATCCTTCTCATTACAGTGTGGATGAAGATGAACATTAAGACCATATAACATTTCTTCCTGAATTAGTCAATACCTCATTTTAGTAGGTCATGCATATTTCCCAACCTGAAATGCCCATGCTCAGTCAGATTTGCAGTCCCCTCTCTGGCTCCTCAGGCTTCCCATCAATGTTAGGCAGCCACAGTGATGATTCTATCTCCCGCACTGATGAGATGGCAAAGCAGTCACAAGCTCTCTCCCCTGCATTAAGCAGGTTGTAAGCCATGGAAAACCAACTTTCCCTGAAATTATTAAGCATTCCAGTACCCTGTACCAATACAGGCACCCTGCCAAAACACATCCAATGCACCAACCCCTATTCTCAAGCACATTTTAACCCAGCTGTTCCTCACAACATATTCAGGGTGCTTTGATTTACTGCTCTACTTAATTAGAATGTAGAGTATGGAAGACCATCTCACCAGCAGAAGCATCTTGAATGGTACTTTAAACTTTATCAAATGCAACACAGTTTTGCTAAGTCTCTGTATGTTTCATTCTCATAAACAGATCTTAAATTGTATATGCAGTGCCACACTTTCTGGCATTAGCAGGCTGAAAGAATGGGCAAAGTGTCCAGTTTCTGTTTTATATACAAATATGCAGTGTCTGTTTTAAGTTCTGCAAAACCTGCCTGAACAGAGATTAGAAAGGAAGATTTTTAAAGAAGTCTTTAAAACAATTAATTCTAACAGTTTCATGTAATTCCATGGAAGTTTCTGGTACCCTGGCATCAGTTAATGAACATAGATTTCAGGATGGAGTTCTCTTGGTCATCTTTGGGAATCATCTCCCCAGTGGAGAAATCTAAGTAGGAGGACCATTTCCCCAACACAGCAGTCTGAGTAGCAGGATTGTCTCCCCGTGGAATACTCTAGATGAGGATAGGCAGAAGCCGTAGAATACAGGACAGTTTTGTGATCAGAGAAATGGTAAAACACAGATTTATTTGGCAAACTACTTTAGCTATAAACACCCAAACTTTCTTGCAGATTTAAAGATCAGGAAGGAAAAAAACAGATTAAGATACTTGGGGAAGAGTAATTCCAAGTGCTCAGGTAACCTTATTATTTCACTAAATTAAGCACATGTTTTGCTGCTCAGGACATATTTTAAAAAGGTACCACTTCTTTATGGCTTCGAAAATTTCCCCTCCATATGATACAGTATGTGCACAGATAGCATACTTGATGTAACACAATCATGATTTGAACAATTGGATCTATTTCTTTGCATAATTTAGATAAAGAGTTCGATTTTCACAAGTTTCTGACTTATCCCTTTTCCATATCTGGCTCTTCGCCCTCCCCAGATAAATAAGCCAAAGTAAATAACAAGCAACAATATTAACAAAAAACAAACAAACAAACAAACAAAACCTTAAAAGAAACTGTCTCAAAATGAGGAATTCTCTTTAAGGCTAATTTAATGTGTTTAAATTATTGTAAAACCATGTTTGTAATGTTAGAAAAGTTATACAGGATACAACTAATTTTTATTATATTATAGCATTACTTTTTACACTCTCCTGACATATTTTATGACTAGAGCAGAAATTTTGTCTTTCAGCATAACAACTGGAGAATTGTGATCTATGCACAATAATATGCAATCTTGACTTTTTTGAATGGATCCTGTTTTAGGGCCTCTTGCTCCAAACACTTACAAGCACTCTGGAAATTCAACATCTTGCCCCACCAATATCTTTCAGCCTTTCATGCATCCCTTTGGAAGTGCTGCTGATACAAATGCTGCCTTCCAATTGTACAGAACTGGTCCTCACAGAACTACCGGCCACTGCTTTATCCACAAAACCTGATTTGAAGAAAATTGAAATAAGAGAGTTTGGAAGTCTGTGCTCCTTCTTCATTAGTCAGAACAAGATGCATTGGTTTGTAACCTGAAAATAATTTTTACTTCATTCCTCTGAACCTTTACTTCCACCAACAGAAATAGCAAGGAGTTTCTCACTCCTTAACCTCTAAGTCAGGCTTTATAATTTTACTGTAAGTATAGTCAGGAATTTCTTTCTCTATAATTGTGCTTCTGGTGTGTTTAAATCCTTGCATATAATAAGAGAAAAGGCCTTTCCCAGAATATTATGTTTTCAGTTACTTTTAGGGTACAGAACATAAGATCAGACAGTTCCTTCTCAGATATACAAACAGTATCACTTACAGACATCTAAGATGCACACGTAACATATTCAATCCTTGATATTCACCAAAAAAAAAAATCTTAACATTGACCAGAAATACTATTAAAATATATTCCTCTTCCCTAAACTACTTTGCATCTTTCATTGCTGAGAGTAATTAGAATCACATTTTAAGTCTCTCATTTACACTGTGGGACTAGAGCAAGCAATTTGTTGCTTTGATGAAGGATTCTCTTACTAACTTAACATCTTAGGCTAAAATATTTTTATTTGAATTCTAACAAGTATAAATTTTAAAAAAGTCATCTTTGCAGATAATTGCTCATCATAAAAAAATGTGATATTTGACCTAAAGTTGAATAACCGTAATAGACACAAAGAATCCAATGAAAAAAAAATCTTTATTAGAACAAATTAAACTTATTTTCTCTTCTAGTTTCCTATAAAAACTAATAGGAAGAGTGAAAAATTCAGCTTTTCTTTACTGGAAACACTGGCCAAGTAACAACAGAAGATGTAAATACACAACTATACATTTAGTAGATATAAAATGAAGCTGACTAAGGGTCTAAAATTAGTTTATTGGTCATCACTTTAAGGTGATATTTTGGCCTTTACAGTCCTAAGGTCCATGTCTGAGATGGATCTTTTTTCAACTAATAGTGAACAATTTAACTAATGTGTTTTGACAAACATAAAGAGTGTTGCTAAGTTTGGTTGCATAAAAGTAGACATGTTCTATACCCAATCGACACAAGCTTTATACATACTTATTACACATTAACTCATTACACAGAACATATATTTAAAGCCTGCAGCCAACAATAAACAGTGGAAAGAATGAATGAAAAAGATGATCAAAATAAAATTGTTAGTTTCAGCCAAGGCACTAGTGAATGAGGTGATAAACGGCCAATTTCCCCTTGCTAGTAGAACATTAATTTCCTTTCATTTGAGTTGTGGGCGGGTCTCAATACCTGTAAGACATTTATCATGAAAGCAAAGAGGAGTTTTGAAGAGTTTCCCTTATGCTTATAGAAAGCAGTTCTTTGCTGTAAGGTATATCAGTAATTCAGTTGCAGTAAGCTAATGAACAAATTAAATCATTTGCCTTTTTCTTGTCTCTTTCTTAAAGAGGTTGCATTTTGTGCTGACAGTGCATGGCTGGGAAAAAAAAAAAAAAAAAAAAAAAACAGCAATTTCTGGAAAGCTAGCTCATTTAGCTGCTCTCAGAGCCCCTGCTGACATCACGGACATTTCCTCCAAATATGCAAATACTGTAAGTCACTTTCTAAGATGCATGCATATATTTTCAAAATTGTTATTATTTTATGATCAACTAGGCATAAATGCAGAGGCATACTAGTTTGCTGGCTTTGTAATGTCACACTCATGAAATGACTTTAAAAAAAATGAGGTTTGGTAGGAATCTGTCATAGCCCTGTAGATCTTTAAAGGTGAGTTATTCCTTTTATATGGAGTGGGGGTTATTTTAAGGCCTTTCCATTATACAAACATAAAAAAGGAGGCAAAAGCCCATGAGCTCAGCAAACTTAAATACCTAGGAGACAATTGTACGGTGAGTTAAGCTCCACACAACTTTTGAAATACAGTACAGATTCAGTGAGCATGGAATACTATCTTATTTAAATGTCTGTATTAAGCACAACCACTCTCTGCTAAAAATGGGGAAAAAACAAACAAGTCATATTCATCAAAGTAATTGTGTAGGTACTTTCAGTACCAAAATGCCTAGAATGAAGGATTGAACTGCTAACGGCGGCAGTGACAGCCATGAATCATGGTAGGCTACTCCGGGGCCTTTACCACCATAAAACAAAAGATGTAGATGAAAAATGCTGCAATTAAGTGATTTGATTTCTGCCCCCTTTTTCCTACTGCATTCGTGCATGGCTGCACAGCAAAGATTGATGGGAAAAATTACTCTACGTGATCTCTGACAGAGCCTTGGAACAATTCTATAAGGGGGAAACATACAAATCAAAGCAGCTTTCTTGTATTCAAACAAAATAATACATATAAACCAAATACTTTAGCCTATATCCAGAGCACTAAACATTTGCATGTACACATAAATTGTTAAGAAATGTTCTGCTATCAAAACCAAACTCCCGGATTTTCCAGCTACTTGGCTTCTACTGATATTTGTTTAAATAAATATTCAATCAGTGCTACCGAGTGGCTTCCTCAATATGTCTGTGCTCAGAGTACAAATTACAGATACAAATGTGTGGAGGTAAAACGTTCTTGTCTTTTCTATCAATAAATTATGAATGAAAAGACACACAAAATAAAGTAATAGAAAATTTCACTGACTATTCAAGTCCCCTGTCATTAAAGTCATTTAGAGGGACATTTTTAATGGGTAGTCGCAACTCAGTAGGGTTCCTATGTACAAAAGAGTCAGACTTGAATGCCAGAGAATATTTTAGTGTGCTTGGTAGATACATTCTGGAGATGCTGAATTTGCAACTTGCACTGAATAAAATAAACAATAGAGCTAATATGAAGAAAAGATAATTCCTGTTATCAGAAGCTGTAGAGAAATTATGTGGGCTTCATTTCCCAAGTAGAGGTCATTTGGTCTCAGTTGGCTGTAGAGATTGTACAGTTTATTTAGCTTGAATCTATACCCTAGGAACTCCCCTCCCTCCAGGGGAAGAAATGTGTATGCATGTGTCTCTCTTACATTACTGAGGCTGCCTTTGAAAGCCACCGGCACATGAAGTTGAAACAAATTTCTAGTCTTTTCATAGATGCATATATCTGGATCAAATTTGTAGTGTAGAAATTCACAGGAGAATAAACAGTTTCATTACTAATGTTGATTTCTGGCTGGTGAGAGACTTTCATGAATGTGTTAAATAATCATTTTTCTGTAGCTTCTCAAATTCACCCCTAACATGTGTTCCCAGTTACTATGGACTTTATACTCCATGTAAAAATAGGAAAAGTCAGAGTCCTGGGCCAAACCTCACTAGTGCATTATATAATATTCATTGAAGACAAACTTCAGAAACAATGATATGATTCTGAAATCTCAAAAATTCGTGGTCAGCATATTTGAGCTCATTAACAGTTAATATCACAGGAAGCCACTGAACTCATCGGGGTTTTGTTGTTGTTGTTGAATTTTTATAGATTTTTGTAAATAAAATGTAGTCAACTATCACAAAGAGTGTGGCTTAACATATGCTGGCTTGGTATAATAGGAAGACTCAGCTTCAGTTTATTTTGCAAATAACTATTAAGGTGTCGTTTAAAGACGTAAGTGTAGAGAGCTGGATTTTAGAGGCCTCTCACAACTCACTGGCTCAACACAATACTGGGGTGTATGGTGCTGTGAATTGTTCTCACAACACTATAGTGCATTGAAAGAAGTGTAAAATGTATTCCTTAAATACTCCGCTACACATGTAGGGGAAGTTTGACTATGTTTACAAAAATAAGAGTACAGTCATATGTTATCCTAAGAGGTTTACACGTGGTCATTGATACATCTACTAAAATTTAAAATACATGCTTTGCATTTTTGTCCTTTTTGCTAGAACATTACTCACACATAACATGTCAAACATATTTTAAATCTATAATTTGTCAAGATCTGCTTAATTCATACAACTGTCAGAGTCCCATTACAGTCAAAATGCTGTAACTATTCTTAACAACAGACTTCTTCTCTCAAACTTTCTTGCTTCATTAATGAGCACTTTGACACTGCAAATTGTTTATTTTCTCTCCATTTGACTCAGTCAAACTGTTTTAGAATTCCTTCTTGGTGTATCATCCTCATGAGTACTGAGAAGTATTCTGTTTTATGGATGTATCACTTTTCTGTCCTGAACATTTGGTTCATTCTACTTTTATCCATCAAGAATAATACTGTTGTAAAATTTCTCCCTTTCTCTTGATATCATAAAAAGAATGAAAGATGACAAATTCGAAGGAGGAAATATATGCTAAGTAGATAATAGATAAAGAATTTGTGGCAAGAATTTTAAGAAGTTTCAAAATAGAGCAATAAGAAAACAAATAAGCTGGAGAGATGGCTCAGTGGTTAGAACACTGACTGCTCTTCCAGAGGTTCTAAGTTCAAATCCCAGCAACCACATGGTGGCTCACAACCATCTGTAATGAGATCTGATGCCCTCTCTGGTGTGTCTGAAAACAGCCACAGTGTACTTATAATAAATAAATAAACAAATATTTAAAAAGAAAACAAACATTTGTTAATGAGTAAATATCTTTAATGTATTTGTCATGCTTTTTTTTTAGTTGCTGTGATAAAACAGTCTGGAAAATGTCAATTAGAGTAGAAACAGATATAGTTCAGTTTAGAATTCAAGGGTATAGTGCCTTGCATCAGGGATGACAAGGCTAGAATAAGTTAAAGTACTGGTCGAAATGCATTCACATGCTTGTACTCAGCTAATTTTGTTCACTCATACAGCTCAGAAGCCCCTGCTTCTGGAATGGCACTATCTACACAAGGTTAATGTTCTCACATCCATGAGTGTAATGATGACATCACCCATAGGGCATTCCCTTCCCCCAATAAACATAACCGCAGCACCTTCAAAGATCTCCCCACACATGCCCACAAGACATTTCCCACAGACATTCCCATAGGCCAGCATAATGTCAGTGTAACTCTTCTTAGGTGATTCTAGGTTGTGTTCGGTTGACAAAGAAAAATCATGAAATTTCTAAAAAAATAAAATGTACAACAAATGGCAAGTAAGAGTCCATAGAGATGATCAAACTCATGGTCATTAGACCCTTGTTCTCTCTCTGCCAATGCCTTATGCCCCAGTGTAGGGGACTTCCAGGGCAGTGAGGAGGGAGTGGTGGGTTTGGGAGCACTGTCTTAGAGGCAGTAAGAGGGGGAATAGGATAGTGGGTTTGTAGAGGGGGAACTAGAAAAGGGGATAGCAACTAAAATGTAAATAAACAAAAATATCCAATAAACAACAACAAAACAATATTAATGATTGAGAATATTGGGCATTCAGCAAACATAATTTCTTTACAAGTTAAGGGTGTAAATAGCAAATGATTCAGAAAGCACCTGTTCGATAAACATTTCTGTTATTATTAATTACTAGCTAACTGAATACTCACACTCCTCCCCTGTGACAACACAGATGTTAAATGCTTTCTACATGATGTTGATGTCCATCTCTAGATCCAAATCACAGGCTTCTTCAGCAAACAAATACAAAATACTTATTTAATTAGACCCCTAGGTTTTTGACAATGTCTCCCAGTCTCAAGGAATAGCACCACTGTGTTCTCAGGCCCTAGAGTACCTGCTGTCTGTCTGCCAGTTATATTCCCTGTTGTTTTCTCCTCGCACAAATAAAGCAAATCAAGCTTGATTACTTCCTCTACCTCTGTTTTTTTTTCCTTTTTTTCTTTTTTCTTTTCTTTTTTTGTTAAGAGCTGCCCAACTTTGCATTACCGCGTCAGTACAAATGTGGGCCAGTGCGTATTGACTTGCCACAGTGAATTCCGAATAGCTCTTCTTATAGTCTTTTGAAATTTTAACCTCTACTTTCCTAAACTATTTAGAAAATAGTTTGAAACCTAAATCATTCTTCATCACTTTTCTTAATAATTCCTACAGTGGCTTCCCATTCATTTTGTGTAAGACCCGAGCCTTTACCTAGCAGGAGCTATGAGGCATTGAGCTCTGGCAGGTTCACTGAACAGCACTGTTGTTGACCATCCTGACATCATTAGACTCTTTTTTTTTTAATTGAACAACTTTATTTAAAAAAACAAAGATAAATGTATAGATTTTAAGCACTTTTGCATAAAAGTATAGAAATACATTTTTGTCAGTACTTGGTTTTTTTTAAAAGGTTTGATAGTGTGCATTAAGATCTTACTAGTTACAATGAACATAAAGTAGCCTCTTAACAGCAAAGTTATTTTTAACTCTGGTTTTACACTTAACCTGGACTATAACTCTCTCTCTTGTATTGTTCTATATGTTCAAATATCATTTCTCTGGTGAATTTCTGTTCACCACTAAGGCCATTTCTATTCCCCTACTCTTACTTCAACAAAGCATCTTCTTAAGTAATTTATTATATTGGGTGATTATGTGTTATCTGCCTAACTTCCTGTAGGATATTGTCCACATAATAAAACTATTAAAATTTGCAGAAAAATATTTATTTTATATCTTATGCCTAACAATTCTTAGAAATCATGAGTCAATAAAAGAATATTTATTGAATGTTTTGCTTGAATAAGTTTCATTGGTTAATAAATGCACATGAAATCCAAGAGTCATATTACATTATGTGTGAAGGCATTATAAAATTTTATTTACTTGTAAAGAGAAAAGAAACTTAAAACATACCAAAGAAACTTAAAAGAACAGTATAAGAACACTGAATTTGGGTACTAAATTTTGATAAAATAAGCTCTTACATCCTTTGTTATATGTAATTGGAAGGTTATAAATGTTCCTTGATAAACAATCATTCTGATGAAAAATACAAAGTATTAAATAACCATCATACTTTTGCCTTGCCTTTATTCATATTGTATGCAATAGCTACAAATAGCTGGGATTAATTGCTTAGTGCCCAGAATATCTTATTTTATATTATATGGACTCTACCTGGAATTACACAGCAAGTTCTATCAGTGTCCCATAACCAACTATGGTTAAAAAAAAGTGTGATCATGTCTTATAGCTTTCAGAATGATCATTCTCTTTGAATGTACTCAAGGTCTTTTTTTGTTTTTTTACCAAATCATTTAAAAGGAGAAAAAATGAGATAATTTTGTAAAACCTTTACTCGTAATTTAGCAGTGAAACTACTTTAGTAATCAGTGATCTTGGTGAGCAGCTGTTCACAGTAAAACATTTAAGAGATAAGGACTTGACTTAGTCCATGGTGATCTGATAGGATGCCTGGGATTTTTTCAGTCTTTGTACATCTGTTGGGGCCTATTTTGTGACTGATTATATGGTCAGTTTTGGAGAAGGTACCATGAGATGCTGAGAGAAAGGTATTTTTTTTGTTTTTATATTTTTTTGTTTGTAATGTTCTATAGATATCTGTTGACTCTATTTTGTTCATATCTTCCATTAGCTTCACTGTGTCACTGTTTAACTTAGTAGTAGTCAGTTATTAAAAAAACAATGATTTCATGAAATTTGCAGGCAAATGGATGAAACTGAAAAATATCATACTGAGTGAGATAAGCCACTCAAAAAGAACACACGGAGTATGAAGTCACTGATAAGTGGATATTAGGCTAAAAGCTCAGAATACCCATGATACAACTCACAGACAAAAATGCTGCTCAAGAAGAAAGACCAAAGTGTGGATGCTTCAATCCTTCTTAGAAGGGAGAACAAAATACTCCTCGGAGATGGAGGGTGGGAGAGACTTGTGAGAAAGAGATGAAGGGGAGGGGAAAACGGGAAGTAGGATTAGATATGGGAGGAGACAGGAATGATATACAGAGGGTCAAGATAATGAACAGAGTTATATAGCAATGGGAGATGGTTAACTGGGGCAGCCACCAGCAAGTCCCAGATGCCAGGAAAGCAAGAGGCTCCTGGGACCCAACAGGAATGAGATTAGCTGAAATGCGCAACAATGGGGAGGGAACACCTGTAGAGACAATATCCAGAGGTTAGTCAAGGCCTGCAATTGGAGGACGAGACAACCCACTCATCTCCAATTTTTTAGTCCAGAATTGTTCCTGTCTAAAGGAAATACAAGGACAAAGTGTGAAGCAAATACTGAAGACTATCCAGGGACTACCTCACCTGTGAATCTATCCCATATGCAGCCACAAAACCCAGGCACTATTGCTGATGCCAAGAAGTGCTTGCTGACAGGAGCCTGCAGTTTGATGTAGCTGTTTTCTGGGAGGCTTTGCTAGAGCCTGACAAATACAGCTGTGGATGCTTGCAGCCAGCCATCAGACTGAACACAGGGACCCCAGTGGAGGAGTTAGGAAAAGGACTAAAGGAACTGAAGGGGTTTGCAACCCCATAGAAAAAACAATATCAACCAACCAGACCCCACAAAGCTATAAGGGACTGAATTACTAATCAAAGAGTACACATGGCTCCAGCTGCATATGTAGCAGAGGACTGCCTTATCTGACATGAATGGGAGTAGAGGCCTTTGGTCCTGTGAATGTTTGATGCACCAGTGTAGGAGAATGCCAGGGCAGTGAGGTGGGAGTGGGTGAGTTGGTTGGGGAGCACCCTCATAGAAGCAGGGGGATGGGGATGGAATGGAGGGTTTGTGAAGGGAAAACCAGGAATGGAGGATAATATGTAAAATCTAGATAAATAAAATACCCCCCCATAAAAGAGAGACATAAGTATTTCTTAGATCACAAAATCCAAAGCAGAGAAGCTGCAGTGAAGAAATGATAACACACATGGCAGCCTAATGAAAGTCACTAAGATAGACACAGAGATCCAGAGATTTCAGCATCTCATAGAGGAAGTGGTGTGAGAAAGCTTCAGGATCGTCTACTTAGTGTGTTTTTTCCAGAAAAAAAAAAAAAAAAAAAAAAAAAACTGCAGGAAACGGGATCAAGTGAAACTAGTAAGGACTTTGGTTGTCAAAATTGTTTCAGTGTAATTGTCTTTTTTATTTCCTCAGAATGGTGGGATGCAATGAGAGCTGTACCCAAGCTGTAGAATACTTGGTTTGGCCTCTGCCTAAAGTGGGTTTTGTTCAGTGTTCTAACATTCTGTAGTCCTAGGTCTGGAAGTCTCTAGTCTCCATAAGTATAATATTCAAAGCCGGCAGATTCAATCTGGCTTCTCTCCACTTCTTATTGCTCTGTTTGGCATTATACTAGTTTTGGCAATCTGTTCTAATCTTCTGTCCCCTCCTTATTCTCTGGCTCATTCTGTCTTCACCTGTGTCTAGCTTGTCCTCTCTGTAAAGCTGGCCTGGTGAAAATTCCATACACACAAAAACCATGTCTGTGTCTAACTTCTTCTATCACTTAAGTACTTTTTCTTGCCTGTGCTGTCCTCACGGGAGTGGGGCCTATCTTATGTCTAACTCCTTCTGATAAATTGTTTTCCTGATTATTCAAGTTCTCTCCCTCAATTAGATTTCACTTTCAAACATGGCTGCTTCCTTCCTCAAACTAACTTTACCTTCATTGATGAGGATCAAAGGTGTGAACTAATCCCGGGGTGTCTGCATTCTAGACAGATCACATATTTCCAGGGTAGCCACATAGTTCGATTAAAATTCCTCTATAATTCAGTTAAAACTCAAAATAAAATTTCCATTTCCTACAATCCTCATAGAAAAGCATGCTTGAAAGAGAACCACTGAGAAAATTACACGTAACTCATTGTAGGAGGAAAATTTAAGGAAGGAGCTTAAAATTAGTACCTAAAGTTCACACCATTACTGACTAACTTATGATGCATAAGTACAGCTATTAGTTTATAGATGGTTTCAGATATGTTTCTCTAGTACACAAACCAAGTGAAAGCTATACTTTATAAACCTTACCTAATAATTAGCTGTTTCCATCCCAACAGGCTTTTGATTTCCATACAACTAGTGTCAAGGAGAAAGGGGAGATTAGTTTTTTATCTTCAGTAACCTAAATTTTTCAGAGTAGTTGAGTGAAAATTAAATAAATTCAATAGTGCATGAACACAAGCATAAATGATCAAAATGTAAAAAAAAATTGAAAAGTTGATGATCTTGAAAACTGTTTTGTTTGTTGAGATGGGACCATTAAGAAGTATTTTACCCAAAATGAGGTGTTGATTTTGTTTTAAGTGGTTTTACTCATGAGCAAAATGTAACTTAGCTTTGTGGGACACTAGCAATTGTTTCTCTCTCCCAAGGTTTTGGTCTTTATGAAGAACGAGGAATGAAAAAACAGTTAACTAAAATACAGGAACATTAATAGCACGTGGGTTTCAGTCCTGCTACAACGGTGACAACCGTAAGAATACATCTGTTCACGTTCTGGTTATGCCAGACATGAACTAAGACTCAGAAGAATAGTCAGTGAACGCATATTTCATACAAGTTATTTGGCAAATACTTTCTCACTTTATCCTTCAGAAAAAAAAAATGTCTTTTCAGACATTGCAGGGGTCAAAATGTGCCAGTTAATTATGTGTCTATATGATGGAAAATCATGAGATACAAGCTAGATACAAATATACATTTTATATAAACCTACAGGATACAGTTTTTGAATTGGATAGTATGAACCAAAAAAAAGTAAAACTTTATCTTAATTTCTAAATTAATCTTCTAAAGTTTCCAAATTATTTTATTTTAAATTTTATGGTAGTAAAGTCATACCAACTTATAGTCAATTATGTAAATATATTCAATATTCACTTAACAATCATTTATTAAAAGTTTCTTTTATTCAAGATGTGTAGATTTTCTTTTTGCTCAGGGTCATTACTCCCTTGAAAGATAAAAAATAAAAAATATAAATAAATAAATAACTGTCCTCATCTATATTCCATGTGTAACAGTATAACATTTATATTCCCAACATGGAGATAAAGCCTTAAGTCAGAAAGATAGTTTTGATCTCAGCTTATTCCTCAAAATCGCTCAATCTTTTCTTTATTGATATATTATACATGAATTCGAGGTCTTTATTAGCTTCAAATAGATTTAATAAAAATGTTACTAACGCTAGTGTGTTTTATTGATGGCATTCAGATTACAAGTTAGTGATACTAAAATCATATAAACACAATTGAGAAAATACGTCCTCCTGGGAATCTTCCTTATATTTTTTTCTGCTTCTTCACCATGCTCTCCTGCTTTGGCGTATTGCCACGCTGCAGAGCAAAGGCAGTGGAGCTAGGAAGCATATGCTATAACCTCAGAAAATGGCAAAATCAACATTTCATTCCTTAGACTGGTTGATACCAATAAAACGTACTCATGAAATTTTACCAATACGGCCACCTAAACAAAACCTGTGTATCAACTACATAGACAAGCATGCTGGCACAAATGGAGAAATCTCATGTGGTGTCAACACTAGACAAAGATCTGTAGAAGGAATGTTGAGAATGGGAGAAATAGTCTTCCCCATGGAAGAACTTACTAACTGTTCATTTAATATTAAATGTTTAGCACTGAAATTACAAATATGTAGTTGTATGGACTGAACAAGTTATAATTAGATATTTAGGATATAAACAGAATATGAAGGAGTAAGGTAAAAAAGACAGTACGTAGGAGGGTGTGTATTTGACCATAATACTATATATGTAGGTATGAAGTTATCAAAAACTTTAAACGCCTAATGTTAACTTTTTAAAGGCCTGAAATAAAACATCCCTAATTCTTAGAGATGAATTGTTACTACTTTTCACATGTACATTTATTGATTAAACACATTTACATTAAATTAGAAAGATCGGTTTGTGGAGCTGGAGAGATGGCTCATTATTGAAGAGCACTTACTGCTCTGGAAGAAGAACGAGTGTGGTTACCAGTTCTAGTTTCTCGGGCAGCTCTATGGCCCTGTCCCTCTAGAATCTAAGACAAACACGTGACTTAAGAAACAAAACCAAAGCCAAAACCAAAAAAGCTTAAGAGCAAAAAGTACTAATTAGATTGAATCAAAATCATTTTTTATATTTTAACTTAAAATATCAGTTTCATTTTTTCAGATACACTTAAATATATATAACCCAATATTGCACCTGGAAAAAGTAGAAGTTTACAACCTTTGGAAAGTAAAATTAATTCAGTTTCCCTAAACCATTGCAAAGAACAATGAATGCTAGTTTATAATATAATTAATATATAAAATGAGAATGTAACCCCCAAATGTACCAGTAGCCAATAACTGATCAGGAAGGTGCAGAACTTGGTCTTTAGCTATGCTTCCTGTGATGAGTATACCAGACTCTGATATCTAGTCCCATGCCTGTGGTCTGGTTAATATTTGTGAGTTTACAATACAACAAAATGTCATAGATATGGTAGGAAACTGTGAGGATGACAGAGGACATGTTAGAGCTGAAAAGGTGTTGAGAGAGAGAGTGAAAAACACAGTAAACAAAATTTTCTGTGTGTACATATAGAAATGTGTCTGTATTTGTATGTGTGTATATGGATATGCATGCATATCCATGTATATATGTATAAATGAATATAAATGTTTGTGTATATAAGTACATATATGGTGTATACTTTACATGACTAACATTATGAGTAATAGATTAGCATTTTATTAACATTTACATATACCCTAGACAAGAAATATGAAAACACTTAATAGCACCCAATTCATTATGTGCCTAGTGCCTACCAAGTCACAGGCCTCATTCTCAATAACTTTTATAAATGTTCTCATTCTCAATACCACTATTAAAAGTCATAGCAAGTGGTTATTTTCTTCCTTTTTGCAGATCTTTTATGTTAGACTTGCTGGAGTCAAATCCAAGGAGTTGGACTGCAAACTCACATCTTTACCATTTGCATAGAGGCTGTGGGTTTTCTTCATTTGTGATATATTATATTCTAATACACTTTTTAATTTTTTGAAAATTTACTGTCAGTAAATTTACTTCCTGACAACGAAACATGCAATCACTTCTTCACTAAGATATTATGAAATTTTGGCACCATATTACTGTTATGAATGATATGCAAAAATCAAATTTTAAAATTAAATATTTCTACTATAACCTTGATAATAGAGAGAAATACTTTTAATTTTTGCTTCCAGGTACTTTTCCAAGAGTACAGTAAAATAAGGACGGCTGTACTATAATAACAAATGCGTTGTAGTCTTCCTGAGAAACAAGACACTTATGACTTAGGATGATAGTGGACACATTATGAGTTTGTACTGCAGTGGCTAAAATGCTTCTAATGTATATTTATCATTTGCATCCAAATTTGGAAGAGGAGGGTTATCACAGTCCTACATATAGGTGAACAGAAGTACAAACACACTTAATGAATTTATTCACCTCCAGGTACTAGTGACTAGGATTATTAGGGATGGGCTTAAAATTTACACAGCTCACCCTCTGGCAGGGATTATTGCTCCAGCCTGCCACACAGACTGGGTTTAGATGTGTTACTCATTCATAGCTTCGGTTCAGACTTGGGCTTACGTCTGTCAGACATGGTCCAGTGACCTGAGCATGTAGAGAGAAGGGTGTTAACTCTGTGTCTTCTAATTCTTACGTTCACTGAGAATTGATTTCTTCCCCTTGCAAGTGAGCCATGTGTGTTAAATAATAGCTAAGATCAAGCTAAATGATAAGGTGTTTAAAATATTATGACTGTACTTCATCTACCTATTGAACAGTATAGTTAAAATGTACCCAAAGATTCAATTGATGATAACTATTATTTCCACTGTTTAGATTATATGTGGTCAAACCAGAGTTATAGAGATATGACCTCCTATACTGTCTGGATCTTTTAAATCTGCAAAAGTGGATAAAGTCCAATTTCTTGCCACAAAGACTTTCTGAGAAAAGTTTTCAAGAAATATTTTCTGAGAATATACCCAAGAAAAGATTTGCAATTAATGTATTGTACTGATAACATTATGTAATCGAGGCTTGCTATATCATTTACATTAAATTACTTGAAAAAGTCTCAAAGACATTAATGAGGGCAAACTCCTGTACTGCTAATGTACTGCTAATGTATTTTAAATTATATTTTATATGTGTGCATATGCATCTGTGTATATATATGGCAATAGGCAGCTATTTAAAATTCAGTTTTTTTTTGTATGCATTTTGGTCTCTTTTTTCCTGGTATTTTTAGATGGCAGGAATGACAAGGCAGCATCAGATATAGATAGAATGATAATATGCAAAAGCATACAGAATTCTCACATATAAACGCTGTCTCGTTATTTTAAGACATTTTGCGAAACAACTAAAGTAGTGAGGCCGGGACAATGATGCATCAACTGAATTAATCACCATCATCACTCTTGTAAAGGAAAAACAAAGCAACTTCAGCGCACTCAATCATCATGAACACGAAGAGAATGGAGCCGCATAAAACCAGGACTGAGTTCTGTTCCTAGTAGGCCATGTGGTGAGAAAGCTACACCTTGAAAGAAAGCTGCTTAACACTCTCCGAGTCTAAAATGCTAAGGTCGGGGTGGCTGGGTTTTACTTTGTGTCTGCATTTCCTTTTCTTACATTTTTTTTCCATTTTTTAAAAAAATGCAACTTTTCTTTACAGAGCTCCTTAAAATCATATGACCAGCAGTTTAAGTCTGCCAATGAAGAATTTCACCTAAGCGCTAGAGTCAAAATGACCCAGTAGTTCCAAAGACTGTTGAAAAATACAGCTTTCTTCTCATAAATGCTGTTAAAAATAAGGTGTGAACTTGTCTAAGATAGAAATTCTAGCACAATGTAGGAGTAATTCCACTGTACCCATCCCTTGTGTTGTTTTATAGACACCACTGATTGATATGCACACCGGTACTATGTACTATTACACATGGATATTCCCCTCACGGAATAACTTCATACTGGACTCTGAAGAACAAGGAATAACTACCATTGTAGCTTGAGTCATCAAGAACACAAAAGAAAGCAGATGCTTTCCTCTAAAGAAACCCCACCCTTTCATATTTTGGTCATTGTTTTATTTAAAAAGGTGCAAAAGGAAAATAGTAAGTTCGCCATTGGCATACATAAATATGCAGTTGATGCAATTTATAAATAAATTATAACTAAATACTATGTATTTTTAAATTACATCATTACATGTTTATGTCATAAGACCCCATGAAAGAGTTCTTTTCCTTCTGTGATACCCTTTGCAAATGCTATCCTCCAGATCAATATGGAGTTTGCCACTGCAGACCACAAGCATGCATAATGTTGCATAGGTAGGACTGCTGAAGCAGCAGTTTTCAGTGATTTCTCACATATATGTGTGAACACACTGGCTCCGTGCATTTGTGTTCATTCATTGAGCTCTGGGAATTAATTGCTCTTCTACTGCTCAACAAATGCGGGAATATAAACATAAGAGATGAGCCTATTACAATATGTTTATCTTCCCATGCATCTATAACATGCAAATTTTCACACATGTGCACATTTTTTCTTGCATGCAATGCAAAGGCTTGTTATAAATGCATCTGATGAGTTTATTTTATTACCCAGAATAAGGTATGGCAAAGACAGTACAAATCTTTTCTAAACAAATATCACTAAGATGTACTGCACACGTTCCACCTGAAGAGGGTAATTCATGTCACTGACATCAGCAGCAGCGACAGCCTTCGTTTTATGCCATGCGAAACAGCAGAGAGATGATCATTTAGTTTTTGTTTTGGTTCCAATTCATTTTTTTTTCAAGAAGTGTAATTAAAAAGTGCATTAATGCCACCAATTATGGCCTCCAAGGGACCAGAAACCCCATGTTACTCCATGATGAAACACAACCGAGCTGCAAACATCCATTTACCATTATAATACTCATTAATCCTGCCCAAAACAACTCATTATGGGACTTCAAGGAAATCATCTCATAGACAAACACAGCACAGAATCTGTCAGGACGTTCCTCACATTGAATTTGCAGAGGTGGCAACATTGAGTTCCATTAATTTATGAACTTAAAACTATGATTTTTACATAAATTTGAGACAGGACGACCTCCTTTTTACATCAAAGTATTAACAAATAAGTAACATAATCAAAACTGGAAAAATCTTCAGAGTCCCACTACTGAGCTCTCACAGAAGTAATCATGCCTTATTGGTGAACAAACCTAATACTACTTTTCTCATCAGTGTAGTGAATAAAAACTGTCTGAGAACACCTAGTACACTTGGAGGCTCAGTCTAAAATAAAACATAAGGTTCTCATTCTTTAACCTCTGGAAAATTTTCCCTTAATCTTTTAATGAAGATACCCAAATATTCTGTAATATTTATTTTATTCTCAAATCCAGATACATGTTGCACTAGGTAGAAGCTGTTGGTATTTGGATGTAAATGTTATGAAGAAAAGGCCTTAAAATTGCCTCTTACCATAAATTATTTTTGTCATCATAATTTGATGAGTAATTATTACCAAGATGAACAGCTATAAAAATTTATTTTAAAATACATTATCAATCTTTATATCTTAAACCAAAACCAAACCATTTTGTTTATTCAACAGAATTCTTTTCCAGAATAGAATTTATTAAAATAATAATCTTCTGAAGTATGCTTAATAAGCCATTAATAAGCCAGGTTTTAAAAATAATTTTGTTTAATATCTTTATGATTTGAAAAAAAATTAAAAAATTATGGGAATTATTTTCTGTACATGCATTTTATACAATTATAAAAAATCAAATTATATGCATCATTTGAATCCAACTAAATCACCTTTAGAAAATCATAACTGTTCTCTGAATGTTTCAAGTTCATGTGTATCTTACAAAATTGCACCAGAAATTTTTGTTGCAATTGGCTTAAAGAGTTCAAGATCAGGCTTATCCTCATTCTGAAATCATAAATTCTGAAAAGGTATGTATGTGAAATAAATGTAATTCGCATATCAGAGCTTGGGGGGTTGAAATGTGAAGTATGTGTGTGAAGTATTCAAAGCAAGAGAGGTACAAAATAAGACCTTTCCAAGATACCGTTGGGTTTGAAATCCAAATGGCATAAGTGAAATTTCTTTCTGAATATTCTAGGCCAGCATATTTATGAATTTACATTCCTAGCCCCTGAAGTGTGCTTCTTATTAAGAGCTCTAGAAACACACAAATAACTCTAACCATAAAAATAGCATTTATCTCTCTCTCTTTCTCCCTCTCTCTCTCTCTCTCTCTCTCTCTCTCTCTCTCACACACACACACACACACACACGCACACACACACACAAATACAGAAAGGAAGAAGAGAGGGGAGGGGAAGGGAAAAGGGAAAAGCATGATCATAATAGACTCAAGTCACAGTCTGGCTGCCAACCCATATTTTAATGTAGCCCTCACAATAAATGCTTAAACAGTGGTACCCTTTGCAAGATATTGCTTTTTAACATTTTTAATCGACTAGTTGCCTAATAATATGGCATTTTTAGTGTGTGTAAGAGAAGAAGGGATGGCATGAGAAAAAGATGTAGGCTTCAATATGTAAATAGGTCAAGAAGAGAGGTGTGAAAGTTAAGTTAGAGAACACCTTTTCTTCAGCAACATTTTTGTTTATCAGAAATATAAAAGGTAATGAAGGTTCTCCTGTCTTCCTCTTGAACTGCTTTGGAGCACCAAGTCAAAATGTCTGCACTTTAGGCACTTCATGCTAGTTAGAGGCATAATGTTATGATAAAAGAACAGTAGACATGCATAGTCATGCATTAATAGGTTGTGTGAGGTAAAACACCTGAAACTCATCAGAAAATAATAAACAAATAAGAAATCTGCATAATTTCAAACCAGAGGCAAGTTATGTGGATACAACATATACACAAAACCTGCAAATATATCCTTTTTTCTTTTGTTAAAAAGAAATTATATATATATATATATATATATATATATATATATATATATATATATATATATATATATATATATATATATACATATGGTTTCGAGCCACCATGTGATTGCTAGGAATTGAACTTGATACCTCTAGAAGAGCAGTCAGTGCTCTTAACAGCTTAGCTATCACTCCAGTCCCTACAAATATTTTTATACTGAAAAAAAATACATATTTGTAATTAACATGGTTTATCTAAATCCACGAATGTCTGTCTGAGGATGTTGTTCAGCAACAACGTGGGTACTGCTTCTGTGGGGTACCGGGTTTCCCTTCTGTCATCACAGAACAAATGCAAATCACTAAGAATTTTAAGAAATACTCAAATATTTTAAGTGAACTTTAATATTGGGTAATCTATTTCTCCTGAATTACTTGTTTTCTTCATTCTTATGCCTCAGGCATATCCTAGGGATTTAATAAATGTTCAGTTACAATGATGAAACACTATTAAATATAGCAGGAAATAACTAGCATTTTAGGAAGGTGTGTTGTGAGCAGTGACTCTTCTAGTTAGTGATGTGGCCTCTGTTGTCAGTACATTCATACAGGTGGGGATGGTTGCACTTTCTTCATTACACACACACACACACACACACACACACACACACACACACATGCATAAGAGCTTAATATATATGACCTAGTATCGTATTTACTGTTATCAGAGAAAAGTAACAAACTAGTAATGAATTTGAAATTATGTGAGATTAAAGATACTTTATAAAAAAATAAGAGAGCATTTATTGTGTTGCAAATGTAATGTTTCAGTATTAATTTAACTATTTCGTATTAGTAATCTGTAACTCCAATAAGCCAACAGATGATTATAATTCCCAAGCCAGCAATATTTAAGATACGAAAAGAAAGATCAATAAATATTTTTAAAAAATGTTTGAAAGCTATCAAAAAAACAGTAACAACGCCAGTTTGAAGGCACTGGAATTTCTTTATTTGCTATTCCTTACTATGCTATTGCAAGCAAATAGTGCCTAAGAATCTTGGTTTGTTTTATTTATTTATTTTTTTGGATTGAAAAGACACAGAAAGACCTTGGACAGATGCTCTCAGAAAGTACCCAAATCAAGGTTTCTGCACAAGCTACTGCTCTGATAAGACAGTAGCTCTGAACAGACACACTGTGCACTAGGAAAATACAATGGAAACTGTGTGTTTTTTCTTAATGTAATGATTTACCAGATATATTGCCAATATATCTGAGTGTAGCCAAGATCACTAGTAGACTGAGTTGTCTCCTATAGAATTAGATTTTGAAGCAGGAGAGTTGAATAGTTTTCTTGTTTTTTTTTTTTTGTATTCATTTTATTTTATGTACGTGTGTCTACACATCATAGACATGTGGTATTGCTGAGGCCAAAAGAGAGTGTTGGATCCTCTCAGACTGGAACTACACATGGTTGTCAACCATCAACCACCCAGTAGGTGCTGTGAATTGGGTCCTAGTCCTCTGGAAGAGCAGCCATACCCTACCTTTACCATCATCTATACTATTGAAGGGATCTTACAGTCACTTTCATCATCAATGTACATTTTTTATAAAAGCTTACTCCAATGATTCAGTTATTCCCACTATGAAAAACACATCAAGAAGATATATCTTAGGCTTTTGACAAAATATCTTCACAATTAAGAAAAGATGAATGCTTATTATAACTTCTAAGAGATGAAGACTCAAAAAAAAGCTGAATATATAAAAATATCTTAAATGGTCTTTTGAGTGTGGATTAAAAATCATTGACTTTGTTTAAAACCTTTCAAATATTGGGTACTTAAGTTTTAAAGCAATTAGAAGCTAATGGCTTCAGAGATCTCAGAAAAAAACCCTTTTGCACATGAAATATGCAGCAGAGAAAAGTAACAAATATAAAGATGTGCTCACCTAAGCGAATGAAACATATTATCAGAGCAGTTGTAATATCTGATGCCAGATATTGATTACTATGAACATAATAAATTGTGTGATCTATAAGATCATAATCTTGCTATTAATCTGCCTTTCAGGTCATAATCATATGTACTTCAGAAAGGTAAACTAAATATCAAAAGTCCTTCAATGGAATTCAAATTACTGAAGTCAAATACAAACGAATGCTTGTAATCATATCTTGTAACTGAATGTCTTAAAAAATACCAGGAATCCATCTGACAACATGATAGAAATATCACATACTCTCTGTCGATCAAACTTCTGTAAGTAAATGCATTGGAGTGTTCAGATTTTTCAAGATCCAACCACTTTCATTATCTTCTCTGACAAGTACAGTTTCTAGAAATGTTAATGCTGAGAATGTTCCCATTGTGTTGTTATCAGAGGATCCTTTAATTTACTACCTTGAATTCTCCTTAATACCACTGTGTTGCTGACTTAGATGAGTATACATCACTACAGAGGCCAAAATATGTTGCTGCATCAGTTAACAGTGATAAGTGAATTATGAAACTTAGTAATGTTACAGATTTCATCTATAGTGCAGTTTAGAACTATCAGCAACAGCGCCTTCCCTCAACCATGCCAGATAGAGAGACATCTATCCCATTTCAAATGTTTCAGAAAGAGACAATTCATTAAGACTCTGTAATTTAAATGTTAGTAATATTGCACTATATTGTTGTTCATTGAATTGAATGTTATGTATCTCCCAGTTCCTTCAACAGTATTTGGCCCTTGGTACTTGCTTAGCAAATCTGTATAGTTAACTAAAGAAATGTGTTTTTTTGTCTCTTATCCTTTTTCATTCTTCTCTCAGATCATGTACATTAAATTTATTTAATTTCATCTTTGTTCTTCTTACCTTTCCGATTATACCTACGTGCACTTTAAGCATTAGGTGGTAGTTTCATAATTATTTTATGTTACTAGCAGTAACAATTAGTTTGATCCAAAGCACCAGAACATATCTCTTTTTACTCCTATAAGATTCTGATTTTCCTCATAAGCTTGTGCTCCTCCAGTACATCCCTTACTTCATTACAGGATCCACTGAGCCTTAGACATGTAGCTCACAAATGGAGCTTTTTCCTATTAGTGATATACAAGTTGCTAAGTACAATCTTCAGCATTTTCCAACACATACATGTTACATGTACACAGTCACATGCATGCACACATGTATTCAGGAAAACACATACATGCATTGCATACACAGTCATGCACAGGTACACATACAC